>NC_057832.1:58190189-58513074 GCF_910594005.1 Cervus elaphus
TCTTCTTCCTTATAACTCCTCCACTACAATGAGTTTTTCTTTTCTCTGATCCCTAGGACACCCTGACAAGTGTTCTTCTAACTGACTTTGCTGGTCTTAGTTCTGAAATGATATCTCTTTTAGAAATAGAAAGGTGAAAATCATCATCTAAGAGGCAAATTCTCAATAAGGATTTCTTTTTAAAAAATCATGCCCATACCAGCCAGATTTAGAAAATTCAGAAGCTCTTCTACTTTGCTTTTAAATGTAGACTTTAAAAGATACATTTGTCCCACTAAATAAATGGTAACTGGTACATGAAATGGTAAGGGAATGGAAAGTATTCCTTTTACTGGTACCAACAATAGTTCATATGCCTATCCTCCCAACTGTATTACAAATAGTCAAATTTTCATGTCATATCTGATATTTCACATAACTGAACCTTTCCTAAATAATTATGCTGCTTCCAAAGCTCACAACTTTTTTTCTAAACCAAGCTTCTCTTGGAATCTGTCTCCACACAGAGATGTTCTTCCCTATTTTCTTCTTCTAATAACATTTTTGTGCTTATTTTTATAGCTGCTAAACACACCTACCATCATCTCCAACATCATTCTTCACAACCACTCAATCATGGTCCTCCAGTTTTGCTACATTTCATATCTACCATTTTGTTTTCTTCCCCACTGCTGCCCACCTAGCTCTGATATACAGGCAATCTTTGCTGCGCATGGTAGTAAGAGACCCATAAAAATGACTGTTCAAATAGAGACCATGAAAAGCAATCTCAAACGGGGAAAATGACAATTGTTCTGGGACCTTCAAATTTTTTTAATCAATAGTAAACACTTTTTCCTATGGGTTATAAAAATACAGGGAAACTGAAAATTATAAAACTCATAGTTATTTAATGGTAATTAAATTTGAAACATTTGAAGCACTGAACAGTAAAGAGCTTTTTTCTTTGTAGAAATCTTACCAAGTGCAGTTTGAACAGTGCTTGCTGTCCTCTTATTGTGTTACATACAATGTAGAGTGAGCATCTTTATTATGTTTTGGTGAATTGTTATATTCCTTTTCAAATCTGCATTGGCTACTGACTATCCTTTGTGCTTTCAATGTCATGGAATACCTCTGACAGCTTCTTTAATGGGAGGATTTTTTTTTTTTTTCGCCAGTGTGCCTTCTTCTGGGACATCTTCATCCTTTATACCACAACCACTTTCTTCATTTGTGTCACTTATTTTGCCTTCACTGAGTTCCTCCAGCTGTACACTATAGTCTCTCAGTGACATATCAACATTTCCATAGATAGCTATTTCTTCTAAAATACTGTGTATGTTCATTTGTAGCTTTATAAATTTGTTACTTTGTTGAATTCAACATTTAGCCAGTTTTCTTTTTGGTCATCTGTTTTTCAAATGTTATGCACGTTTGTCACTGGAAGAGAAGGTGGAAACACAACTATAGGCTTTGCTTTCTGCATGTGAACCAAATAACTGATGTGTGGTGGCCAATCAGCAATAGATATTGAAGTAAGTGAGGTGATTGGTCATGATGCATATATGTTATTTACGTAGTGATCTGTGAACTGAAAATCTAGTAGTGAAGTTTCTACTTCATGCAATTATTCACAGCTAAGCCATTTCCTTCTCCAGGAGATCTTCCTGGCCCAGAGATCAAACCCAGGTCTCCCGCATTGCAGGCAGATGCTTTTATCATCTGAGCCACCAGGGAAGCTAATGGTAATTGAAATCAAAACTGATGTTAAGGAATTGGTGTCATTTAACTAAACTGTGGTAACTGCAATCTGTATATTATTGTAACCACAGAAAGCAAGGATGACCTGATTGTAACTAGGATAACTTTCTGGCTTTTCTTTTTATCTGTAGTGTCTCTAATCCATCTGACATTCTCTGCTCCAAATTTCCCTCTAGGATTGATATCGCCTTATTCATCATTTAACCACTTGCTGCTGCTGCTGCTAAGTTGCTTCAGTCGTGTCCAACTCTGTGCAACCCCATAGACGGCAGCCCACCAGGCTCCCCCGTCCCTGGGATTCTCCAGGCAAGAACATTGGAGTGGGTTGCCATTTCCTTCTCCAACACATGAAAGTGAAAACTGAAAGTGAAGTCACTCGGTTGTGTCCGACTCCTAGCGACCCCATGGACTGCAGCCTACCAAGGCTCCTCCATCCATGGGGTTTTCCAGGCAAGAGTACTGGAGTGGGTTGCTATTGCCTTCTCCATTTAACCACTTGAGGACCTCAGAATCTCACCCAAAGTTTCACTAACACAGTTGTAATGTAATTATAACCACCCTCCTAGTTGGCCTGAGCACCTGTACTTACAGTTTGCAGTTTCATCTCTATTAAGCCTAGGAGAGTAATAGGTTTTTCTGAATCCTGCTGCAGGATTAGGAAATTGAAGCTGCTTTGTTCTTGTTGCCTCTGCTGTTACTCTTAACTTCTGTAAGAAGTTAGTTCTATAGGAAGACTTAGGTATTTTGTTAAAACTGGACTTTCTGGGTGTCATATCTGGGTGATACCCAGTGGGGCAGATTTGATGAACTGTCCCTTTTGTTTCCCTAAGATGCTGCACAAGAATTACTCTCCAAATACATGCAGGCCTGTGAGAATAACTGTTGAACTTTGAAGTGGTAAACACATGGTTAGATATCTCAAACTTGTTGCTTTATAGGTAAGAGCAATACAAACACTTATGCCTGATATTTTATCTGTTATCTCTCAAATCAGAGTCTGGGAACAGTCATCTTGCCTTGGTTATTTACTCAGGAGTACCCCTCCGCTTGGGACTGCTACAGTGAGATGTTAATGCCTCCTTCACAGTCTCTCTTTTAATTTCTAGGAAATAGGACAATATCTCTAAGTTTTTATTTTTATTTACCATAAAGCATCCTCTAAAGAATAAAAGGTGAATATAATTTCCTTTCTTCTTATTCTGAGCCCCCAAAGGAAAACCCATAGAATCAAGCTGGGCAGACTCCTGTGACACAGTATAACAGAAGTAATGCCACAAGCCTTCTGGGGTTAAATGATTAGAACAACTTGCACTTTTGCCTTTTGCACTTCTTAGGACACTTATTTGTAGAACTCAGCTGCTATGTAGGCTGTAAGGATACCCAAACTAGCCCACATAAAGAAGCCATGAATAGGTAGTTTAACCAACAGCCCAGCCAATAATTGGTGTCAACTGCTGGTATGTGAGGGAAGATGCATTCAGATGATCCCTATCCTCATCTCAGTCTTTCAGTCTTTCCAGCTAATACCCCAAGCTTGTTAAAACACATAAGAAATCTGCCCTGAGTCTAGACTAAATTCCTGACCCACAGATCCTGTGAATACAACTGTTATTTTTATAAAATTGTACACAGCAATAGTAACTGGAATAGAAATACTTGATTCTTAAAACTGAGTGGTAAGATAAGTGAATTTATCTTTTCTTGTCTATACTTTCTAACACTTATACAATGCATACGGTAACTTGTGTAGTCAGCAAGGACAAGTTGGTTGATTAGGTATGGATGGGAGAAGGAAGGGTCTGGGGTGCTGCCAAATTTCATGTCCTTGGAAATGAGTAAGCAGAGACTGTTATGCATTAATTGTTCTCCTTATCTCATCCATATAAAGAACACTGGCAGCATGCTACTTCTTATTAAAGCATTGTTCTAAGCAACCTCTTTAAAGTAGCCCCCAAACTATAATAAAATGTGATATAATAATTTCTCATACTTACCAAATACTGCCTACATGTAGAAATCTCCTTATTCCTTGTAGCTAAATGGTTAATTCTGGGAGATACCCAACTAAATTCCATACAGCCCACTTGATGGTCCAACTGTGGACCACCTTTCATTTCCCCCCACTTCATTTTCCTAGTTTTGTGCTTCAACTGATATACCTCAAGATTTATGATTTTTCTGACAAAAATGAAACGAGCCAGCCAGATAGTTGTGGCCCTCAGAAGGATAAGAAACAGTCTGAATAAGAAGCAAGGATCATTTTGACCACCAGTTCACCAAACAAAGCCAAGACATTAGCATCAAGGAATAAGCCAGCCAATTGCTGACATAAGTGCAAGTTCCAGGAGTCACTTGTTTCACCTAATTGAATTCAATAAATCATCACAACTAGACAACTCTAAATACTTTATTCTCCCTAAGTGAGTGAGTCTTGCTTACTCTTCCAATTTCTGGGGGAAAAGTCATTTACCATGTCTGGAATTGATTGAGCTGGTTTGGGATGGGTGTTCCACAACATAAGCAGAAAGCAATTTCTATACACAAATCTCTCAACCACACTAGAACTTTAAGATTGCATTCTGGTGGTACTCCATAGAAAAGAGAAAGAAGTACTGTTTCATATGAGATATAAATTAGAGGCCAATTTGTTTCTTCTAATCTTCTTCTAATCTTAAAGGGGTTAGTCTATGAAAATCTAAAAAAATTCTATCTGAGCCATTTTGGAATAGAATAGTTGGAGATTAAAGAGAGGAGCAACAAGGCCTTTGGGGGGATAAAAAAATGAAAATAACACACAAAAATACATCTTTGTTACATGCGTGGCCAAAAGTATAAAGCTTGATATCATACAAGATTTTCTTTCTTGGCAGCAAGTATTGCTCTTACACCATTGAATGTCATTGCAATCATATGGTATCAATAACAAATGAATTATGGCCAGAATGTCTAAAGACTGCTCTTGCAGACTTTAGATCTGAATTCTCCTTCTCACAAATTTCAAAAGAAGTTCATTTGGAACTCTGGCCAGTTTTTTGACCTTTCTGCTGACCTGAAAGGGTTATGTATCTAGGATAATACTCAGTGTATGGAACATCCCTTGGAATGGCCAAATTTTCTCTTTATGACTGTGAAACAATTTCCAAGTCACGTTTTTTCTGTTGTAGATCTTTCTAGACTATTGAGTTATGTAGTATAATCCCAGTATAATCACATCTAATTTCTGTCTCAAGATTTTGGTTAGGCTCTTTCAAGATGGTCTAAATACTCTACCAATTGATAGCACTATAACAGGCCTTTTGAATTAGATTCTGGTCCCAGAGGCCAGACATGGGAGCTTATGTCTATTTTCTACCTTATTTTAATTGGTCTTTGTGGCCACCATGGTCAAGACATAAAAGTTTTAATTAAGGTGGTAGGAGTAGAGTAAAGAAAATAAGATACCTTGATGACATTCTGAATGTGGGTTGTAGGGGGAAAGGAAACAAAGTTGACTAAGTCTTCTGGGTAACTGGACTAATAATAAGATGCATGATGTAATGTGGATGATTTAGCTTTGGATGGTCTCATGCTAAGAAATAATGTATTGCTACCATGCTCCAGCCAGGTCTTAGGTTTATTTTTAAACTATCTTTCATATAATAAAACTGTTGTCAAACAATATTGTAATGTAAGCACTCTCTCCCAAAACAGACATGGTAAATTTTACAGTGAGTGTACAGATGTACAGTCCAGAATTATTTCCTACTTGATCTCAAAACTAAAGCATTCTGAATTAAGTCCCTTACCAAGCATTCTAAAACTCAGAGCCAATGAAAGTGTTCTCTCACCTTCAGGTTTTTTAAAGGTCTCTTCTCTTACTTAGCAACCTTAAGTGCAAGAAATTCTCCTGTTACTACTAAAGAAAAATCATTTTTTGTTCATATTTTAAAAATAATGTATTAAAATGAGACTAAACATTAATGGGGTCGCAAAGAGTCGGACACGACTGAGTGACTGAACTGAACTGAACTGAAACATTAAAAACTTGATCTTAATTAGATTTAAAAAATTGATTAAAAGTCTACTTTAAATGTCATACTTAATGGTGAACTATTAAAGGAATTCTCATTGGTTAAAAAAAAAAAGATTATGACTACTTTAACTATTATCCAATATTGTTTTGGTTTTATTCCCAAAGCAATATGACAAGAAAAACTAAGGTATATTGTATATTAGAATTGAACATAAATTATTTGCTAATTGATATGTTTTTCAGAAAATGAAAAAATAATAAGTTAAGGGGACAGATAAAAGATAACATAAGACTCAGTTCTCATCATAAGGAGAAAAATTTTGTAACTGTGTGGTGATGAATGTTATTTATTGTGTTTTACGTTTTGCGACCCTTAGACTGTAGCCTGCCCGGTTTCTCAGTCCATGGGATTCTCTAGGCAAGAATACTGGAGTGGGTTGCCATTTCTTCCTCCAGGGGACCTTCCCGACCATACATAAAGGAGACTTCATTAATGTGCATTAGAGGATATCCCAGGTTAACCTGTCATACAAAACTGTCTCTTGAGCCTTTAAATTCTATAGCAATTCTACACCCACTTTATCATATATAAATGCATAGTATATTCATGAATTCTACACCTAATACTGTTATATGTCAATTATATCTCATTTAAAAATTATGAAATGAAAATTTGCTCAACTTCCCTCAACAAAGACATGAAAAAGAAAATTAGGGTTTGGTCTTTTGTTTTGATTCATTTTTTAATAAAAGAGGTTTGACAAATTGACATTCAATGTACTTAAAGAGAAAACGTCACTCATAATATAAGTGGTAATGTAATTGATACATTTAGAAGAATATTTTACAGTATCTACAGTTTAAAATGTTCTTAATTTTTGACCCAACAATTCTACCTGTAGTAATTTTTTTCTGCAAAGTAGTAATTTAAACAATATAAAGATGTATAGAAAGATGCTCTCTGCCACATTGTGTGATAAAATTTGGAAGCTAACTTGTATTAGTCATAATTCATTTCATTTATGAGTGGCGGGGGAATATTTTAGCTCAAATAAGATGGATATTAATTTCTTATTCATGAAAAATTCCAAGGAGGCAGTCTAGGGTAGGTATAAAACTTGATCAATCAGGGCCCAGATTCCCTATGTCTTGTGGTTCCACTCTGTGGGCCTTAACCTCAAGATACAAGCATGTGCTTATAGGCAGAAGAATGAGGAAAGGAAGTAAAAAAGGCAGAGGGGGTAGTCATTCTGTTTCTTGGGGAGAATCTTGGAATCTGCTATTAGATACTCTACCTACAGTCTATTGTCCAGAACTTAGTCATATGGTGATGACTAGCTGAAAGGGAGATTGGAAAATACAGACTGCATTCTGGGCAGCCATCTATCTAGCTAAAAGTGTGGAAGCAATATTATATAGAAGAAAGGGAGAATGGATCTCAGGAAACAGACACCAGTCTCTGCCACATAACTTGCTGACCAACAACAGAATAGGGTGTAGAACATCATACAGTTAAATATTATGCAGTCATAACAAAATAAGTCAGCCCTACTTGGAAAGTTGTTACAGAATATGATCTATATTCAACAGTTTCAAAAAAACCACATGTGAGAAATGCCTGCATGTACTCATCAAAAGATGTTAAAATGTTCATTTTTGAAAATTTAAAATAGCCCCAAACTGAAAATGCCACAAATGTCCACTCACTTAGAATGAATAAGTAAAAGATGGCATATTTACCTAGTGAAATTCTTTACACAATGGGAATGAACACTGTTGCCATATGCAACAATATGACTGGTTCTTAAAACATAATGTTGAACAAAAGAAGCCAGACCCCAAAACAATGTATACTCCACTTTATATAACTGAAAAAAACAGAGAAAAGTGTAACCCTATAGGGTGAGAAAGCAGGAAAAAGTGACCTTTAAGAGATAGTAGGAAAGGAGCATGAGAGAGGCTTTTGAGATGCTGGTAACATTCTATTTCCTGAACTGGGTTCTGATTACTTGGGGATATTCACTTTGAGAAAATTCATCAAGTTATACAATTACATTTGGGTAATTTTTGTATACATGTGACATCAGTAAGATTTTTAAAAAGCACATGTACATTTGTACATATGTAGAGAATCTGGAAGTATATATGCTACATTAAATTAAGAGTCAGTAAACTGGCTACAAAGGGCCAGAGAGTAAATATTTTGGGTTTGGTTGGTTACACAATCTCTACCACAACTACTCAATTTCATTGTTGCAGTGCAAAAGCATCCCTCAGTCAGTCAGTCAGTTCAGTTGCTTAGTCGTGTCTGACTCCTTGCAACCTCGTAGACTGCAGTAAGCCAGGCTTCCTTGTCCATCACCAACCCCCGGAGCCTACTCAAACTCATGTCTAGACAATACATAAATGAATGGGTGTGGCTATCCTCCAGTAAAATTTATTTACAAAACCAGGTGACAGGTTGTAGTTTGCCAATCCCTATACTAAAAACTGTTCATAGTAGTTACCCCTGAGGATAGCACTGAGGGGAAAGAGGATTTTTACTCTTTACATGTAAATATAAGATGTCTATAATGTCTAATATTTTACAATTAGCATTTTATTTAAGGCATCTACTTTTATTAAAAAATCAAATGTTCACCTGAAACAAAAAACTGGATCTGAGTGCAATCAATGGACACCTCAAAGTAACAACAGAAATCTGATGCAAGTCAGACATGAGTATTCTGCATTTTAACTGTCACCTAAAATGCCACACCCACAGGATTCTCCAGGCAAAAAACCACTCCAGTATTCTTACCTGGAGAATCCCATGGACAGAGGAGCCTGACTGTAGTCTATAGGGTCGCAAGAGTTGGACATGACTTAGCGACCAAACCACCACCACCAAAATGCCTATAAGAATACAGAAAATTTTATTACCAATTACCAAGAGAGGATTAATATCTGTTAATAATAAACATATTCATCAAGGCTCTTTATCTATACTTGTAATTTCCATATAAAACAAATATTAGCCATGGTACTGCCATATTTCAACTTTCCATGGTATAACAAGAAAATCATTGCTTTTACTCTGAACATGGAACATATGTTTTGATCAAGGTATAAGAATGCCAGTGGCATAAATGTACATATGTTAAAAAAACAAAACTCTGATTAATGGACCTGGAAAATATTCACAAGTATGCTGAAATTTACTTTTGAACTTTGTCAAGATAAATTTCAACTGTTTTGCTTTAGTAATAGGAAAACAAATGTAAGCCAGAGTTGTAATAATCCATGGCTTCTAAGGATTTAAATCCATTTGTAGACCGAAGATATACACAGACAATAGGTAATAAGCTTTGAACAGTCTGTGCCTCTTATTTTGGCAGGTATATATCAGTGCTTTAAAAAATGAGAGAAAAATTATTGTAACCCAGTGTCGAAGAGACCAACTGTTCAAAGATTTGGAGAGTGGCAAAAGAAAATCAGATTCTTTTAGCTGAGGGGAACAGCAGGAGAAACAAAGAACAAGGTTCCAAATGAGAAGGACCTCCTCAAAGGACTGTGAAACCAGTTTCCTTTGGGAGAAATCCAGTTTGAAGTATATAGGCTTTCTCTCGAGTTCAACGGGAAGTCAGTGGAAGACTGAGCAAGGAATTAGCGATTCTTAAGAAATCTAACTTTGAGACCATGTGTACAGCTCATGGCTTTCTTCATCACTCCCTTCCAAATATGCAGCCCTACAACGGCAAAAATTCAAACCAGGATCTTAATACCTGACAGAGCCTGGAGGGTGAAAGTGAAAAGTGAAAATGTTAGTTGCTCAGTCATGTCCAACTCTTTACAACTCCATGGACAGTAGCCCACCAGACTTCTCTGTCCATGTGATTCTCCAGGCAAGAATACTGATTGGAGTGGGTGGCCATACCTTTCTCCAGGGGATCTCCTGACCTGGGGATCAAACTCAGGTCTCCTGCATTGCAGGCAGATCCTTTACCATCTAAGCCACCAGGGAAGCCCCTAATCAGGATAGCTCTGGTATAAATAGCTATATGTGGCGGGTGGTTCACTTTCCACATCTAAATGACTGACACTTTTAGCAAAACTACTGTTGAATGGCCCATACTAATGCTGTTTTTTGTTGCTGTTGTTAGTTTTGACGTTAGTTTTTCATCACTACGATTTCTACCAGCATCTCTGACAAAATTTCATTCAAGCTCAGCTCTTAAGAACTCCTAACAGGTGGCCAAATATCTAGCAAAAGCATTTTTTAAGTACCATAGCTTCTTAGTAGTTGCCCATTCTTTTATCCTCATCAAACCTAAACTTTGTGTCTCTAGGCTTCTGGACCTTATGAAGAGTGTCAGAACTAAAATATTCTTGCTGAGGTATCTCTCCTCCCCAGGAGGCTTGTTTTGTGTTTTATTTCTAATGCTTTCAGGGACGGTTGTGCTGTGAGAGTAGGAGAAGGTAAACATAGCTGTTTACCTACATCTTCTATCCTAAACTACCTAAAATGCCTATGTTTTGCTGAAAGTTTAATTTTTGTTTTAGGTTTGAAAGATTCATTAACAAAAGAAAACCACTTGTCACACACAATAAACAATTTCAATATTTAACAGAGGATTAATTGACTTAATTTCAGTATACAGTCATTAAAAGAAAAGAAAGAAACAATAGAGAAAAGTAACAGCATATATATACATCACCAAATTGGGCTGACCAACATCCAGACTTAAACAGTGCTGAGAAGTCCCTTGTTAACAACAAACTGGAGTCCCAGTTAGGAAAAGGTCCCCAGCAGTGCATCCACCTCATGGGTGACACTTCAAACTGTAGTTTTGGGAACACCCTCTTACAATCTCAGGCCACAAACTGTGTGCAAAAATGCAGCTCTGTTTTGTTTTTGATTTTTTTTTAACTACTACAATGCCGATTGTTTCATTTGATAAGTCATAGGATTTCCTTAGACTCCAGGAGCTTGGCCAGACCCTCAGGGGCTCAAGAATTCCAAGACACACTCTCTTTCTTATCTAAAGTGCCACCTGATTTGCTGTGCTTGCAGGCAGGCATGGAATCCAAGCGGTGTCCAGGCAGGTCAGAAGCAGGTTAGAGGCCTGCTCTCCTGCTTCTGAATCCTTAACAAGACTTCCTCCATTTTAATTTGTGTCTGTAGGAGAGTTATAGACCCAGACTACCATGGAGATCTCCAAGTAACATTACAAAATGAGGGGAAGTGTGATCTATTTATAATAAACTTGATCAAATCACCCAATTGCTGGTTGCTCCATGAGTAATTGGCAAAGTACAAAAAGAGAACCTCTTACCTTATTAACAGTTAGAGGTGATGGAGGATTTGGATCCACAAATGATATACACGCAATTGGAGTCTGGGTGAATGAAGCAGCCTCATGGTCCTCCTGTACTTGCTCATGTGATTGCCCATGGGAAGAATAATACCCTATTAGTGATGATTTCTGGAAAAGAAAGATGGAAATATGTGCCATTAACATATTGTTTTTATCATAAATTAAATTAAAAGATGTTTGCTCCTTGGAAGGAAAGCTATGACAAACATAGACAATATACTAAAAAGCAGAGACATCACTTTGTCAACAAAGGTCCACATAGTCAAAGCTATGGTTTTTCCAGTAGTCATGTATGGATGTGAGAATTCGACCATAAAGAAGGCTGAGTGCTGAAGAATTGATGCTTTTGGATTGTGGCACTGGAGAAGACTCTTGAGAGTCCCTTGGACAGCAAGGAGATCAAACCAGTCGATCCTAAAGGAAATAAACCCTGAATAACCATTGGAAGGACTGATGCTGAAGCTGAAGCTCTAATAGTTGGGTCACCTGATGTGAAGAACCAACTCACTGGAAAAGACCCTGATGCTGGGAAAGATTGAAGGCAGGAGGAGAAGAGGGTGTCAGAGGATGAGATGGTTGGATGGCATCACTGACTCAGTGGACAGGAGTTTGAGCACACTCGGGGAGATAGTGAAGGACAGGGAAGCCTGGTGTGTGGCAGTCCTTGGGGTTGCAAATAGTTGGACATGACTTAGCAACTGAACAATAACATTCTCATAAATAGACTATTCTTGGAAGCCTGACTGTAATGTGGATTGTCATTCTTGCCTCAACCTTCAAGGATATGTTACAGTAAAATGAAAATATGAAGAAAGCTACTGGGTAATCTTCAGCTGGAGAAATATGAGTCAGACCTGAACTCAGGAGAACTTAACCTGCCCGGCAAACAAGGCCTGTCCTTTCATAACTTTGACATTGTTTGGACAGAATTTATCTGTTTGATAGATTACACACTGGTAGAGATATAGTTCAAGCCTTGACCATTAATGCAAGTGGATTTCTACAACACTTAAAGCACATGAACTTAGCTTAATGTATGACAAAAACTTTCTGCAATTGTTTAATGCCTCAGTAATATTTCAGCTACACCAAACTAAATCCTTAACTGACATATTTGGTTGGACTCTATGCAGGTATTATATTACCTTGCTCAAAAGGATAAGGCCCAAGGCATTTTAAATGTCTACTAATGTGTACACATGGAAAAAATTATTTAGAGAATAGATTGCTCACAATCATCCCTAACGGCTTACAAAGTGCCCTGACACCTGTGCTGAGGAACATTATCATTATAGTGTAGTTAACACAAGTATCATGTGCCAATTTCATGTGTTACCTATTGTATTTAGAGAAGAATATTGTTCCCTCATTTCACTGGTAATTATTTGGACTTTGATAACCACACCTACTAACTGATAGATTGAAGTAAGGCTATCAAGGGACTGCTATGTGGACCAACTTTTTGCATTTGGGAATCCTACTTATTGGAGAATTCCATTAACTATTATGAATGGACTATCTTTCCTAAATCCTATGTTTTTTTAAAATAGCCCCCCTCAATTTGTATGTATTGTAACCAATGACCTAGAAACTATTTCTATGTATGGAAGCCCCTTTTCTCAGATGCCTAACACATGTTGATCATTTATATTGGAAGGGACCACCTATTACTTCTGCACCCCCCAGGAGAACTCAGGTATTGTGGACACAAATGTTACTCCTTACTCTTTTTGATCCCATATTAGCTTCCTCTTAGAATCCTTATGTAAGGTTTTGCAAGGAAGCAAAGAGTTACAAAATTTCATAGATAAATGCAATGCTACCTTGATAGAACATTCTGTTGTTACTACTATTGCAGGAGTTGATGTATAAAAACATACTTTTAGTTCATGGTGGGGCTTTTTCTTTACTAAATACCCTACTGCTCAAAAATTGTTTTCTGCTTTGCTTAATCCTTTACTTGTCTCTTTGATTATTCTGTTTCTTTTGACTATCTGGAATTGTTGTACAGAATTAAGAAAGCTGCTTATTTAATTTTGCTTTATTCCTGTGCTCTTCAACCTAAACAACCCTGAGGCTAACTGTTAGGAAATTAAAATGGAGGAAGTTTGTTCAGGTTTCAGAAGCAGGAGAGTAGGCCTCTGACCTTCCTGCAAGCACAACAAGTCAGGTAGCACTTCAGATAAGGGAGTGGGTCTTGGAATTCTAAGGCCCTGAGGGTCTGACCAAGCCTCAGGGTCTAAAGAAATCCTATGACTCACAAGGTGAAACAAACAGCATTATAAAATTAAAAAACAAAACAGAGCTACATTTTTGTACACAAACTGATGATGATATCAGTTTGTGGCCTGGGATTATAAGTGGGAGCCCCCGAAACTGCAATTTGAGGTCTCACCTGTGGGGTGAATGCACCACCTGGGTGCATTTTCCCAATAGGGACTCCAGATTGCTGTTAAGGAGGGCCTTCTCAGCACTATTTAGTCTGGGTGTTGGTCAGCTCAATCTGGTGATGTAGGTATACTGTTACTTTTTTCTTTTGTTTTATTTCTTTTCTTTTAATGACTGTATATTGAAACTAAGTCAATTAATCCTCTATTAAATATTGAAATTGTTAATGGTATGTGACAAGTGGTTTCATTTCTTAACAAATCCTTTGAACCTAAAATGAAAGTAAAACTTCTTTGGCAAAACAGTCTATCATTCCTAGTATCTTGAACCAGGTAAGAATCGCATTAAGACCTTTTGAGGGGGAAAAGGAAAAGGATAGAAGAGGATACCATCCTCTCTCATTAAGTGAAAGTAGCTTTTCTCCTTGGAAGACAGAGGTGTAAGTATGAGGGTAAAAAGATACTAAAGGGAATGAAGTAAAAACATGGCAACAACAAACTTCAGGAAAGAGGTCGCCTCTGCAGAGGGAGACTATATTAAAATGAAATGCTTTCGGCAAGCTAACATAATAGACTCTTGGCTGCCTAGGATAAAGTGATCTGGGTGTAGCAGCATTTTTTTCCATGGATATATGTACTAGTTTTTAAATGTTGAAAAAAGGGATGTTTAATTTTCAAGGAGGACGTTTTTTGGAAATATCATGTGGTGGGAAAAAGTCCATATTCGTTTACCCTTTTGGGAGACCATGGCTAAACCATCTATATCAGTGAGCTTCCAGCCTCACATGACCATATATTGGGAGTAAAAGGGTATGATTCATAATTTTATGGGATCCCAGCTTCCAGTGTGGCCCACACCAACCGTTTAATATCTGGAATTTCTGCCATTTCCATCTTCTTATCCCTAGGCATTTAGAAGACTATTGTTTCCTAGACACAATATCTTCTCATTAAGGAGAGGGTTGTTTGCATGTTATATAATTTCCATATTTTTACTTTAACTTATCTATATAATTATATTTGAATTGAGTTTCTTATAGACAGTGTATTGTTGAGTCATATATTTTTTATCCACTTTGACAATCTCTTTTGTGTGTTCAGACCATTTACATTTAATATGATGATGGTGGTTTTGGATTTAGATCTGTCATTTTATTATTTGTTTGTTACCGCTTTTTTTTTTTCTACTTTCTTTTGGATTATGTGAACATCCTTTTGGTATTAAATTTTACTTGTGTTTTCTACTATATCTCTACATAGAACATTTTATAGGCTAATCTAGGAATTACAGTATACATATTTAACTTTTTACAATCTACTTAAATCAGTATTTTACCACATGAAGTGGAAAATAGAAACAGTGTTATAGACTTCTCCCTCCTCCCTTTATGTTGGAGTTGTCTTATGTATTACGTCCACATACATTGAAAGCTCCATCAGACAATGTTATAATTTTTGCTCTCAATCATACTTTAATAAATTCAAAGGGAGGGAAATTGCCTATCAGAAGCATCCAGATATTTACCATTTCTGTTGCTCATTCCCAAACTTTCAAGTTTCCTTGTAGTATTATTTTCCTTCTTTCTTAAGAGCTGTGTTTAGTAATTCTTTTAGTGTAGGTCTGCTGGGAAGAAATTTTCTTAGTTTTCTCTCAGCGGAAAGAGTGACATGTCTTCCTTCATGTCTGTTTCTGAAAGATATTTTTGTTGCATATAGAATTCTGGATTTGAGGTTGTTCTTTTTTTTCCTTTCAGTACTTGAAATTTGTTGTGCCATTTTCTTTGCAGTTTCTGATGAGAAATATAGTTATTCAAATTCAAATTGTTGTTTCTTTTTTATGACAAACTATTTGTCTCTGGCTATTTTAAAGATTTTTTTTTTTGGTCTTTAATTTATAGAAATTTGATTATGTTGATTATGATTTTGGGGTTTATCCTGTTTGTAATTTGCTTAGCTTTTTGAATTTGTACATTTATGTCTTTCACCAAATATGCAAAGTTTTCCTCAAATACATTTTCTTCAGAAACTTTTTCTTTGTACTGCATTTTTCTCCCCTCCTTCTGGTTCTTCAGTAACATAAATGTTAGACTATTCTCTATTGTCATTCAGGTCTTTGAGGGTCTGCAAATGTTTTCAATTTTTTCCCCTTGTTCAACCTGGATAATTCCAGTTTTTCTACCTTCAAGCTCATTGTCTTGATCCTCTGTTATCTCCACTTGACTGAGTTCATCCAGTGAGTTTTAATTATTATACTTTTAATTCTAAAATTTCCCTTTGGTTTTCTTTTATATCTTCTACTTATTTTCTGAGAGTTTCTATCTTCCCATTCATTCTAATTTGTTCATTCATTCTAATTTGTTCTTACTTTCTGGAGCATTTAAAAAAAATAATATCTGCCTTAAAGTGTCTGTCAGTTAGTTCCAATATCTATGTCATCCCAGCACTGACATTTATTGTTTTCCCATCTGAGTTTTCTTGTTTCTTCATATGCTGAATAATTTTGGAGTGTATCCTGAACATTTTGAAAATTATATCATAAGACTCTGAGTCTTAATTAAGTTCTATGGATAATGTTAATATTTTGCTTTACTAGGCATTTGATCAATTGGATTCATGTTGCAAGGTCAAAGTAGATTTCTATGGATGGTGATTTTAATGTCAGTTCCATTTTTAAAGCCTTTGTAAAGCCATTTAGATCTGTCCAGAATGTATGCCACCCAGTGGCCAGTCTGGGTCCTGGGCAGTGGTCTATCTCTTCATTTAGTTCTTAACTGAACAACTGTTCACTTGTTATTTAAGATCAGATTATGTATGTGCAACTTGGGAGTGAGCCCAGGAGCTCACAAGCAAATTTACAGTAGTCACTTAACCAGGTGCTTACTTCTTCATCATCTGTTACTTTTTGGTCCCTATGGCTCTCCTTTCAGTCCTCTGGACAGAAATCCAGTGTTTTATCTACCCTACTCTGCTGCACACAGTCCACAGCTATATCTAAGTTTCAACTAAGAGGAAGGAGGACAGGGAATAAAAGAGCAACAAGAGTTCACCCCAATCTTTTGAAATTACAGGTCCTCTGATTGGAGAGAAATAGTCCCGTCCTGCAGAATTTAAGTCACCTGCATGCCTTTGGTGCTGCTGTCCTATAGCCACAGCCATGGAGCTGGGATGCAAGAAAACAAAAAAATAAGACAAAAAGAAAGAAAAAAGTAAGAGATTTTCTCGACTCTCTTTAAGAACTCAGAGATTCCTTTCTCATGTCAGGTCAGAGCTAGAGGACTTCTCCAGTAGCTCTCTCTTTGACAGAAGTGTCAATATAAATTCAATATTGATACTGAAGTGTCAATATCCACTTCTGGGTTTCAGGCTGTCTTGAGTCCAGGCTGGAGGATCCTGGAGTCAAAAAATGTTAAATCCGTTACTAGATCTGTAGTATTTCAAATGATGGTCTTCTTCAATCTGTCTGCTGTTTTTTATTTTTAGAATCTTCAAATAGCTGCTCCAGGCATTATGTAAAGGTTTTATGGGTCCATTCAGCTAGAGTGATAGGTTGAAACCTACTGATTTTGCCTTAGTCCAATATTTTTAAAATAAATAATGTGACAGCATAAAAGCAAGAATAAAGAATAAAGTGAACAAGACTGCATGTCAAATTTAGTTGCAAGTAAAAAGTTGATATTTTAGTACTGGGTGCTAAAACTATTCAAATGTTTTGCTTCCTGCATAGGAACTGGTGACAAGAGGCAGATATGGATTCCCTAGTTCCATACACCAATAGAATACTCAACAGAAGTCAGCATTCATTACTCAGGTTAAGTAACTTAGCTTATTTGCTTAGCTTTCCTGAGAAAATATCCTTGCTTCTTCTTTCTGCTGGATACATTTATATATCAGAAATGACTTAATAACCACAACTCCTTGGTTAGAGAGTGGGAATTATTTTCAGGTTAAGTGATTTGCCTACTAAGTGACAAATGTTAACTAGATGGATAGGGGGATGTGATTGGCCTATTGAGTGGAAATACACTGGGAACTAATGGAAGTAGGAGGATAATTAAGCATTTTTTTTCATTCATGGAATAAAGTTGGCCTTTATTTTCTATAGTCATGAGCTACTCATATACTGCAAGTGGTATAAAATGGATGGAGAACTAACCACCTCTACAAAGACCAGTGTTAACTGACCTTGCTCATTATCCTAACTTTTCCTGAGTTTTCTCAAATTTAAACTCTACCTTTCCACTAACTTCTCTCTACCTTAGCTCAACCTGCCATTCTAGGTGGTCTACTTCTCTGATGCTAAATGTTACTCAATACTTAGTACTTTTTCATTTCATTTATGCTAGAATTTAATAAGAAAAAAAACTACCCCTGGTCAGAATCAGGTGCTTACAAAACTTTTGCAAGCCTGAAGCAGCAAAAGTCCCTCATTTTAGATTTAGCACTACAGAGAGACATAGTTGCAGGCATCCAGAGTCAGCAATCTGCAGAAATCTGCTGAAGCTTTCAGAACTCCTTCCTAGCATCCAGGAAGGTGGATGGCATTAGAAAGCAGAATCTTCTGCAAAAACTCATGTCTAGGAAATCTA
Source organism: Cervus elaphus (assembly GCF_910594005.1). Lineage (NCBI taxonomy): Eukaryota > Metazoa > Chordata > Mammalia > Artiodactyla > Cervidae > Cervus > Cervus elaphus. Next base: position 58,208,275 of record NC_057832.1, read on the forward strand.
CACTCCCACCTACTGTCATAGGGGAAAGAATATGTGTTTTGTTTCTCCTGCCTTGTAAGAGTATATGTCATTGGTGGCACACTGAACAAATTCAAAACCTAGGCAAGAGCATCTAGGAAGGGAGTAATGGAAGCTCCCTTCTAGGCCTCCTAGCCCTGACAATACAAGAAGAGGACTAAAGGGGGTGTGAAGTATTCTTCATTACTAAATCGTAACAAATTCTTCAATATTAAATGCCAACAGTTAATATTAACAAACTAAAAATGTTTCAGTCAGTTCAGTTCAGTCGCTCAGTCATGTCCGACTCTTTGCGACCCCATGAATCGCAGCACGCCAGGCCTCCCTGTCCATCACCAACTCCTGGAGTTTACTCAAACCCATGTCCATCGAGTTGGTGATGCCATCCAACCATCTCATCCTCTGTTGTCCCCTTCTCCTCCTGCCCTCAATCCCTCCCAGAATCGGGGCTTTTTCCAATGAGTCAACTCTTCACATGAGGTGGCCAAAGTATTGGAGTTTCAGCTTCAGCATCAGTCCTTCCAGTGAACACCCAGGACTGATCTCGTTTAGGAGGGACTGGTTGTATCTCCTTGCAGTCCAAGGGACTCTCAAGAGTCTTCTCCAACACCACCATGATTCAAAAGTATCAATTTTTCGGTGCTCAGCTTTCTTCACAGTCCAACTCTCACATCCATACATGACCACCGGAAAAACCACAGCCTTGACCAGATGGACCTTTGTTGGCAAAGTAACATCTCTGGTTTTTAATATGCTATCTAGGTTGGTCATAACTTTCCTTCCAAGGAGTAAGCGTCTTTTAATTTCATGGCTACAGTCACCATCTGCAGTGATTTTGGAGCCCAAAAAAATAAAGTCTGACACTGTTTCCACTGTTTCCCCATCTATTTCCCATGAAGTGATGGGACCAGATGCCATGATCTCAGTTTTCTGAATGTTAAGCTTTAAGCCAACTTTTTCACTCTCCTCTTTCACTTTCATCAAGTGGCTTTTTAGTTCACCTTCACTTTCTGCCATAACGGTGGTGTCATCTGCGTATCTGAGGTTATTGATATTTCTCCCGGCAATTTTGATTCCAGCTTGTGCTTCATTCAGCCCAGCATTTCTCATGATGTACTCTGCATAGAAGTCAAATAAGCAGGGTGACAATATACAGCCTTGACGTACTCCTTTCCCTATTTGGAACCAGTCTGTTGTTCCATGTCCAGTTCTAACTGTTGCTTCCTGACCTGCATACAGATTTCTCAAGTTTAATTCTAGTGTAAAAAAAAAACTAAACAAAACATGTTTTTCATGTGGCAAGTCAGACCTTGGTTGGTGTTGACCCTTGTGAAAGAATTTCATTAGTCATAACACATTTGGTAATAATACAGATGCAGTGTTAAGTTTTGATTTTGCATGTAGTCTGAGACTACTAAAAATGATAGTATTAAAAATATAATGTAAAGGCAAACAAAATGTAATGTAATGACTCTCAATGCTGAGATTTTTTTAATTACCAGGAGAGGATGTCTCATTCTATTGTTGGTGTTGAATTATCTATTTGCTACAAATTATAATGCAGAAAACCTCAATGCCACAAGGAGTCTATAACTGGAATGAACAATTTGGAAAACATTAGAAAACATTTGAACTCACTGTAAATTGAGTTAATGTGGATAATTTGTGATCAACAGTCCTATTTAAAATTGGTTAAAGAATAGAATGTACCCAGAATTTACAGTAAAATATACTCATTGTAGAACTGTAGGAAGCTTGACACATTTTTTTTATGAATAAAGACTTTTTTTTTCATTAAAAAATCTGAGGAAAGTTAAGGAAAAAATATTTTAACTTATGGGTATTTTACTCCTACAGATATGCATATTCTAATGGTTTCTTTTGAGAAATACTCATTTCACTCTTGAATTTAACAATTTAGAATCTATCATTAGATTTAAAATAATTCTAATGGTCTCAAAATGAATCTTAAGATCCTCTCTCAAGCTATGACCAACCTAGACTGCATATTAAAAAGAAGAGACATTACTTTGCCAACAAAGGTCCATCTAGTCAAAGGTATGGTTTTTCCAGTGGTCATGCGTGGATGTGAGAGTTGGACCATAAAGAAAGCTGAGTGCCGAAGGATTGATGCTTTTGAACTCTGGTTTTGTAGAAGACTCTTGAAAGTCCCTTGGACTGCAAGGAGATCCAACCAGTCAATTCCTAAACGAAATTGGTCCTGATTATTCATTGGAAGACTGACGCTGAAGCTGAAGCTCCAATACTTTGGCCACCTAATGCGAAGAACTGACTCATTGGAAAAGGCCCTGATGCTGGGAAAGATGGAAGGCAGGAGGAGAAGGGGATGACAGAGGATAAGATGGTTCGATGGAATCACTGACTCAATGGACACAAGTTTGAGCAAGGTCCAGGAGTTGGTGATGGACAGAGAAGCCTGGTGTCCTACAGCCCATGGGGCTGCAAAGAGTCAGACACGACTGAGCGAATGAACTGAACTGAAGATACTTTCTCAGTCTTTCAAAATAGGACAACACCTCATCTTCTATTATCTCATATTTCTAATATTTCTATTACCTAATATATCCAGAATGAAAGAATTATAAATTAAACCACACACATGCACATACATACACAGGCACATATACACATACACACATATAAACACACCCAAGTGAAGCATTTGAAGTTAAATATCTTTTGGAGGATGTTAATGCTGAAAAAAAGATGGAGTAATTTCACTTCATCAGAACTATATACAAAAATATTTGCAAATAATGGATATCATATTACTAAATTTATATGTACACTTGATTTTTAAAAGGGATTATAGTAAAATGAAGTGCAATTTTTGTCTCTGTAGATCAAAGCTGTCTCCCAACAGTCTGCTATCCATCTACTCAATTGTTCAGTTCCAGTATACTTGGATAGCAGCAGAATTACTGATTTATAGCCCAGGAGGTAACAGCTTTATCAACTAGTGCTGTGCTGTGGTAAGTCACTTTAGTCCAGTCTGACCCTATGCGACCCTATGGACTGTAGCCTGCCAGGCTCTGCTGTCCATGGGATTCTCCAGGCAAGAGTACTGGAGTGGGTTGTCATGTCCTGCTTCAGGGGATCTTCCTGACCAAGGGAATGAACCCACATCACTTAAATCTCCTTCACTGGCAGGTGGGTTCTTTACCATTAACTAGAATACAGTTCTTAATGTGGGGTTCCTTTTGCCTGTACCCTTACAGTCTCCACTTATTACCATAGTTACTTAGATCATCCCCTTTCTCCCCAACCCCTGCAGAGAGGTTGTTTTATGTATTTCAGATGTTCTTGTCACAGTCTGAATTCCTTCCTGATATCCCCAAACCTCCTAAATGATTTTTTTAAAATATTGTATACATTGATGTTCACTCTTTGTGCTATAAAGTTCCACAGACTTTGACAAGTGCATGTTCTTGTGTCACAATTACATACAGAAAAGTTTTGCTGCCTAAAAATCCCTTGAACCCGATCTTATCCCAGGACCCTTGACAACTACTGCTCTTTAATTTCCTCTACAGTTTTGCCTTTTATAGAATGTTATATAGTTGGATCATACAGTCTGTATTTTTGCCACTTGGTAGCTCACTTTGTTTTATTGCTGAATAATATTTCTGAATAATATTCCATTGTACATATGTACTCCAGTTTAGCCATTCACCTATTGAAGGATTTCTTCCAGTTTTTGGTGATTATGAATAGGCTGCTATTAACATAAGTGTGCAGGTTTGTAAGTTTTCAACTCAACTGGGTGTAACATAGGTAAATACCTAGGAGTGTGACTGCTGAACTGGGTTATAAGACTGCTTATAGCATTGCATGAAACTGCCAAACTGTCTTTCAAAGCAACTGTACCATTTTCCATTCCCAACAGGAAGAGATGAGAGTTCCTTTTGCTCTGCACTCTAACCAACATTGTCAGTATTTGGTATTATCTGTTTAAATTTTAACTTCTAATATGTATGTAGTGGTATTTCATTGTCATTTTAATTTGAAGTTGCCTAATCATGCATGATGTTGAATATCTTTTTATAAATACTTGCCATTTGTATGTCTTCTTTGGTTTGTTGTTTTTTCAGATCCTTTGCCCATTTCTTAAGTGGGTTGTTTGTGTTCTTATTGTTGAGTTTTAAGAGTTCTATGTATATTTTGGAAACAAGTCCTTTATCAGATATGTGTTTTACAAATATTTTCTCCTTTTTTGTGGTTTGTCTTTTGATTCTCTTAGAAGTGTCTTTCACAGAGCAGAAGTTTTAAATTTCAATAAAGACAACATTTTACTTCATATTGTGGTTTTTATATTGTATCTAAAATCTCATCATCGACCCCAAAGTCTGAGATTTCCCTCTATATTTTCTTCTAAAAGTTCTATAATATTGTGATTTATATTTAGATCTAAATACATTTTTAGTATTTTTTTTTGTCAAAGGTTTAAGGTTTGTGTCTAGATTTATTTGTTTTTGCTTATGGATGTTGAATTGTTTCAGCACATTTTCTTGAAAAGATTATCCTTTCTCCATTGAATTGCCTTTACTCTTTTGCCAAAGATCAGTTGACTGCCTCTATGTCGGTCTAATTTATGTATCTGGTCTTTCATCTGACTTAACTATTTAAGCTTTGTAATAAGTCTTGAAGTTGGGTAGTGTCAGTCCTCTGACTTTGTTCTTTTGTATTGTGTTAGCTATTCTGAATCTTTTGCCTATCCACATAGACTTTAGAATGATTTAACTGATATCCACAAAACAGCGTGATGGAATTTTGATGTGGTTACAACAAATATATAGATTGAGTTGAGAAAAATCAATGTATCAACAATATTGAGTCTTTCAATCCATGACTATCTTTATACTTATTAAGATCTTCTTTGATTTCTTTCATTAGAATTTTATACTTTTCCACATAGAGGTCCTATACATATTTTCTTAGATTTATATTTAAGTTTTATTTTGGGGGTTCTATCATTAATTGTATTGTGTTTTCAATTTCAAAATCCATTTGTTCATTGCTGGCATAGAAGAAAACTGACTGTTGCAAAGTAACTAGCATCTTGCAAACTTGCTCTAATCAGCTATAGATCCAGGACTTTTGAAAATTTTTCTATAGAAAAGATCATGTCAACTGTGAACAAAAGATTGTTTCATTTCTTCCTTCTTAATATGTATACTTTTCTTTCTTTGTCTTATTGAACCATCTAGGACTTTTAGTATAATAACGAATAGAGGTGGTAAGAGATGATATTATTACTTTGTTCCTGACTTCCTGGCAAAGCATCTAACGTCTCACCATTAAATATGATGTTAGCTTTAGGTTTTTTGGTAGATGCTCATTACCAAGTTGATAAAATTCCTGTCTATTACTAGTTTGCTGAGTATTTAAAAAATGAATTACTCAATCTTGATTTTGTCAAGTGCTTTTTTTTATTAATACAATTATATAATTTTTCTGTTTATACAATCTTCATCATATGAAACTGAGGGGAGGGATCCTAGAGTAAAACCTCATGAAACTGTGAGGGCAGCCACTAAGACTGGACTACCAAGATTTTTCAACTCTCAAATTGGTCCACACTCAGCCTCTAGCAATTCATTAAAATTAAAAATTTAATCTTCCAATGAGTACACAGCTTCAGCAGTTTCTGTTCCTAGTGAATTGGTATTTGGGATTCTTTATTAGCCACCTGTCTCTCCAGATTTGAGAGCGGCAGTATGCCCTGTGACCTTCTTTCTCTGATGAGTCTAATGAAACTCACTGAATCTTAGTTTATTTGAGTTTTTTCTTGTTCTGAAAAGGGAAGTGGTGACTTCCATGCTCTTTACATGTCAAAGCTGAAACTAAAGGTAGACCTGAATCTCTTCTTCACTTCTACAATCAAGCAACAAGATTTCAAAACTTCTTGCCCAGTCCCTGCATTCATGTATGCTAAGTCACTTAAATCATGTCTGACTCTTTGTAACACTGTGGACTGTAGCCCACCAGGCTCCTCTTTTAGGGATTCTCCAGGCAAGAATACTGTAATGGGTTGCCATGACCTCCTCTAGGGGATCTTCCTGGCCCAGGGATTGAACCTCCATCTCCTGCAAATCCTGCATTGCATGTAGATTCTCTACCACTGAGCCACTGGGGAAGCCCAGTCCAGTCTGTACTATCCAGCTTAGGGTTGATGTGCCATCCTATTCCCACTTCCTTGCTCTAACACTCTCTGTGGGCTTGTTATTGTTGCTATTCTATCTTTTAAGATATGACCTAAAATAATGATGATCACAATGATGACTTAGGAGGACACTCCAAAGGTTTGAGTCTGAGAAAACCTATGTCCTTTGGTTTTTCAGTGTTTTCATGACTGTTTACTAACAACAATGTAATTTTCACTGCTTTATAGATCAAAAAACATCACAATGACATCCCCAGAACATGATGATCAGCTCTGGTTACTGAGATGGGGCAAGTTATGTTTTATCTTTTAATGCTTCTGCCACTCAGAAGCATTTTTCTGTATATTTCTACTCCAGTTAAGACAGATTTGTATGTATAATCTTTCTCAGATCAGTGAACTAGCACCAGGACACCAAATTTCCATTAATATTGTTACCTTTTTAGAGATAGCCTCTAATTAACCAGGTTCTGACTTGACTGGAATGAAGATAGAGACAGTGCTGTTCTGGTGAGGTATGTGCTTGTGTCTAAGTCAGTGGGTCACTTGGTATCTCCCTACCTACTTGCTAGAAATTGTATTCCTTATCTCATAGCATATATTGGTACAATAAATGACTGCACCATTGTCATCTTCTCTGCCCATATGATCTCATTCCATCACACTTGAAATTGATGAAAACACTTCTCATGTTTGGGAAATAGGCAAGATGGACACAGAGAGTCAAGCAAAATGAAGAAACATAAGAATATGTTTCAATCTAAAGAACAAAATAAAACTCCAGAGGCAGATGTTAATGAAACAGGTAAGTAATTTAGCTGATAAAGAATTCAAAATAATGGTCATAAAGATTCTCACTAGTCAGAAGAACAATACATCAACAAAGTAAGAATATCAACAGATAAAAATGTAAGAAAGTACTAAAAAAAAAAAACCCTACAAAGATGAAGACTACAATAACTGAACTGAAAAATTTAAATTGAGGAGCTCATCAGTATACTAGATCAAGCAAAAGAAAGAATCATTGAACCTGAAGATAAGGTGGTGGAATTCATCCAATCAGAAGAGGAAAAAGAAAAAAGGAATGAAAAGAGTGAAGACAGATTAAGGAAATTATGGAAAAGATCAAGCAGCCCATTGTAGGGGTCTCAGGAGGAGGAGACAGAGAAAAGGGGAGAAAGCTTATTCAAAGAAATAATAAATGAAAATTTTTTTAACCCATGGAAAGAAACAGATATCTAGATCTAGAAAGCTCAGAGAGTTTCAAATAAGAAGAATCCAAAGTGACCCATGCTGTGACACATTATATTTAAGCTGTTAGAAGTTAAATACAAGGAAAGAATCTTAAAACATCAAGAGAGAAAAACAACTTGCTACACACAAGGGAACCTCTATAAGACTGTCAGCAGATTTTTCAGCAGAACATTTTCAGGCCAGAGGGAGAGGCATAATATACTCAAAGTGCTGAAAGAAGTAAAAATTTCCAACAAATACTCTACCCAGAAAAGTTGTCCATCAGAACTGAAGGAGAGAAGGAATTTTCCAAATAGACTAAAGCTAAAGGAGTTCATCACCACTAGACCAACCTTGCAGGAAGGAAAATGTTAAAGAAAGTTCTCTCAACTAAAAAGAAAGTACATTAATTAGATGCAGGAAAATATGAAAGTATAACTCTCACTGATAAAAGTAAATAAAAACTGAAATTCAGAATACTATAATGTTGCAGTAGTAGGTAAATCACTTATAAATCTACTATAAAAGGATTTATATTTATTTATTTGTTTTTTAAAAAAACACAAACATACATTTTCTTTAAATTTAACTATTACTTCAATAATCTGTTAATGGATACACAAGTAAAAAGATATAAATTGTGACATCAAAAATATAAAAGGTAGGGATAAAGAGTAAAATGTAGAGCTTTAGTATGTGTTCAAAGTTATTATTAGCTTAAAAGAGACTGCTATAAATATGCAATATCTTATGTACACTTCATGACAACCACAAAGCAAAAACCTACAGTAAATACAGAAAAGAGAGAGAAAAGAATATATTCATGTACTACAGAAAATTATGAACTCACAAAGAAAGAGAGAGAAGAATAAAGGAGTTACAAAAGAGGCAGAAAACAAACAACAAAATGGGAATAGTAAGTCCATAACTGTCAATAATTTTAAATGTAAATGAACTAAATTCTTCAATTAAAAAGAAAGACAGGATGGATTAAAAAAAAACAAGAATCAACTGTATCAACTGTATCCTGCAAACAATCTCATTTATAATTTCATCAAAAAGAATACAATATCTAGGGATAAATTTGATCAGGAGGTGAAAGATCTGTACACTATAAACTATAAGATATTGATGAAAGAAACTGAAGAATTCAAAATTAAATGTAAAGATATTCAATGTTCATGGATTGGAAGAATTAATATTGTTACATGTCTATACTACCCAAAGCAATCTATAAATGCAACACAATTCCTGTCAAATTTCCAAAGGCATTTTTCACAGCAATAGGAAAAAAATTCTAAAATTTGTATGAAACTGCAAAAGACTCTGAATAGCCAAAGCTATCTTGAGACAGAAGAATGAAACTAGAGACAGATTTTTAAATGACATTACAAAGTTACAGTAATCAAAGCAGTATAGTATTGGCATGAAAACAGATATATAGCTCTTTTCTATTAGAAAGCCCAGAAATAGAATAGAAAGCCCAGAAATAAACCCATATTACATAGTCAATTAATTTATGAGAAAGGAGCCAAGAGTATAAACTGGGGAAAGGATAATTTCTTCAATAAATGGTGTTGGGAAAGTTGAACAACCACATGCCAAAGAATGAAACTGGGGACTTCCCTACTGGTCCAGTGGCTAAGACTCCATGCTCCCAATGCAGAAGGCCTGGGTTCAATATGTGGTAAGGCAATTAGGCCCCACATGCTGCAACTAAAAGATCCTGCATGCCGCAACTAAAGATCCTACATACTGCAATAAAGATTGAAGATCCTGTGTGCCACAACTGAGACCTGGAACAGCCAAATTAAATACATGAATAAATATTTACTAAAAATAGTAAGTGCTTAACTAATATTAAAAAAGAATGAAACTGGACCACTATCTTAAACAGAACACAAAAGTTAACTCAAAATAGACTAAAGACTTGAACATAAGACCTGAAACCATAAAATTCCTGGAAGGAAACACAGAGAGTAAACTCTTTGAAATTGTCTTAGCCATGACTTTTTTGGATTCGGCACCAAAAGCAAAAATAAGCAAGGTGGACTACGTCAAACTTTAAAACAAAACAACAACAACAAAAATTTCTGCAGGGCAAAGAAAACCATCAACAAAATGAAAAGGCAACTAACCTACAAAATGGGAGAAAATATTTGAAAACCACGTATCTGATAAGGGGTTAATATCCTAAATATATAAGAATTCATACAACACAAGAGCAAAACAAATAAACAAATGATCCAATTAAGAAGAGGGCAGGGAGGGCCATAAATCTAGCCTTGGTAAATTCAAAAAAATTGAAAACATTTCAAGCATCTTTTCTGATCATAATGCAGTAAGATTAGATGTCAACTACAGGGGAAAAAAACTATTAAAAATACAAACATATGGAGGTTAAACAACACGCTACTGACTAACCAATAGACCACAGAAGAAATCAAAAAGGAAATAAAAGTATGCATAGAAACAAATGAAAGTGAAAACATGACAACCCAAAACATATGGGATTCAGTAAAAGCAGTACTAACAGGGAGATTCATAGCAATACAAGCCTACAAGAGAAGAAACAAGAAAACATGAAACAAGACAATTAGCAAATAAACAACCTAACTTTACATCTAAAGCAACTAGAAAATGAAGCAAAGAAGAGCCCAAAGTTAGTAGAAGGAAACAAAATCATAAAAATCAGGGAAAAAATGAATGAGAAAGAAATGGAGACTATAGCAAAAATAAACAAAACTAAAACCTGGTTCTTTGAGAAGATAAATAAAACAGACAAACCATTAGCCAGACTCATCAAGAAAAAAATGGAGAAGAATTAAATCAATAAGATTAGAAATGAAAATGGAGAAATCGCAACAGACAACACAGAAATACAAAAGAAACTACTATGAGCAATTATATGCTGATAAAATGAACAACTTGGAAGAAATTCTTAGAAAAGTACACCCTTGCAAAACCAGGAAGAAATAGAAAATCTTAACAGACCCATCACAAGCATGGAAATTGAAGCTGTAATATAAAATCTTCCAACAAAAGCCCAGGACCAGATGGCTTCACAGGTGAATTCTACCAAAAATTTAGAGAAGAGCTAACACCTATTCTATTCAAACTTCCAGAAAATTGCAGAGGAAGGCAAACTCCCAAACTTATTCTATGAGGCCACCATTACCCTAATACCAAAACCAGACAAAGATGCCACAAAAAAAGAAAACTACAGGCCAATATCACTGATGAAAGTGAAAGAAAGAAAGTGAAGTCGCTCAGTCGTGTCTGACTCTTTGCGACCCCATGGACTGTAGCCCACCAGGCTCCTCCATCCATGGTATTTTCCAGGCAAGAGTACTGGAGTGGGTTGCCATTTCCTTCTCTAGGGGATCTTCCAAAAATCCTCAACAAAATTCTAGCAAACAGAATCCAACAACATATTAAAAAGATCATACATCATGACCAAGTGGGCTTTATCCCAGGGATGGAAGGATGCTTCAATATTTGCAAATCAATCAATGTGATACACCATATTAACAAATTGAAAGATAAAAGTCATATGATTATTTCAATAGATGCAGAGAAAGCCTTTGACAAAATTCAACATCCATTTATGATAAAAACTCTCCAGAAAGTAGGCATAGAAGGAATATACCTCAACATAACAAAAGTCATATACAACAAACCCATAGCAAACATTATCCTCTATGGTGAAAAACTGAAAGCATTTCCTCTAAAACCAGGAACAAGACAAGGGTGCCCACTCTCACCACTACTATTCAATATAGTTTTGGAACTCCAAGCCACAGCAATCAGAGAAGAAAAAGAAATAAAAGGAATCCAGATTGGAAAAGAAGAAGTAAAACTCACTGTTTGTAGATGACATGATCCTCTATATAGAAAGCCCTAAAAACACCACCAGAAAATTACTAGAGCTAATCAATGAATATAGTAAAGTAGCAGGATATAAAATTAATACACAGAAATCCCTTGCATTCCTATGAACTAATAATAAGAAAACAGAAAGAGAGATTAAGGAAATAATCCCTTTCACCATTGCAACAAAAAGAATAAAACACCCAGGAATAAATTTACCCAAGAAACAAAAGACCTATACATAGAAAACTATAAAATATAAAACACTGAAGAAAGAAATCAAAGATGACACAAATAGATGGCGAAATATCCATGTTCGTGGCTTGGAATAATCAATATAGTGAAAATGAGTATACTACCCAAAGCAATCTATAGATTCAACACAATCCCTATCAAGCTACCAACTGAATTTTTCACAGAAATAGAACAAATGATTTCAAGATTCGTATAGAAACACAAAAGGCCTCAAATGGCCAAAGAAATCTTGAGAAATAAGAATGGAACTGGAGGAAACAATCTGCCTGACTTCAGACTATACTACACAGCTACAGTCATCAAGATGGCATGGTACTGGCACAAAGACAGAAATATAGATCAATGGAACAAAAGAGAAAGCCCAGAGATAAATCCACACACCTATGGACACCTTACCTTTGACAAAGGAGGCAAAAACATACAATGGAGAAAAAACAATCTCTTTAACAAGTGGTGCTGGGAAAACTGGTCGACGTGTAAAAGAATGAAACTAGAACACTTTCTAACACCATACACAAAAATAAACTCAAAATGGATTAAAGATTAAAATGTAAGATTAGAAACTATAAAACTCATAGAGGAAAACACAGGCAGAACACTCTCTGACGCAAATCACAGCAAGATCCTCTGTGGTTCACCTACCAGAGTAATGAAAATAAGAGCAAAAATAAGCAAATGGGACCTAACTAAACTTAAAAGATTTTGCACAATGAAGGAAACTATAAGCAAGATGAAAAGACAGCCTTCAGAATGGCAGAAAGTAATAGCAAATGAAGCAACTGACAAAGAATTAATCTCCAAAATATACAAGCAACTCATGCAGCTCAATACCAGAAAAATAAATGACCCAATTTTTATTATGACCCATTTTATATTGGCCAAAGAACTAAACAGAAATTTCTCCAAAGACATAAAGATGGCTAACAAACACATGAAAATATGCTCAATATCACTCATTATCAGAGAAATGCAAATCAAAACCACAATGAGGTACCAACTTATGCTGGTCAGAATGGCTGCCATCAAAAAGTCTACAAACAATAAATGCTGGAGAGGGTGTGGAGAAAAGGGAACCCTCTTACACTGTTGGTGGGAATGCAAACTAGTACAGCCACTATGGAGAACAGAGTGGAGATTCCTTAAAAAACTGGAAATAGAACTGCCATACAACCCAGCAATCCCATGGCTGGGCATATACACTGAGGAAACCAGAATTGAAAGGAACACATGTACCCCAATGTTCATTGCAGCACTATTTATAATAGCTAGGACATGGAAGCAACCTAGATGTCCATCAGCATATGAAGGAAGTTGTGGTACATACCCAATAGAATATTACTCAGCTATTAAAAAAAGAACACATTTGAGTCAGTTCTAATGAGGTGGATGAAACTGAGCCATTATACAGAGTGAAGTAAGTTAGAAAGAGAAACACCAATACAGTATATTAATGTATATGTATGAAATTTGGAAAGACGGTAACGATGGCCCTATATGCAAGACAGCAAAAAAGACACAGATGTAAAGAACAGACTTTTGGACTATGTGGGAGAAGGTGAGGGTGGGACGATATGAGAGAATAGCACTGAAACATGTATATTACCATATGTAAAATAGATGACCAATGCAAGTTCAATGTATGAAGCAGGGCCCTCAAAGTTGGTGCTCTGGGACAATCAGAGGGATGGAGTGGGAAGGGAGGTGGGAGGGTGGGATACGTGTACACTCATGGCTGATTCATGTTGATGTATGGCAAAACCACTACAATATTGTAAAGTAATTGCCTCCAATTAAAACAAATAAATTTATTAAAAAAAAATAAGATGGCAGGGAAACTGAATAGACATTTTTCCAAAGAAGATATCCAAATGGCCAACAAACCCATAAAAAAGGTGCTCAACATCACTAATCATCATGGAAATGCAAATCAAAACTATAATGAGATATCACCTCACACTTGTTAGAATGGTTATTATCAAGAAGACAAGTGATAACAAATGCTGGTGAAGATGTTGGGAAAAGGGAGTCCTTGTGCACTATTGATGGGAAGGTAAATTAGTTGTCACTTATGGATAACAGTATGGAGGTTTCTCAAAAAATTAAAACTAGAACTACCATGTGTTCTAGAAATCCCACTTCTGGATCTATATTCAAAGGAAGTGAAAACAAGATAGTTAAAGGATACCTGCAGCCACATTATTTATTGCAGTACCATTCACAATAGTCAAATACAGAAACAACTTTTAAGTGTCTGTCAGCAGATGAATGGATGAAGATGTTGTTTACATACACAATGGAATTTTGAAGTCATGAGAAAGAAGGAAATTCTGCCATTTGCAACAACATGAATGGCCTACGAGATATTATGCCATATGAAATAACTCAGAGAGAAAAAGACAAAAACTACATGGTTTCATTTATCTGTCGAATCTAAATAAAATGTCAAGCTCATAGAAATAGAGTGCAGAAAAGTGGTTGACAGGGACTGGGCAGTGGGGGAAACAGAAAGAGGCTGATAAGAGTATACAAACCTTCAGCTCTGAGATGAATAAATTCTGAGTACCTAATATAAAATAAGATGACTGTAGTTGATAACACTGTGCTATACAAATGAAAATTGCTAAGAGAATAAAACTTGAATGTTCTCTCATATGCAAAAAAGATAAATATATGAGGTGATGGATGTGTTAATTAACTGGGTGGGGGATACTTCTATGACCACAAGGCACATATTAAATATTTTATGGTTTTATGTATGAATTACATCTCAATGAAGCAGAAATATTTTTAAAAGAAAAAGATAAAAAAGAAAATCAGAGAATCTGCAATGGTAGTGCTTTTTGGAAATATTAAGGAAGAGGTAAAATGACAAGTGTAAAGAATTCATTAGATATTCACAGCGGCAAAGGAATTCTATTAGCAGTCAGAACAGGGTGATGTTCTGGGCTTTTGTCTTCAATTCCAGCAGCCAACTATGATTGAAGAGAGACTTACAGTCTTTCAACGGTGGCCATGACTTTCTCCATCTAGAGCTGCCTGGAGTTGATCATTGGGATCTGGGGATATAATTGTGATGTTTCTCAGACTGAAGAACAGTGAAAATTACACTGTTGCTAATAAGCAGTCAGGAAAAGACCAGAGAACCAAGAAACATATGTTTTCTCAGGCTCAAACCTCTGTAGATTCCTCCTGGATGGACAATGTGGTGATCATTCTAAACACTCTCATAGGTTGAAACTTCTGCCAAAAGTGGCTAGAGGCACATGGCTTGCATATCTTGATTAAGTTTCTAGAAATCTAAAGTTGTAATCTTATTAATCTCTTCCAATGTTATGATATTTTCCAGTCATACCTCTTTTATCTAAAATGTATTTTCAGCTCACTTCTTCTCTAACTTTGTGTCATCCAGAGTTGAATTCACTTTTATGTTAATCATGTAAGAAAAGTTAAAGAAGTTAGTAAATCTCTAATGAACATTAAGGGGGGAAGGGGGGTTGAGGTGAATTGAGAGATTGGGACTGATAGATATACACTGCTGCTGCTGCTGCTAAGTCGCTTCAGTCGTGTCCGACTCTGTGCGACCCCATAGATGGCAGCCCACCAGGCTCCACTGTCCCTGGGATTCTCTAGGCAAGAACACTGCAGTGGGTTGCCATTGCCTTCTCCATATATACACTAGTATGTATAAAATAGATAAATAATGAGAACCTTCTGTATAGCCATTTCCTTCTCCAATGCATGAAAGTGAAAAGTGCAAGTGAAGTCGCTCAGTCGTGTCCAACTCTTCGCAATCCCATGGACTGCAGACTACCAGGCTCCTCTGTCCATGGGATTTTCCAGGCAAGGGTACTCGAGTGGGTTGCTATTGCCTTCTCCATATATATACTAGTATGTATAAAACAGATAACTAATGAGAACCTTCTGTTTAGCACAGGGAACTCTACTTAATGCTCTGTGGTGACCTAAATGGGAAGGAAATCCAAAAATGAGGGGATATGTGAATACATATAACTGATTAACTTCACTATATAGCAGAAACTAACACAACATTATAAAGTAACCATAACCCAATTAAAAAAAAAAAGCAGAAAAAAATTATGTAATTTCTACACATCAATGCTTCTCCAAAATAAAAATCCTATACAATCCTACATACTTTCAGTGAAACAACCTATCTGGTGTCACATCCATTCTTCCAAAAACCTTAATTACCTCATGTATTATTAATAATGCCCTGGGTTTGATCCCTGGGTTGGGAAGATCCCCTGCAGGAGCGCATGGCAACCCACTCCAATATTCTGGCTTGAAGAATTCTATGGACTATATATCCATGGGGTCACAAAGAGTTGGACATGACTGAACAACTTTCACTTCATTATTAATAATATTAATCCCTGAAGATTTGAGTAAACTATCTTCAGACTGAGGTAGAACTTACATTTTGTTGCCTCATTTTGCAGCCTCTACATATTGGTCCAAAGAACTAACTCTGGAAATTTCAAGAGATATACTTAAAGAATCCCAAATAGTATCCTGTCACATTCTTTTATCATATCTAGCTAAATGCCTACTCTGGCCTATCTATAATAAAGAAGGTAGACAATTGTTTTCAACAAAGATGACTATGTTATTTCCGTTTATCTTATCTATTTTCTTCCCAAACACCCATAAGTAATCTATTCACACACATCTCTTCTTTTGGAAAAAGAGTTATGGTACAGGGCGAGTTTGTACTGATATATGACTCAGAGGACCACTGAAATTCTCTCCTTGGTATTTAGTGTTTCATTGGCTGTCTGACTCTATATTCCTGACTTTGTCAATGTATCAAGCTGTGTTTGAAAAAGAACTTGTCCAAATTCTCCATTTCACCTCCACTTAATGTAACTGGTGATGGCATGGAAATTCTCTTCAAGGTAAACATGAAGAAACTCTAAGGTGGTAAAACTTGCTCTTCAGTTGAAATAACTACCTGGTCTTTACCAACTACAGACTTTTGGGTGTTGATAGGACACATTCGGCAGGTTCTTTTTAAAAATAGGTAATGATCCTTTAGAGGATGAAACCCCACTTTATAACATGCAATTTTGTTAACCACTCTGTTTAGAAAACTGGGCTCCCTCTGGTTTCCCAGCGCCGGTAGCTCTGCTTGACGCATGAGGTTGGAGCTACGTCCGTCATGCCACTTTAGATTACTGGATCTCACAGGATGCTACAAGGCAGACACACCCCAGGCTGACTCACTGAGTGGGAAGTTTAAAAAGATGGTTTTCCTCAGCCATCAATTAGATAAACCACATTTTCCAGGAGAAAAACAGCATCTTGAAAAGTTCTTTACAAACAAAGCTCTCTTGCTCATAATGCTTTCGGTCATGTTTTCTTGTGAAGGGAAGTATAACTTTAACCTTAATTGCACTTACAAATTAGCAAGTAAAATATAATGCCACCCTTTCCCCCGTCCTTCCTTCCTTCCTTCCTTTCTTTTTTTTCCCTTCAAAAGGAGACCCTTTCATGATTTTAGCTCTGGTAAAATTAGAGCTTTCTTCCTCTTTGCCTCTTCCCTCAAAGTTGTGGTTTTGACTAACCACGTGGTGAATAAGTTATAGATGCCTGAGCTCTGTTTCCTCTGCCCTAGTTACTCTTCTTTATACATTTTCTTTCTACCTTTTTTGCAACCTCCTTGAAAATATAGTGAGGAAAGGACATTTTCAGATTGTGTCTTTTTGAAAACGGCAATTTGGATTTAAGATATTTGTCAGGAAGAATTAAGCACTGAATAATAATTTAAATCTCCTTGCCTCATGTTTCTCCAGTGCTGGCTCTGTGTTTGGAAAGTACTGCGTAAGTGTCTCTCACTGTACTGTAGGATTCCAAAGAACAAAGAGCATGTTTGTGGCTTCTGTCTCTTGGTATACAAAGTACCTAATGCATATTAAGTTACATGTGAAAAAATAGACCTTCTTTATCACATAAATGAATAAATAAGAGGAAAATACATAATCAAATAATTTTCACAAAATATTTTGTACAAAATCTCTTGTTCTTACTCATCCAAAACTTGAGACCAAGATGACAATATTACTGCTTGGGATTCCATACTGATATTCTGGGTCTGAAGATCCTTTGTATATCCTTTTAATATTGATATCCAGATGTGAGACCAGCAGTTGATCATCTCCATCCCTTTACTGTCCT
The DNA here is from genome assembly GCF_910594005.1 of Cervus elaphus. NCBI lineage: Eukaryota > Metazoa > Chordata > Mammalia > Artiodactyla > Cervidae > Cervus > Cervus elaphus. The sequence goes on from NC_057832.1 coordinate 58,226,030, forward strand.
ACTTTTGGGTATGTGTATATAAGGATCCAGGATCATTAAGGTATTCTCCTGCTTTCTGGTCTCTTGTGCTAAGTCACGTCAGTCAAGTTTGACTATTTGCGATCCTATGGACTATAGCCCACCAGGCTCCTCTGTCCATGGCATTCTCCAGGCAAGAATACTGGTCTCTTAGATTTGCCTTTATTGGAGTCAATTTATAGCAGCCAATGGTAATATGTGCTCAGTAAATTCAGAGGAAAGCAGTGCCAACAGGTAATAATGTGACCAGGTTTTCTTGTGTGGATATGTGTGTGGGTGTGTGTCTGTATTATCCCATTTAGGTTTCATGATAATTGAAAGTTATTATCTTCACTTCACAAATGAGAAAATAGCAGCTGGTTCAGGTGAGTAGTTTGCTGCAAGTCAGAAAACTGAAGTTTTTCATTCTGGCTTCAAGATGTGTACTCGTAAATATTAAATAATGCTGCTCCTACCAAATTATATTTCCTCTCTGGTATTAGATATTCTGCCACTGTTTTCCATTTGAATCACATTGGATATTTTTGAAAATTTATTTTACAACAGAATAGTAGTAAAACAGACACCACAGAGATAAAGTCTGTGCCCGTTGATAGTGGTGTTATGATTCCTGTGTTATGGCTGAAGGCATCACCACTGCTTCTTTAGGGGATGGGGCAGGTGAAAACCCTCCCCCCACCCCAGGGACTAGGGGAATGGGGCAGGTGAAACAGGAAATACAGTTCTTAATATGGAATGAACAAAACCATCCAAAGCTTTCCACTGTCTCCTTGGGTGTCCTGAGCTCCATCCTACATTTTGAGAGGCTTAGGAACACCCCAGGCCTACAGGTTGGATGCCTACATATGGTAGTAACTCAGACAAGCCAACATTCTTCAGACATAGCAGAGCACTCTCCTGTTGAACAATCAGAGGGCATACAGGCACCTGCAATGGGTGCTTACCTGGAGGACAAGGGATGGCCTCTGAGCATCACTGGCTCAGGTCCCAAAAGGCTTTGGGGTGCTGCATGGTGCTAACATAAATAAGAAAAAATAAGAGCAGACTTTGGATATTGAGCCTGCTCCTCTCCTCCAAGCACAGAAGGTCTCTCCCAATCCTCTGTCCTACCCGTCTACATTCTTCTCTATCACCAAACCTATATATTCTACCAACTGTTTCTGATCAAACATATGCTTTCAGGCAGCTTTAGAATCCTATTCTGGAAGTCAGTGCTGAGCACCGTTTTCTATGAATGTTCCATAGGTTCCAAACATCCTAATGTTCTCACAGGTAATAGATGGAATAGGGGAAGTTTGTGAATAAGGAAAAGCAAGGGGGAAAAATCATATTAATATGTTGCAAAATATAATATTGCACCTAAGATTCCAGAGGATCTTACAGAAGGTCTTAATGTATTTACAGGTTTTTGAGTATCATCATATTAGCATCATGTTTTCAAAAGTTGTTTTTCAAAAACTGAAGTTGCCAAATGGTGAAATAAATCCAGTTTTGCTACACTAAATTTATGCCATCTTTTCTGTTGTAATTTGATAATTATATACTTTACTGACCCTGTCCCAATATATCTGAATTTCAACGAGCCTTTTTATAAGAGAAAGTCTTACTGACAGAAAATTCCTATCATTAATTAAGGGTAACTACAGATGAGTAGGTGAGAAGATCATTAGTGAGCTTGATTCAGCTTGGAGAGGAGTTTCCAGAGCTGCTTAACAGACATCAAAACCTGAATAAAGTTTGTAAGGATATGTTAATCCAATAGGATGTTGCAAAACTAGAACAGTAGACAGTGACAGATGTCCTTGAGATGGACAATGTCAAGGTCCTTAAATGTGACTGGTTGCTAACAAACGTAAGTATTCATTAGGCATAGCAAAATGCAAGATCCTACACCTGGATCCTTTACAACTGTAAAGAAGTAGGATGTGGCTTACAGTACCACACATAAAAAATTAAACAACAGCATAATGTCCACAAGAGCTCTATTAAGTCAACATTAAAGTGACAACACAAATTCAACAAAATATTAAAATGATCAGTTCAGTCGCTCAGTCATGTCTGACTCTTTGCAACTCCATGGACTGCAGCACTCCAGGCTTCCCTGTCCATCACCAGCTCTCAAAGCTTATGCAAACTCATGTTCATGAAGTCAGTGATGCCATCCAACCATCTCATCCTCTGTCACCCCCTTCTCCTCCTGCCTTCAATCTTTCCCAGCATCAGGGTTTTTTCCAGTGAGTCAGTTCTTCACATCAGGTGGCCAAAGTACTGGAGTTTCAGCTTCAGCATCAGTCCTTCCAATGAATATTCAGGACTGATCTCCTTTAGGATGGACTGGTTGGATCTCCTTGCAGTCCTAGGACTCTCAAGAGTCTTCTCCAACACCACAGTTCAAAAGCATCAATTCTTCGGTGCCCAGCTGTCTTTATAGTCCAACTCTCACATCCATACATGACTACTGGAAAAAACCATAGCTTTGACTAGACAGACCTTTGTTGGCAATGTAATATCTCTGCTTTTTAATATGCTGTCTAGGTTGGTCATAGCTTTTCTTCCAAGAAACAGGCGTCTTTTAATTTCATGGCTTTAGTCACCATCTGCTGTGATTTTGGAGCCCCTCAAAATAAAGTCGGTCACTGTTTCCATTGATTCCCCATTTATTTGCCATGGTGATGGGACCAGATGCCATGATCTCAGTTTTCTGAATGTTGAGTTTTAAGCCAACTTTTTCACTCTCCTCTTTCACTTTCATCAAGAGGCTCTTTAGTTATTCTTTGCTTTCTGCCATAAGGGTGGTGTCATCTGCATATCTGAGTTTACTGATATTTCTCCCGGCAATCTTGATTCCAGCTTGTGCTTCATCCAGCCTGGCATCTCTCAAGATGTACTCTGCATAGAAGTTAAATAAGCAGGGTGACAATATACAGGCTTGACATACTCCTTTCCCTATTTGGAACCAGTCTGTTGTTCCATGTCCAGTTCTAACCAGTCTGTTGTTCCATGTCCAATTCTAACTGTTGCTTCTTGACCTGCATATAGATTTCTCAGGAGGCAGGACAGGTGGTCTGGTATTCCCATCTCTTTAAGAATTTTCCACAGTTTGTTGTAATCCACACTGTCAAAGGCTTTGGCGTAGTCAATAAAGCAGAAGTAGATGTTTTTCTGGTATTCTGTTGCTTTTTTGATGATCCAACAGATGTTGGCAATTTGATCTCTGGTTATTCTGGCTTTTCTAAATCCAGCTTGAACATCTGAAGTTCAGAGTTCATATACTGTTGAAGCCTGGCTTGGAGAGTTTTGAGCATTAAAATGATAGATTTATCTTAGAGGCTGCTTACTCTTTGTTGTAGCCATAGAGGTCAGAGGCTAAAATTCCTTTACTGTCTTTGTCTACTTTAGTGACCCCTGTTGACTTTAAGTTTCCATAGAGATTCTCTCTTAAGTAGGGTCTGAGCTTTGCAGTTCTTTTAGCTATAATTCACTGTTGTTATGTTGGAGCCCTATCCCTGTGGTGGTAAGATGTGGAGGAAGGGAAATGCTCTAGTGCTGTGATTAAGTCTTAGCTTTTCATGGAGCCTATGCCCTAAACTGACTTTCACAAGTACTTCTTAGGTCTCTGCTCCAGTCCTGTCCATTGGTGTGACAGTAAGGCTAGAGGGGGCTGGAGGAAGATATTTCCTTTCTCCTCAGTCAGTTAGGCTCTGGTAGTGGTTTACCTTGAGGGCAGGCCTTTGTTAAGGAGGGCCAAGAGTTCTGAGTGTATTTCAAAATGATTACTTTCCCTTCACCCTGCCAGAAACACTGGAGGCAAGGTGGGATGGGGTTTCCTCTGATATTCACCCTAAGAACTTGATTAGGTCCTTGAGGTAAAACTTATAAAATGTGAAGTTTATCCACACTGAACCTCCAGCAATCTATCAATGATGGTTTTAAGTATTCCTGTCTATAACCTTCTGTTCCTGGGCTTCTGTTCCCATATTCTGTGATTCTCAGTTTCTATCTCTTTCTAGATTTTGTGGCAGCAGTTTGTCATGTGACCTCAATTCTCAGATGGATCTAGAAAGACTTGTTCATTTTTCAGTTTGTTCAGCATTTTTGTTGTTTTGAGAACAAGAGTGATGACTTCTTCCAATTTCTTTATATATCAGGCCAGAAACTGGATGTCAGAAAGACAGATTTATTAATATATCTAGTTTAGAGAGAGAACACTAGTCCTGATACAGACTAACTACATTCAAGAAATGAACTTCAGTTGTAGTTAACTCACTTGAAAAATCATATCCAAATAATAGTGAAAGGAAAATAAAATCATCGGCAAATAAGGATTATTTAAAAATCTGAAAACTGGCCTGACTGAGAATTAGTACCACACTGCCGTTCAGGAAATTTATCCATGATTGCTAAGCTATCCTAACCACTACTTTCAAGATCAAGATTTGTAAAACATACAGACAATATCAACAATTGATTTTTTGTTACTTAGATATACATTGTGAAGTGATTTTTAATGAAATACCAAGAATTCTACCACATAAACAGAAATATTTGGCAAACTCCAGCCACTGCTGGTAGAAATTCAGTAAGTACATTCTTTCTCAGTAAGTATATTCTTTCTCATAGATAATAATGCTATATAATTTGGTAAAGTAAAAGTACTATGATTCACCTGCCAGTGAATTAGTGCCTCAGAAAATACCATGAAATGCATATTAGATGATTCGAAGTCAATAAAAATTTTCCCACAAAGAAAACATCAGACCCAAACAACTTTATAGAGTAGTTCTACCACACATTCAAGGAAAAAAATAATTTCAGGTTTTTACAAAAAGAGGATAGAGAGAGAGAATATGCCCAATCTCATTTTATAAGTCCAGCATTTTGATGTTTAAACCTGACCAGAACAAATAAATAAAAATTATGCAATAATCACACTATTGAACAAATATATAAAATATAAATGCGTGCATGCTTAGTCACTCCAGTTGTGCCCGACTCTTTGTGACCCTATGAACTGTAGCCGACCAGGCTTCTTTGTCCATGGGATTCTCCAGGCAAGAATAATGGAGTGGGTGGCAATGCCTTCCTCCAAACATAAGTAATTAAATAAAATATTAGCAGTTGGCATAAAGTAATATATAAGTTAATACATCATCCATGAGATAAGTTTATCCCAGGATTGCAATGTTGATAACAACAGAAAATCATCTAATATAACTTTTCATATTATTAAAGGAAGAAAAGCAGATGATTATCTTAATAGATGCAGAAAAAGCATTTTTTAAATTCAATATTCATATATGATTTAAAAGAAATCTTAGCAAATTAGGTAAGCATGAAACTTCACTAATTTTATAAAAGGCAAACAGAAACAGTCAAACAAAAATGTATATTAAATATAAACCTAATGATGTAATGTTGAAGGCATTTCCATTAAGGTCAGGAAAGAGATCAAGATGGCTATTACCATCACTTCTAGTCAACCACTGACTATTGGATCTAGCTGATGAAACCTAGTAGGAAGAAAAGAAACAAAGGAAATAAGAAAGGAAAAGAAGAACCAAAAGACTCATTTTTTATAGATGATATAATTTTCATCTTAATGTAAAAAAAAACTAAAAGAAATTTTAGAAAAATTAAGACATTTAATAAGAAAGTTTGGCAAGTTTTGACATAAAAATCAGTTGTATTTATATATCAGGGATAGCCATTACAAAGCAGTTTTAAATAAGGACATTTTCAATGGCAACTAAAAATATAAAAATACTTAGGAATAATTCTATCAAAAGTCAGGCAAACCCTTAATGGAGCAAATTAAGAAATTTTGACAAAAATCATCAAAGATGATTAAACAAGAGAAATAACCTGTTCTTGCAAAGACTCAATTTTGCCCCTATTAAGCCATAGATTAAATGACTTACAATAAAAATTGGCAAATGGTTGTAGAGAGCATTGCAGTGCTTCAGGGCCTGGTAACATGTATCAGCAGGAGGTGGAAGAGAATATAGGGAACTAGATTCTGAAGGTGCTGGATCAGTGGGTCATATCATAAAATTGGATAAGAGAGAGTTTTTTTATTTGGAAGCACATTTCTACACTATATGATTTAATCCCTTAGCAAGGATGCCAGAAGACAAAGTTATCACACTGCTAGGATAGCTCTTTGTTGTTGTTGTTTAGTCACTAAGTTGTGTCCAACTCTTTGTGACCCCATGTATTGTAGCCTGCCAGGCTTCTCTGTCCATGGGATTTCCCAGGCAAGAATACTGGAGTGAGCTGCCATTTCCTTCTCCAAAGGATCTTCTCAACCCTTGCATTTCCTGCAAGGGATCAACTCTGCATTTCCTGCAAGGAATCAACCCTGCATTTCCTGCATTGGCAGGCAGATTCTTTACCACTGAGCTACCAGGGAAGTCTCAAGGATAGCTCTTAGATGCCTGGGAAAACCAATAGCACTCACTAAGTGAAGTATAAGTGCTAGAACTGCAACCGGCAGGAGAGGATCAACAGTTCACAGAAGTGGACATTCCAAAGTGGATATAGTACATAAAGCAAAAAGCTGTCATCTGACTATATTCTACAGAAAGGCCTGAAAGAGCTTCCATTTATTAGAACAATAAATAATGTTCTGGTGAGACAGGCACCAACATCACTGAGTAGCCCTTTAATTTGGGACTGTCATTACACTACTGGGCTCGCAGACAGCAATTGGGGGTCATCCCAACATACTAGAGGCTAAGATGTGTGGCTGAACCATTAGAATATAAGTGGGCACAGTTATCACAAACAATAACAAATTGGAGCAGCCATGGAGATATTTAACAGAATGCAGTCTTCCAAGTGGCCCAAGAGATGGACACTTTTATGATCCAGACCCACTGGGTTTAAGCAGAAACTGGATGATTAGGAGGTAGGATCTTAGAACATCACAAAATCAGAGCACTCTGGTAATTTTCCTAGTCTTTCCTCAAAGGACATAAAAGCCATTACCAGAAGGGAAAGGGAAAATCCAAATATACTGAGAACTGCTGTCCACAGGGGCTAAAGTAGCAAATGGTACCCCTTAATTAGGATGAGGACATGTAGAAGTAAAGTAATAAATAAAAGGAATTTTGACCCAGGTCTAGCTCACAGAGTGTCCACTGAGTCTGTGAATCCAGTCAGTGGTCATTTCTCTCAACACTGAATTTAAAATGTAAACAGTATACTTGGTAGATGGCATAACCTTCACATTCATCTCTTGATCTGTAAAATAACATCTATCCCTATGGGGAAAGTCAGGTTGAAGACTCTGAAACTTCTCTCCGTCACACAGCTAAAATAGTAAGTTACAAACAATATTGCACCTTGGAGTGAGGAGGGTGGATTGCCAAAGATGAGTGCTACCATTAAGGTCTTAAAGTGTGCAGGGCTGGTAGTCTCTAGTATATACCCATTTACTTCACTTGTGTGGCTCCTTCAGAAACTAGATAGATCCTGGTGGATAACAGTCTACTGCAAATTAAACCAAAGAATACTGTTGCTACGCTGGTTGAGGTATCTTTCTAGAGCAAATTATCACAGCTTTAAGTACATGGTATTTTGAATTCACATGATAACACCCATCAGCATTCACCATACAAGAAATGTTAAGCAGTCAATAGAGAATATAGTGTAAACAGCTGACCTCAGCCAGCCCCTGCCATGGTCTCCTCAGTACTAACACAATGGGCTTAAATATGAAATAGCTCTCCTCAGTAATAACACAATGGGCTTAAATATGAAGTAGCTGTGGATGCACCTGACAAGTGTTCCAACTCACCAAAGCTAATCTATCTACAGCTGATACTAGATATTCAGTCCTCTGGAAACCAATTCTAGACAACCCAGTTTAACGTAACTCTCAAGAAGAGCAAGCAGCCACTTGGTGGCAGGTTGACTACATTGGACCTCTTCATGACTGAACTGTGTCCCCCCAAAAGATATGCTGAAGTCCTAACACCTGGTATCTTTGAATGTGAACTTGTTTGGAAATAGGTCTTTGAAGATGTATTTAAGATCTAAGTTAAGATGAGGTGGCATACAGTGGGTTGGCCCTTAATCTGACTTGTATCCTTAGAAGAGGAGAAGAGACACAGAGACAGACACCCAGAGAATGACATGTGAAAACACAGAACTGGAGGTAAGACAACCATGTGACCACAGAGGCAGAGAGGGGAACTATGTAGCTATAAACTAAGGAACAGGAAGCACTGCTGACAACCACAAGAAGCCAGGGGAAAGAGCATGGTCCTGCCATCACCTTGATTCTAGACTTCTAGTTTGTGAAATTGTGAGAAAATAATTTTGTGGGTTTTTTTAAATTTTTTAAAAAAATTTTCTGTTTTAAGCCGTTCAATTTGAGGCCATTTGTTACTGTAGCCCTAAAAACTAATACAAGACATTTCACCCTTTGCAGGGGATTTATTTCATCTAAAACTGATACATATTATGGGTATGGTCTGCATTTCCTGCCTGCAGGACCTTGGTCAACACAACTGAAAGCTTACAGGGATTCACCAACACAGAACACAGTGTTACCTAACACTGCCTTGGACCAAGGGTCCCAAGACAGAGGTCTTCAGGGACTGGGTAATAGCCATAGTTTTACATTCAATAAAACTCCAGCTATTTTCTTAGTGAAAACACTCACTCTCTGGGAACCAGGAGCTCTATACCTACAGGTTGCAGAGAGAGATCCTGGAAAATGGCATCCCATCTTTCCAGGGCATCATCTTCAAGTTGATGCCTCATCTATACCTTTGAAAGGCCATTCAATTGCTGTATTAGGCCAGCATATTCTGGACAGTGTGTTTTGTGATAGGATCCATGGGTTCCATTGGACATGTGTCTACATGTTGTACCATCTTTGGCACACAGGTGATCCTCTGTGTTATTTCTTGCCACTCCCTTGCTCAATGGTGACAGTAAATAGACAAGTGCAGGAGCCATATCCTGTGAAGGGCAGACAGTCTCAAACATTTAGGGATGAGGGTCTGGGTCATGCTTTGCGTAAGTCACCTGGACCAGTAGAGGTTCTGGTGAATGGTGAGGAGAGTCTACAAAGGGTGTTGGAGAAATGGAATTTAAGTTGTACCCTAGAGTAACTTGAATAATTAGTTAATTGCATAAATAGGTACGATGGGCAGTTAATTCAGTTAGCCTTCCTCTTATAAATTTACCCCTAAAAGAGAATAAACTGAATCCTGAAGGATCTCAACTGTAGTGGATGCTATAGTATACCACCTGAATCTACCATGGCACTCCTTCCTCAAGCTGCCTGGACTGTTGACTGCTGACAATTTATAGTCAACTCTCTGTAGCAAAGAGAGCTGAAAGGAGTTGCCTTACTCCAACATTCTGTTCCCTTGGAGAAGCAGAAGCAGTCTACATGGAACATTCGACTGATGTGGGGGTTAAAAGGTCTGGCTCCTTTAACTCAATTTAGGACATCTCTAAAGAGTCCATGTAGCTTCATAGTGCCTCAAGATATCTATTGAGGCCTCTAATAAAATTGCATCACAGCTAAATGTCTCCTTCTGTTCCATCTTGCTTGTCTCACTCCTTTCTCAGTTGCTGACTGCATAAACTGACTGCATAAAGGGCATAAACTGCTGCATATGAATCCCCATCTGAGTCTGTATCTCAGGGAACTTAAGCCAAGACAAAGTTTTACTATGGCATTTGAGAACCTGATCTTAAAATTTATATGAAAGAGAAAAATTCAAGAATAGTCAAGAAATTGCTAAAGAAGAACAAAGTTGGGAAATGGGTGGTGTTGGTGGTGATCTCTGCACTATCGCACATCGAGACTTATTATAAAGATGTAGGAAATGAGACAGTATAATTTTGCTATAGAAGCAGATAAATAATAAAGAACAATAGAAAACTGGACATAGACTGAAACATACATGAAAACTTGAATCATGAGAGTGAGTCTAACAGATCATCGAAGGAAAGATGAAATATTTAGTAATTGTGTTGCTAGAATTTGCTATTTCATACTATAGGTAGAAATAAAATCCAACTGGATTAGTGACATATATCGAAGACAAAACTGTAAAACCTTTAGTTGTCAACATAGGAGAATATCTTTCTGACATCAAGATAGAGAAGGATTTTTTAAACAAGACACAAAAAAGCATAAACTGCAAAGGAAAAGATTAATACATTTGATTGTATTAACATTAAGAACTTATTGTCTTCAAAAGTCACCAGAAACAAAATAAAAAAGTAATTCACAGACTAGAAAAATATATCAAATTCACACAGCTACAATAGAGTAGTATCCAGAATATGTAGAAACCCTATAGATCAGTATGAAAAACTAAAACTTCTTTTTTTGAAACAAAAGGCATAAGCAAGTATCTTTTATAACATAAATAGAAATTTTTAAAAAATATTTTATAATAAAATAAAAGTTCTCTAAAAATGTGTACCACCTAGATATATGCGTGTTTAGCCTGGAGATGTAGAGCACTCATGCCTCTTGCTCATCTATGTACATTTCTTTAACCTTTCCAGTGACTTCAGTCCTCATGAAAATATCATCTTAAAAATATTCTTAGCATATTAAATATTATAACTAGCAAGCAAAAATTGGTTTCATCTCAACTAAATCTTCAAGCACAGTTCTTGAAAGATATTAAAATTCTTTATCATGCTTAAGAAGCACTATAAACATGCATACATATACATTACACATATGTATATACATGTAATAGCTGTGAACATGCATTTTATATGTTTAAATATTATAAATGGTAGAATTTATTTTTAAAACTAGCCGATGGGGAATTTCTCAACCAGTAGGAATTATGGTAGGAACTGCCTAGGAAATATCAACTAGAAATGGAGGATTTAACCATATCCCTCTCACTTTGCATTAGTCTGGAAATATTAAATATGTTACCATATCCTGCCTTTCCCCTCACACTGAATCCGTGGTGTTATCACCAACATTTAGCATCTTTTTCAGCAAAACAATAATTTTCTATTCCAACTCTCCTCCACATAGTGCTTCAGACAGCCACTATCAATTCTTCAGAGTTGGCAAAATAAATTACACTTATTTGCCATCTCTACTCTAGACCAAGACGCATAATAAAATAGACATGTTTAATTTTAGCCTTCAGGAACATTTGTTCATACAAATAATATAGACAATATATTTTCCTTCATCGATGAGCACCCTTATTTGAAATCTGAAGCACCAAACCCAGAATCATAAGGACTTTGAACACTGGTACACATGCCATCTTTTAATGCTAGAAAAGTTTGTTTTCATAAAAGCCAATCTTATTTTTAGTCCTAGTCACTTTAGTCACTGTAACCAAAATTATGTAAACTTTCTAAATAGACTAAATATTCTAAAAATACAGTAGAACACCAGCCTCCACACCAACCAAGTCACAATATGGGTGTCTGGCCTAAACCCACAAAATGAGAATGATGGGAAGGTCATTTATCAAACTGCACAGACCATAACACACTCCCATCCCTGTGTTGAAACAAAGCAATCATACAGCTGTTACTCAAAGTGATTGCATTATCTCTGGGAAAGCATCCCTGCATACCTGAAAATGCTGATCATATTAGGCTTATGATTTAAATTCCATGATTATATCCATGTGCATTTTGAACACTTTTCCATACTTTGAAAAATAGTAACTATTTCCAACTTTGTTACTATGTTTTCAGAACCTCCCTTGGAGAAATAAGAATGTGACATGGGCTGTGGAAAAATAGTTTGTCTCAATCTATTTGTTATCACTTATACTGCAGCCTTGGGTACTTAGATTGCTAAATGAACAACTGTTTTGACCATTAGGAAGACTTGGAATAATAACATCAAACATTATGACTTTCTCATCTCCTCTTGCAGCTTTGGCTAATGGAGGTCCCATCAGTGATGCCTTTAAATCACTGAAGCACATTTGGTAAAACACAGAAATGTGTTTTCCCTTTTGTTGTCATTTGCTATTTGGAAAAGCAACAAAGCCAAGCCGCTGCCTTACACCTGCTACATAACTTCATTTACTTTAAAATATTTCAGTTAGGGCAATGTCTGGTTTCCATGCTCTAGAAGCAAATTTTTAAAGTATTTTAAACTGCAAGGTCTAAATCCCCACCATTGTATTTGTTGATTAGAAATGTTTTCAGTCGTGAAATTAGTGGTGATCAAGCTATGTGAGGTGCACCACCCTTTCAAATACAGGCTGTAAGAATTTGGTGAGTCCAACTTTCTAACACTTTTGCAGCAAGTAAAGCCTTAGCACTAAAACTCCATACCCTGCTATAGCCCAACCCCTCCACTGCAATGACTTAATGGAGGATTTTGTCATCTGAAAAACAAATAATCTTGGTGTTGCCAAATTTTTTTCTTGCATTTCCCTTGCAATAAACGTTTAAAGAAAGGTGCTCTTAGAGTATAGTGAGGGCAGGGAGTAAAATCATTGCAACTTTGTTTAAAGTGTCAAAAAATAAAGTATAAGCAAGATTAATGCTGATCAAATGGAAAACGGTCCATTTGTGAAATAATATTATTAGAAACTATTATTAAAGAAAAATTCAGCTATGTAAAAGTGACTTGGGACATGAGGGTATTCTAAAAAGTGTTATATGAGGAAAATGGTCTGTGAGGAAGAGCATTTAATATTCCATTTTTATAAAGCAGTGTGTAGTGTGTGTGTGTGTGTGTGTCTGTGTATGTACGTGAAATTAAAAAACAATACATAACATGGGGCATTAAATGAGAGAGATGAGTGGGATGGGAAAGTGAGGTAAGCCCAAAATAAAAGCTGGGAAGAGACTGTAATATGAAATTTCATTTTGTATGAAATTATATGTGCATATGTATGTTTACAGAAAGTGGAATAATAAGGTGATTTTCTACCAATGACTTATTGTTCATGGTACACTAAGTAGAAAAAGTATCTTGCAATGAGTATCTTATGATCCTATTTCAGGATAAAGGGAATAAACCACACTTCTATGTGGATATATCTATGGCCATGTATGCTCGTATGAGCAAAAAAAATGATATACAATAAGACCTCTAGGGTCTGATCTTGGGTTGGGGTGGATTAATAGGATGTGAGGTGCTGGAGTGTGTGATTATTAGATCTGCCAATTTCTGAATTGCATTGTGTTGATTTACATATTACAACACAAATGTACTACTTCTGAAATTTGAAAATGAGCAAATCTGAGACTGTGGATATCTGAACAGTTTTCTAAACAAGCTTATTTATTTAAATAATTTATCTTAAACCATTAATTTCACTAGATTCACCAATGTACTGAGTCCTAATTGGAAATCCTTAACTTAGTTCCCTATTTTGGCCAAAGAGTGCTTAAAATTAATTCATTTATAGTACTAAAATTCTTAAGCAACTACTTGACTAAAGCCATTAAAGTTAAATCATGTTCATTTCCATCTGATCATGTTTATTGTCATTCTGGGCTTCCCTGGTGGCTCAGCAGTTAAGAATCCACCTGCAACGCAGGAGACACGGCTTCACTTCTTGGGTCAGGAAAATCCTCTGGAGAAGGAAATGACAACCCACTCCAGTCTTTTTGCCTGAGAAATCCCATGGACAGAGGAGCCTAGCAAGCTACAGACCATGGGGTTGCAAGAGTCGGACACTGACTAAACAACAACAAATTGTCATTTTTGCATAGGAGTAATACTTCTGATTTTTGAGTGCTGACTAATGAGAACTACCAAAAATTAGCTTTTATGGAGCTGCTTCTATATGCCATACATTACACTTTTTTTTTTTGGAGCTATAATTTACATTCAGTAAAATTTCCCCTTTCAAGTGTACTGTAACCATAAAAGTCCTCCAAGGAACAGATGCCAAAATGAGAATAAACATGTATTATATTCGCAAGTGTTTGCTTGCTTGTTTGATTGACTTTAGCTATTGAAATAGGAATTTAGTTGTTTCCCACTGATATCTTTTACACAATCCTATACCACAGGTATAACTTGTAGAACAAACTTTAAATAGCTTGCCCATGGTAACTCACAGCTGGTCTGATCTTTGAAACAGTGCTTGTAGCCACATGTGACCTATTGTTGCCAAGATCCTGAGTCTTCCTTAAGTGACAGTGGGTTGTGCATGTGGTTACTCAGAAGCAGTGGAGCATGGAGTATATTTCCTGGCTATTTCCTCAGTTCAAGGATGTGATCAATATCACAAAAACTTTCAAAACCTTTTACTGACTTATCTTTGCATAGTGGGACTATACAAAGAAAATATGGAAGAGTAGAAAATAGAGAAAAAAGTCACCCAAACTCTATTTAGTAAGCACATAAATTTAAGTTGCAGTTATGGCAGTTGAGGGAAAATTTATTGAAAGATAACACCAATAATAAGCTGGGTGAGGCTACTGTAAAATGAGTTGTTTATTTATGTAAATTTTCTCTGATGTGCTTCATGTGTAGTGGTGACATTACTAAAAATTAATTTTTGGTTTTCAGGACCACAGCATAAAATTCAGAAGAAATAAGAACATGTAGGTAATATTCAATCTTCTACTTTTATGATTCAGATTTTTGTAAAATTAGTGGAATGATTCTACTGAAAACTAGCATTATTAGTCATAATATGACTTCTAAGGAATTCACTTGATGGAAGGTGGTAGGGAAGGGAAGTTAAAATCTTTGTGATATGGTCTTTAATGTTGTTTTGGTCTTTTGTTTTCAGCAGGGATTAGAGTGCCATTAAGGAAGTAAGAAATGTAGAGAAATGATATTGTGTGGTTTATGGATAAATAACTCAGCAATATGACCCCAGTGAGACCAAGGGATAGGGGTTTGAGGGTGGGTTTGAGAGAACATGATCTGAAAGCTATCACTTTTTTTTCTATATTTTTTGCTTTTTAAATCTAGGGTTACTTTTATTTCTACAGAAGGTTATCAGTAGAATACAAAAACACAGAAACAAGAATACAGAAACTAGTCTTTATTCCAGACCCCTTGTGAGTATGTATGTGTAAACTAGCAAGCTATAAGCTCTAGAGAGCTTAGAAAAGGCATCCTAGCCTCTATGTAACCAGAACATCAATGTTTATACCTCTCCCATAATTAAAATCACATGTCTGACCATAAGCTCTGGATGAGGGTTTGCTTACCTTAATGACTGCTTGTAAACTACTTGGCCACTTAAGTGTCACTGGCTCTGTGAATTGAATCAGAAGGGAGAAAAGTGTCAATGTCAGAATCCACTTTAGGCATTTAAGCTGATTCCACAACTTATAAAACCATTCATATAAACAAATTCCAACCTCAAATATTTTCTTCCTCACCTCAGTCCATCAAATTGCAAGTTAAGTACTAATTCTGGTTAGTTGAATAACCCAACAGACCAAAAATATGTAATCATTACCTTAAAGTGCAAATGATTTGCAAAATTTCACCTAGATGTTTTTATACATATCATGGAAAATTATGTATATTACCATTATCCAATATTTAGTCATCAGCCACTTTCTAAACAGTTTGAAACGTCAAGTCAAATCTAAACTCTCTAAATTTTAAAGTGTTTAATTACACTAAGAAAAGAAAAATAGGATGAAATTATTCAGAGCTTAATTCTTAGACTGTTGAAAGGAAAATGTAAATTTCAACAATTTCCAATAGGTTCAAAATCAGAAGTTAATTTTATTTTTCAAGTGAACCAAATTATTTTGTTTAAATGTCAATCTATTCATAGAATTACAAACTTTCTGTACTCTAGAAGAGACTTAAAGAATTGATACAAATATTTTAAAACAAATCATTGGTATTAACAACATACAAAATGTATGCATTCTAGATAAGTGATTCCATTCAACTGTAAATTTAATTGAAACATGTTAGATTTCCAAACATAAGTTTAATTTTTTCTTCCCAAGTTTGGTCAACTTTGACTTAACAAGTAGTGCATGCCTGCCTGGTTCTAACTTTTTACTCTACTGGAATAGATAAATATCATATTAATGAAATTTTAGTATTTGTTTTAATTCTATACCATACTTTATCTTACAATATCTTTTGTCTTTACTTTTCAAGTAAGGGAACTATTTGTAGACTTTAATTCTTGACTAAGTAGATGGAAGCATTTCTTCAGAGGCATCTGATGTTTGGTAATATGACTATGACCAACTTGATAAACGTACACCAAAAGACCGCAAGACATTTACCCATGTAAATTTAAGAAAACAGAATGTAAAGATAGGAGGAAGAGAAACATAAAGTGAAAGTAGCTTGTAGAAATAATAAGTGACTTTACTGAAGTGGTTTGTGTCTTGACCTACTTTAAAGAGGAAGCTATTTAGAATGATCATATATTATGCCAACCTTCTTATAAAAGTTAGTGAATCCAGTGGAGGAATTTTTAGGAAAAGGCTTAGCTTTTTTCCTTCCCCTGTATTATATGATCTAGACTTGTAAATGGCATGACTTGATTTCAGTGATTGGCATCTGCACTGTAAATTCATCAGTTCATTATTAATTATATTTTGTCAAGATTTTAAAAAGCTTAGAATGATCCCCAAAGTAAACCATTCATTTTGATAGTCACTGAGATTTTAAAATTAAATTGGAATCAAAGTTTCGGTTTTATAAATAAAATAAAATAATTAATTCAAGAACAGTAGTTTTAATATCACATATACTCTCTTAGAATCAGCATCTGATGAAGTGTTCTGACTTTCCAAGAAAAAATGAGTATTCAAACTAAATTTTGTATACAATTTCTCTGCAAGCTTGTACTTTGATATGAAAGTTTAAAATTTTTAAAGTAAAAGTTGGGATCAAGTTAAAGAATATATGCATGCAATAAGGATCTCTAAGTGATTATGTTTATCATTGCAAGACTGAGCACAATTTGGCCCAGATTCTTAGGATCCAGGAGAAAATAGAAACCCTAGCTATGATGATTCTTATTAAAAAAAAAAAATGAAACATAGCTCTTAGGGAAAATGAAGCTATGCCTAGTAATAAAGCATAAACAGTTCCCTCTGGGACTGTTTTGTAAACTTTACTTTGGAAGCTGCATAATCTTAAATTCAGTAGTAAATTTCATAAAATTTCTTATTTTGGCCTTTTAATAAAATAAGAGAGCATAATATTAGTAGGAACCAGGAAGCCTATTGATCATCTGAATCATAGAGAACAGGCATTCAACTCACCCAGTGGTTAATCACTTTTATTCTTGGACTGCTGCTGCTGCTGCTAAGTCGCTTCAGTCGTGTCAGACTCTATGCCACCCCATAGACAGCAGCCCACCAGGCTCCCCCGTCCCTGGGATTCTCCAGGCAAGAACACTGGAGTGGGTTGCCATTTCCTTCTCCAATGCGTGAAAAGTGAAAGTGAAGTCACTCAGTCGTGTCTGACTCTTAGCAACCCCACGGACTGCAGCCCACCAGGTTCCTCCGTCCATGGGATTTTCCAGGCAAGAGTACTGGAGTGGGGTGCCATTGCCTTCTCTGTTTATTCTTGGACTATGAGCCCTAAAATTATACTTCTCCTTCAAAGTTGGGCTTTTATAGGTGTAGTTAAGATATCAGCCCTCTGAAAATTTCTGCTACATCTAGCCTTATGGAAGGTAGGTAAAGAAGAAACAAAATATGTATTTTAAAAAATTCCCAAAGAAGAAAACCAAAACAATAAAATTAGATATTTAAAAACTGACAAACTTTCCTAAAATTTAGGATATGCCTGTCTATATAAATATGCTCTGAATGTACACGTTGAAAGGACACATTATGTGCCTGGGAAAATAGACTGAGAACACTGAGAAAATCTAACAAAATTATAGGTCATTCAAGAAAGTGAGTAAATTCTTTTGACATCTGGATTAAAAGTCTAAATCATGTAAAAATGAAAGAAAAGCAAATTGTTAAGAATCCAATAGCAAAATTTTATGCCTTCTGGGGTAAACCAAAAATGAAAATCTGAGCCAAGTATTTTATATTCAGATAAATTGTTTTCCAAGTGTAAAGTCAAACTCTTTTCAATATCCCATAAGTTAGTCCTGAGGTATCTACTAGAGAATAATCTTCAGACAACTAAAATGACTGGTAATACATACATATAAGAACTGGTGGTGAGCATTACCATACAGTTAATTGTAGCATTATGAATAAACAATTATAAAAAAGAAAGTACATAATGCTTGCTCTTGAACAGGTCTCAGTAATTAATAATCTTAAAGGTGGTGGTGGTTTAGTTGCTAAGTCGTGTCCGACTCTTGTGACCCCATGGACTGTAGCCTCCCAGGCTCCTCTGTCCATGGGATTCTCTGGGCAAGAATACTGGAGTGGTTTGCAATTTCCTTCTCCAGGGGATCTTCCTGATCCATGAATTGAATCCAGGTCTCCTGCATTGCAGGAAGATTCTTTACCAACTGAGCTACAAGGGAAGCTCTACTACATAATGTACCAATTCTAATGCTGACATCTTCCCCAGGGGTATAGAGTAAATGGTAAGAAGGAACAGGGATAGAACATAGACTGCTTTAAACATATTTTGTTTTATATACTTGACTTTGAAACCATGCAAGCATTTTATGGGCTTCCCTGGTGGCTCAGACGGTAAAGAATCCACCTTCAATGAGGGAGACCTTGGTTTGATCCCTGGGTTGGGAAGATCCCCTGGAGGAGGGCATGGCAATCCACTCCAGTATTTTTGCTTGAAGAACCCTCATGGACAGAGGGGCTGGCGGGCTACAGTCCATGGGGTCACAAAGAGTTGGACAAAAAAAATTGAAGTTAAAACGATATAAATGAATCTAAATGGGTAACTAGTTGCTGGCATAATAACACAGAAACTAATCAAAATAACTTTAAAAAAAAGTTTTGTGCTGTACATCCCTAACAGTATATGCTCTAAAGAACAAAAATTGCTGGAAAAATTTAAACAGTTTTTTTAGGTGAGTCAGAGGTAAAGAAATCGCCTGCCAATGTAGGAGATGTACGAGACACAGGAGACGCTGGTTCAATCCCTGGGTGGGGAAGATCCCCTGGAGGAGGAAATGGCAACCCACTCCAGAATTCTTGCCTGGAAAATTCCATGGACAGAGGAGCCTGGAGGGCTGCAGTCCTTTGGGTCACAAAGAGTTGGACACAACTGAGCACGTATGTATATATGTTTTTTCAGTCATATTGTAGGTAGTAGTGATTGTACTGCAATTCAAAAATGTATGTGTATAAAGTATAATTCTGTGATCTTCCAATTCTATAATTCAGTGTCCTTCACAAGCAAGATTCCTGGCAAGGGAGAAAGGAAAAACAGATGTCAGAAAGAAGAGATTAAGTAAAGACCTTTTAGTCCTGAATCTGAAGTATCAATATAAATCAATGATATTTTTTTACTTGAAAAAAACTATTTTCTAAATTTTTCAACTGAAAATTCCCATAAATACTGATGCACCCATTAACAATGAGTACCTCCAACACCTAGAATTTAGTGTTGAAATCTACTTTCTTTCTGAAAGGAGCCAGAGCTCCTTGGAGAAACAGCTAATTCCAGGACCAGGACAGGAAACGTACAGATGATGTTGAATGTTCTTGTCACATCAAATAATAAGGAAGCTATCAAAGATTACCAAGTTTATGTCAAAGATTTGGGAACCAACTTGCAGAGACTGGCAAAGATGAGACAATATGAAGATCAATGAGACGGAAAAAAACTTGAAAAGACTGAAATACATCAAATAAGTTTAAATCCAGGAGTTTATAACGATAATTAAAAATTTATCAGCAATTGAAAGACACTAGGGAACCAACTCATTATCTTGAAAACTTATAAACAAAGAACTACTGGGTAATGAAACAGAAGAGTAAGATTTTCATTTTGGTATTTTAGCAAATAAATAAAAAATAACTGATTGAATTAGAATATCACTGTCTAGTAACCCAAAATGAAAGCAGGGGTCCTCAGGCTTTTTGGCACCAGGGACCAATCGATTTCATGTAGACAATTTTCCATAGACCAGGGATGGGGTGGGAAGGTTTGGGGATGATTCAAGTGCATTACATATATTATGTACTTTATTTCTAATCTAATGCTGCTGCTGATCTGACAGGAGGTACCTGTGGATGGCTGGGAGGTTGGGAACTCCTGAATTAGTGGATCTAGGCATAGAATTACTGCTAATATCAGAAAGAGCAAGATAATCAGATAGGTGTCTCCTGATGGAGGAAAAAAGTGCCTCCTAAAAAAAAGTATTTTCAGAAAATCAAGTCTGAATCTTGTCAATCCTCCAAATTCAAAGACTAATTTATAAAAAATTCAGAGGGACGAGGAACATATTTAACTATACTCTGGGGATGTAATCAGCAAAATCCTATAGGACATACAACCAAGTTTCTTCAGCAAATACATTACAAAGAGAAAAAAAAAAAGACGGAGTCAGAAACCAATAGATGAAATGCAACTTAAAATGAATATATTAACCAATCACTACATGTGAGCCTTGTTTGGATCCTGATTCAAACTAGAAAAATTTGTGACATTAAAGTGATAATTGGAAATTTGAACACTAAATATTTGATGATATTCAGGAATTATTAATTTAAAAAATATGATCATGATATTGTGTTATATAAGAAAAGTCCTTTTCTTTTAGAGTTACATACTGAAATATTTGTTCATAAAATAAACTGTTATCTGGAATTTGCCACAAAATAATTTGGCAAGATGAATATAGGGTAAGGGTATCTTGTTAAAGCTGGATAATGGCACATGGGGAGTTTACTACATTGTTCCATATATTTTGGGGATAAATGTTCAAAAATAAAACATTTAAAACAAAAACCTGCATGGCACTGTCATGCCCTGAAGGCACTTGAAATATTTGCAATTTTCTCCGTTAAGCAGTTATTTCTTTTCCACTGTGTCTGAAAAAAGCAGCCAGTGCTGCATGCGAGACCAGCAAGGGTTAAAGAGAACAAGCAGCTGATACATCTGGGGAGCATTAGCTATGTTAAGGACAAGCCAGCATGAAAAGGTAACCGGAAGCAGCAGCTGAGTACTCTCTGGTCTAGCCTTGAGGTCATCTGAATGAAGGGACTGTGGTTTACAGTCTAGCATAGGACATTCATCATTTCAGCACTTTGTTTCAAACCCCAGCACAAGAGTTCCTTTGGTTTGGAATTGGATCAAAACCGAGTAAAAGACTTTTTTATTCTCCATAAGCAATTTTAAATGTTTTGTATACCTTTCAGGAAAGAAAAGACAGGATTTATAGTATAATAACAAAAATTGAATGTCTCTTAGACTTTTTTCTATATTACAAAAATTTTCATTAGCCATAAATTTGAATATGATAAACACTTCTTTTGACTGTCATATCAGTTTATGATCTACAGTATGTATTATATGTGGCACTGTGAAAAGCATGGTAGTTACAGGGTTATTGCAATTTCACGGAATAGAAGACTGAAATAAAACAAAATTATCTAAAATATTGACTCTTCCATTTCTCAGTTTGTTGGGTTGGAAAGTCTATTTTGGTTCCCTCATCTGTAAAACAGGATGTTTTGTAGTAAGGTTGTGAGATAATGCATAAAGCACCTTACTCATAGCTTCAATATGTGGAAGAATTGTCATTTTCAGATTTGCTTTCTTATAATCAATGAATTCTGCCACTTGCCTTTGAGTAAAGGCATCTTTCAGTATGACATCTTTCTCTTTTTATAAACACCACTACTCTGTGCTGTCTGATGCTATCAGATCAATCTCTTCTGAAGAAAAACATGAAATGAGTCAACGCTCACAGATTCATTTTTCTCTTATGATAAAACAATGTTTCTTAAAAGTTAAAGACTTTTGGATAACAATGTGTCATAAAGACTCAAGTACAATACTAGTTTTAATCTTCTAATACTCTGATAACTAATACTAAGAAAGATGCAAAAGCATGTAGTGGATTACACAATTGAAGAAAACACAGCTCTACCTGAGTCAAAATGGAAACTGAAGGCTAAATATGCTATACTTCAGCCATTCATAGTCTGAGGTGTGACATAGCCTCTCTTCCTGATCTCTTGTCTTTTCTTATTAAAAACAACAGTGAATAATTAAGATGTATAAACTATTTTGATGCAATTTTAATGCATATAACTTCATGATATGCTTATAATCAGCCACATCTATACTGTAAATTTCATTCAAACTACATGATAAAATAAGTCCTCTTCACTTACAGCAAAAGGTAAGACTAGCAAGTATTTTCTATCAACTTATGTGTCATTTAACGTAGGACAGAAGTTCACAAAGCAAGAGAGCTGGTAGTTTAAGCAACAGTTAGAAAGGCCATGAAGCCACTCTATAGTGCATGGGCCTACTTTCATTCCTACTAGTTACATCATTGACTAGAGACTGAGACTCTGGGAAATACTATACTTTTTATTGTACTCAGCATATTTATTATATAATCAGTCCAAATCCATCACAGAAAGATTAGAAGTAGTAAAGTTAAAAAAAAAAAAAACTAATATCTCCCATTTAGAAGTAATTACCATTATTATAGACTTATACATCTCTATCCAGATTTTGTATGAACATAAGAAAAATTTATTTTTATAAATACTTGGCCAACTAGGTATGTTTCATAACTTATTTTTCCACAAAACTTTTGATATTCTTTTGCAAATATTTTCAATGATATTTAATACAGATCAACATTAAGAACTATAATAACACAGCATTTTGTGATATGGAGGACATATACTTAACCAATTTTCTGTTGCATGTTTTTTCTCACATATGTCTTGGATACAGATATTTATACTAAGGAAATATAATGTGTGAAAATTCCCAGAAGTGGAATTTTAGTATGTTTTGAGTTCTTCTTCCTAACCTCCCAGTTTGTGCTTCTTAAAGAAAGTAGCTTATTCACTTTCCATGGTATACTTTTCTGTTAGCAACACCGCATGTTAATGGAAAAAGGCCACAGAAGGTGGACAGTAATAGGTTTATTTACTTATTTATTTATTTTTGTTCACAATCCCTCTACAACAGGCTTGCTGTCAAATGAGAAAAAAGTTTCTCAGATATCTGATCTGACCAAGGAAAGTATAAAGGCATTCAGAGGAGATGTATGCGACCTGGAACTGTGGCCCCACAGGTGCAGCTGGAACCACCCCTGAGTTTGAGAATAAATCCATTTAAACAGGTATTTTAGAAAGTTTTTGAACAGTTAAAAGTTTAACTTAGATATAGCTTAGTTCCTTACAAAGTCAACACTACAATATTCTTTGGCTACTTTTAATTTTATAGATAAAATTTGACTTATCAAACATTGTGATGGGTGCTTTATGCATTATGGTTCTTCTTCATAAGCTTCTAAATTTCAATTTTCTACTCTTTTAAAGTCAGCCATTTCCCATGAACAAAACCAGAATAAAATGTCCTGTTTCAAATGCAGAATTGGGTTACATTTCTGGTTTCAATGATTATGCATAAGAAATACATTTTGGTGACTGAAGCTCTGTAATTTTTAGTGACTAACTATAAAGAAAATATTTACAAAGAAAAGTTTTAGTCAGTGTCTATGTGCTTATACACACTGATATCCCCTCAGGGTCCATTCTGTGAATGTTCTCATTTTATAATACACTGTTAGCACTACCTACCTCAAGCACCTAATTTAGGAGCATTCTGCACACAAGAGGAATCAGCTTGTGGCCAAAATTAGAATGAAGCCAACCTTCCCAACAGATCACTCATCTATGCATCTCTGCTCATGGTTTGGGTTTGTCTGCATTTGATAGAAGATGAATACTGCTAATCCTGGCAAGTGAAAAGGATGCTTAAGACTTGAATCCAGAGAATATAAAAATGTTAGGACACAAGAAAGTGATGACAAAACCAGAAATGAAGAAACACACATGAATAAGGTTGATGTACACGGACGTGCAATCAAGAACTGGGATCAGTACAACTGCTTAGATAAATGGTACCCTTTATTAAAAGAAAAAAAAAGTGCTTTCCCTAGGTCTGCCCTGTCTTGTTATATTAATACCACACCTATGCTTGGGGAAAGTTTGACCAACCACTTACTGACCATGTGCAAATTGTGTTCAAATTGGTTTAAATATGTCCCATTTGTTAGTTGTGTTAAAATTAGTTGCCTGTGTCACTCTGACCATTACTGCTGGATCATAGTAAGAAACAGGAAAGCATAACTAAAACAATAAACAAAACAGAACAAAAAATCAGGCTCCTTTTCTACCATGATTTGGCAGTGTACTGGTGAGCAGCTGGGGACATGGTTTGCTTGGCAGTGGAAGCCTCCAGGTCTAAGGAATACAGTTAGTAGGAATTTCACCAAGAGAAGGAGTTCCAACACAACAAGGATTTTCATCAGGTAAAGTCAGTTACCTGAGCAGCCTTTGCAACAGAGAGCCACTGGTCACACTGCCCATGACCCCACACAGCCTCACCTCTAGCTTAGCAGGTAAGCAGCAACTCATACCAAAGAAAAGGTAGGAAGAGATTTGATGTATAACATGGGTAAGTGTAGTACTAGGAGCAGGGAAGCTATCTTGATGCATACAGTGTCACAAGTCTCCAAGGTGAGGGCCCCAGTATCAAGCATATAGTGAATTCATTAGTCAGGGAAATCCCAGCTAGCTATGGGACTGGAGGCTGATGCCCCCATAATTTGTTGGGCTAATGTCATCACAAAATTCTCTACCAGACTAGAGACTGCCAGTTTTGTAACTGGTACACAACACCATGTTGGTCCAAGAAAGGAGGTAGTTAAGGGGCAAAAGTGACAACTAGATTAAAGCTTGGATGAGGAATTTGAAACTGACAGATAATCCAGGCAGTGCTCCTAAAATATGTAGTAAACTGGAGTCCCAAACCCAATCAGGACCTTCAATCAGCCTTGATGCCAATTTTGCATCTGGAAAATGCCCTGGGACCTCTAGTTCAGTTCAGTCACTCAGTTGTGTCCAACTCTTTGAGACCCCATGGACTACAGCATGCCAGGCTTCACTGTCCATCACCAACTCCCGGAGCTTATGCAAACTCATGTCCATCAAGTCAGTGATGCCATCCAACCACCTCATCCTCTGTTATCCCCTTCTCCTCCCACCTTCAATCTTTCCCAGCATCAGGATCTTTTCTAATGAGTCAGTTCTTCACATCAGGTGGCCAAAGTATTGGAGTTTCAGCTTCAGCATCAGTCCTTCCAATGAATATTCAGGACTGATTTCCTTTAAGATGGACTTGTTGGATCTCCTTGCAGTCCAAGGGACTGGGAGGGAGCCTTACGCTGAGGCTCCACTTCCAGTGAGTGGTCAGTACTAGAAGTCAGTCCAGAACAGCCCAAGTAAAGAAGCTGAAGTATATACACAGGACTTTAGAAAGACCAAAACTGCTGCCACGCAGGTTGGGGACAGATCTTGCACTAGCATCAGTGCAGTGGTGGTGAGTGAACACTATTACATATTAATAATAGGAATAGACTCAATTCAGCCTAGAGGAAGTTTCTGTTAGGGCAAGTCCCAGGAAGCCACAACCTCTCTGAACAGGAAAGGCAAAGTGGAATCTGAGTCTGGTAGTCAATCCTGAATGATGATGGAGATGGAAAGAAAGAAGGACTTTTGACAACAAAAAAGTGAGGGTCATTTGTTATATGACTTCTCCCCTATTACAGTGGTCATATCTCAAAGGGAATGGTAGAGCCACCTAGCCAGGCATTTTGGAAATTTTAGGAGACTTCTCTACTTTTTGTCACACTAATTGGGAAACCTTATGGACATTCAGTAAGAAGGTTCAGGGATACATACTGTCCTGCAATCAAATATTTGTCTTACACCTGTACAACCTCCAAATTGTCTCACTGGATATTTATATAGAAGAAAAAATCTATCTAGAGCCTAATTCCTTTTATAGAGAACACAAAAAATTTCTGCACTGCTTTAATATACATTGAATCTTGTAATAAAGACTGCAAATTGAGGAGGTATTTGACTTGATTAGAATGATTCCATGAGGCATTCACCATCTCAGAAAACCACATCCCTGAGAATAATGTTGCTAATGATATTTGGGCCATCTACCTAACACACCTGGACTGTTAGAGTCTATAGCTATCACATTCACATAGATTCTACACCTAGCTGCCAACACTGGGATGCTTGATTGTCTGATGATACAGTCATATCTGAGTTATTGAGAATTAAAATTAAACTAAAACAAACATATAATTGTTGTTATTGTTCAGTTGCTGTAAAGAAAATAAATAAAGCCAAAAGTTAGCTATGAAAAAATACTAATAAAATAAACAGCTAGCAAGATTAATGAAAAAGAGAAAAGGCTCAAACTACAAATATCAGAAATGAAAAAAGGAGACATCACTGGAAATCATGCAGGCATTGAGAAGGTAATAAAAAGATACTATTTAGAACTGTGGTTCCCAATCTTTTTGGCAACTAAGGACCAGACAGTTTTTCCATGGATTAAGAAAGGGGGGTGATGGCTTCATGATCACTCAAGCTCATTACATTTATTGTGCCTGTATGCTCAGTCGCTCAGTCATGTCTGACTCTTTACAACCCCATGGACTGTAGCCCACCAGGCTCCTCCGTCCATGGGATTTCCCAGGCAAGAATACTGGAGTGAGTTTCCTACTCCAGGGGATCTTCCCAACCCAGGTGTTAAACCCACGTCTCCTGTTTCTCCTGTATTGGCAGGCGGATTCTTTACCACTGCACCACTTGGGAAGCCCTAATCTAATGCCACCACTGATCTGACAGGAGGTACTGGTCCACAGCCTGAAGGTTGGGGACCCCTGATTTAGAACATTACAATAATTACCTTGAAAACTTATTTGTAAAAAAGGTTAAATTTCTAGAAAATCTCAACTTACCAAAGTGCTACTTGAAGAAAAAGAATATATGAATAGTTCTACATCTATTAAAGAAATTGAACTTGAAATTCCAACCTCCCCACAACTTTAAATAACATACATTTTACTCAAGGTCTTCCAAAGATTAGAGAAGAGGAAACCCCTGTTGACTTCTATAATGAGCTGAGCACTTCCTTGACCTCCACAACCCAGCAAGGGTATTTCCTTTTCCAAAAAGGAAAGCTAAAAACTTAACTCTCTCTTCAAACTAGGTAAAAATTCTAAAGAAAATAATTGCAAACATAATTCAAGCTCTATGTACAAAGGATCATATATCACAACCAAGAAGGATTTATTCTGAGAATTTGATGTTGGATTAACATGTGGTAATCGGGCAATGTAATTTAGTAATTCACAGAAAAAAGGAAAAAAATATGGCTTACAGTAGAGGCAGGAAAAACATTTGGTAAAATTCAATACTTGTTCATGATAATAACTTAAAATAATCTAGAAATAGAAAGATATTTATCTAATGATAAGCATCTCAAAAGACTACAGATAGTACAAATACAAAAAAATCATTTCAAATTTAGAGATAAAATTTCAAGCTTTTATCATAGGATTGGGAATGAGACATGGATGCTTACTATCACCACTTACTGTATAGGGCAGACACCATAAACCCAAATGACTATAAAGGTTATGATGACAAAGAAAGGAAGGATCTATGGAATTTTAAAAGAAGCTTCTGCCAGAAGTCATTCAAATTCAATTACAAAACAAGACCAAACAAAACCAAGACAAAATAAAACAAAAATCACTGGCCCAGCCAAACAAAATATCTGCAGGCCAGATTTAGTCTAGAGTCTGCAAATTGGTGAACTTGGCTGAGGTTATTTTGGGCCCAGCCTTTAAAGATTCTTTCATATAACCAGCTGATAGGATAGGATACAAAACTTCACATTCTAAGTGAAAACACTAATAAGTATACTACTACCTGAAGAAGATCTTGTGTTTTAGTAGAAGTCAAAGCCTAAGCTAAACTGTCTTATTTGGAAAAGAGAGCTGAAAAGACAAATCACACAATAGAAAGAATAAACAATAAAAGGATATAATATGAAAAGGGAGGCTTAGACTGTGGGCCATCAGCAGTAGTGATATAATAGCAAAACCAGTTGGTTATGAATTATTCTAAGATATCCCCAGGCCACCTCTGCCTGAATTTGTCATATGGTGCAAGTGTGAAAGGAAGATGGGTAAAAAATCCATTAAAGAGTTGGCTGTTTTCATTTGTTAAACCCTTTCCTACACTTTACCATTGGAAGTGTTTTGCATGTGATAGCCACTGGTAAAGGCTTTGAATTGAATAGTTTTCTCTACTGCTGTCTTTGATGCCCACAGTGGCTAGGAATGGTCCTCTACGTCCCTGGACTGGTATCATCAGCTTGCTCCTGGGCTCACTGTTGCAAACACAGGAAGGCAGAAGGCAGGCAAGCCATTGTGCTCAGGAAGAGCAACCTCTTGGTGGTCCATTATGCACATGTGTTAAGATCTAGCTTGACCCAGAACCGCCTCTCATTTTGCAGGGAGAGGTTCATGGAATCTTTGGTGCAGTGACTTTCTGAATCTAAACTGACCTTGGCTTTTGTGTTTCCCTGTAAAATCTTCTCTCAGCTTTGCAAAGAAATGAGCTTTTTGCCTACTTCCCAGAATGAGGCGGAGATTGCATGCAGATGGCCAAAAGTCTAAACCTGATCCCTCTGGTGCCTCTGGTACTTGGTGTGGGTTTCCCAGGTCAGCCAGTTAGACAGCCCCAAGAGTTCACCCAGAGTCCTCAAAGGAAATCGCATCCTTGAAGCAAGATGTGCATCAGTGCAGCCTGACAGAACAGACCACCCGCACAGAGGTCAGTCTGGGCTGTCACCCACATGCCCCCTGCCAGGCTTGGCACATGGCTGCAACTGCTTTCAGAATTGCTAGTCTTTGGAGGAGGTCTTGACTGTGTTGGTATTTATGATCACAACTCTATATTTCAGATGATGTGACTTGGATTCTTCCAGTTTGTCTTCCAGCTTTCTTGCCCTTCAGATAACTAAACCACAATGGCTGCCACCAAAAGCCTAAGCCAGTGACACCAGGGACCAAGGGAGAGAATAAAGCTATTTCCTACAAATTCTACTTACCTTTGCACTCCATCCTTTTAAACCACCTCCAGTTGTGTCTTCAATTCACTAAATCGCCTTTTGTTTTTTCCTAAAAATGAGGGGTAAGAGAAAAAAAAAGTTCTTCTTTTATTATATGTTGCTTCAAGAACAGTGTCTGGCAACACCACTTTGGCTAGAGCTTCTGACATCTAAGCTAATTTTCAGGAATTTATCACATTCACTATTTTATTTGTTGCAGAAACCTTGCCTGAGGGTCAGAGTTCATACACATATTTTATTTACTGAAACATGACTCAAACTGCAGCTGGCTTGTTACTGTTTGCTATGAGTGGTGTCATTTGTGCCAAACAACACTTATCGGAATATCCCTTCAAATATAGCTTTGGTTTACATGAAATATCAAGCTTTTGTTGAAAAAATGTAGTTTCTTACATAGGGCAAGTCTAAGCTCAGATTAAATCAGAAGAGATTTAAATTTGGGTAAATTAGATTCATTATGCTGGGCCTTGTGGACAGAGACCCTCATTTACTTGTTAATTGATATTCCTTGTGCCTAAATGGGGCTCCTCAAGTGGCTCAGTGGTAAGGAATCTGCCTACCAATACAGGAGACACAGGAGACACGGGTTCAATCCCTGAATCGGGAAGGTCCCCTGAAGCAGGAAATGGCAACCCACTCCAGTATTCTTGCCTGGAAAATCCCGTGGACAGAGGAGCCTGGTGGGCTACAGTCCATAGGGCTGCAAAAGAGTCAGACACAACTGAGCACACATGCACATTACACACACGCCTAAACAGAGTATAACTGGCAGGCACGTAATAAATGGCTGTTGAATGGTTTAGTGGGAGGAAGTTGACTTTTGGAATTTAGATATCTCATTAAGAATACTGGTGGGGATAGAAGTGTCTCAAAATATGAGCCAAATAATTATAGACCACATCTTTTAAATTTACATATATTAAGTACTTTATTAAATGGAAAAATAATGACTTGAAAAATACCACTGATTTTAAATCATTAAAATTCCTATGGGGAAAAAACATGGTATACCACAGGTTCCAGTGGTCTCTGCCCATCTGGAAGCGTGAACAGCTAAAAAGGAAGCAGACTTCACTAGTAAAGACAACCTGACTGTCTTCTAAAAGCAAGGCAGGCATATTGGCAAGACCAGTGATGTTAGAAGCATAGCAAATACTTCCTAAGCAATAGATCTGGCAGTGAAAAAAATTTTTATCAACACAGTACAACTTTGGGGAAACTCCCTTCCACATTCTTGTCTGTCTGATTTAGGTTAGACTGGCTCCAACCCCAATTCTAGTCCCCAACTCCGTACTATATTGATCCAAAGATTTTGAAAAATGCCATCAGAACAGGTATGCATTTCCTTTGGTAGAGTTATGAAGGTGATAAGAATGAGGACTGAGTTATTTCTGTCCATCTTTATCCCTAGGTGGGAAGAGTCTTTAAGAGAATGAAGATAATGCAAAGAAACTCAGAAATAAAAGATCAATACAGATAGTTTTCTGGTCATCACAATCCAGCTATACCTGAAGCTGCTATCTGTACTTCCCATTTAGTGGAAAACTTTTTTAAGTCCATTTTCCCCCAGCATATCTCCCTCCATTGTTTTTCCTCAGTTCTCAGTCAACAAAGTAATATTTTCCTTACAAAAATGGGTCCTAAATAATTTTTTATAATTAACTAATAAATGACCTATGTCTCTATTACATATCCTTAATGCTCTACTTTAAAAGTATCTTTCCAAGCATAAAATTATTTGAGGTCTTATCATCTTAATATAATTTTGAGAAAAAACTCAAAGAGCTCAGAATATAGTAGTTCAGTAAGAGTCTGGTCTAGCTCTTTTCAGAAGGCAGAAGAGCTATTTGTAAGAATAAAAGTGATTAACCTGCATGTAAAAGCAGAATTTTTCTAAATTAAGAGCAATAACATAGGCACTATAAATTCTGCTTAACTTGTATTCAACCTCTGTATTTTTAGCCCCTTCTATGAGTTTGAGTAAACTCCTGGAGTTGGTAATGGACAGGGAGGCCTGGCGTGCTGCGATTCATGGGGTGGCTAAGAGTCGGACATGATTGAGCGACTGAACTGAACTGAACGGAGAATTGGGTCAAGGAAGCACCATTCTCTCATCTTTCTGCATCCACACTTCTGGCATTGATTTAATTTCTAATTGAAAAGTCACCACTGCTCGTTTGGTAGGCACTTGAGAGAGGTTCAGACCTTGCTTCTTCCCCAGGTTATCACGCTAGGCTCCCAGAGGAGGAGCCTCCACTTGTGATACCTGGACCACAGTTCTGTCCTCCTTTTGCTATTTGCCTGTGATGACTTTAATCATTCTTACAAACTGGCTGGTTTACACTCCCAGCACTCAGCTACAAGGATTAGGAGCTACTGGGAATCTATCTACTGCATGTATCACATTATCTCTCTTTATCCCTAAAGCCATACCATTTGAAATTAGGAGTTTAGTAGACAAATTCAACTTACATGATTTGCCTATAGAAAGCGCCTTTAAAGATCCAACAGCTTTTTGTTGTTGGGCTGTTGTGTCTAAACACAACATACTTTGGTCCCCCTTCTCTCCCTGAGAATCTTGGCATTTGTCCCCAGTTCTAGTTTGATTTTCACCCCCAAAACGTCTGTAACAAGTGTCAGATGAGCTACAATAAATTAAGTTTCTAGAGAAAGGCACTAAAACTTAATGGAAACTAGGCCATATTACCCAGAAGTGTGGTATTATCACAGCACAGCTTCCCCTGGACCCCAGAGCCCCTAATCAAGAATCTGCCCATGCAAAGTGGAATCTAGGCAGATCTTAGAGCTACATTTTGCAGTGGCAACTGTTCCCATATGCAGCAAATGATTTCTGATTCCCTTGGTCTCTTTCAGATCTACATTCGTCTATTTGCCTATTCATGACCAACACTACACTGTCTCAACTACTGTAGCTTTATAAGTTCTGGCATCTGAGAATAAGTCTTCTCATCTCACATTTCTTCTTTAAGAAAGTCTTGGCAATCTTAACTCCTTTGCATCGCCTTATAAACTTTACTATCAGCTTGTCAAATTTAAAAAAATCCATAAGAGTTTAGATTGCAGCATTTCATAGACAATAAGATTGAGTTTTCCAATCCAAATTTCATAACACAATTTAGATTTAGGCTTTCTTTAATTTCTCTTAATGTTTGCCAGGTTTTTTTGTATAGAAGTATAGCAGAATTTTATTTAGATTCATTCCTAGGTACATAACATCATGATGCTGTTATAAAAGCATACACTAAATTCTGTTTCCTAACCTTTTTGATATATAGAAATGAATTGATTTTTAAATATTGGTTTCATGTACAGAAATCTTGCAAAAACTTCTTTAAGTCTTATGATCTAACTGTGAATTATTTTTTAAATGTTTATATATTTCATAGTAAGTGGAAATAGTAGAAGTTTATGTTTATTTTTTATTTCTAAACTTTAGACCTTTTGTGTCTTTTTTGTTACCTGCTGTATTACTATGAACTTGAGTAATTGTTGAATAAGAGGGATGAAAAGAAAATAATTTCATTATTTCATCACTAAGTGTACTTGCTGACATTTTGTTGTTTTGTTTGTTGTAGATATTCTTTAGATTAATGAATTGCCTGTTTTAACCTTGTTTGATGAGTATTTTTTATCATAAATGAATGATGTACGTTTTCATCATTATGTGTGTTTTTACTGCATCTGTTGAAATTATCATGATTGTGTCCTTCAGTTAGTTAATGTTAACATATTACTAGCAGCCAAATACCACTGAGTGCTGAGGATTAAAAATTAAAACATTCTTTGAAGGCCAGGAGCTCAGTTTTGTCAACTAACGTCACATTGCTTATACCAATAGCACTTATAAACGAGTGCAGGTAGGTCAGAGCATAAGTTACAAGGTACTTTTCAAAGACAAAAGACCTGAGAGGAAGAGTTACCAAAGCAAAGTGAAGGCGTTTTATAGTATGTTATGAGAGCCACAGGCTTCCCAGGTGGCACAGTGCTAAATAATCCTGTTGCCAATGTAGGAGACACAGGTTCAGCAAGATCTGCTGAAGTAGGAAACAGCAATCCACTCCAGTATTCTTGCCTGGAAAATCCCGTGGACAGAGGAGCCTGGTGGGCTACAGTCCATGGAGTCACAGAGTCAGACATGACTGAATGACTGAGCACACATACAATGAAAGTTTTAGTATTAATGTGGCTTGATAAGCACTTACCACATGCAATATCTAACATATCCTGAAAAAAAAACCCAATCACTTCTACTTAAGAAAGAGAAAACTGAAACTCATTTTGGTTAAATGATTTGGCCAATGATAAACTGCTGATAAGTGCTGATGACGGCATTCCAACTGGCTCCAAACTCAAAATTTCAAGTTTCTTTTGGAGAAGGCAATGTAACAAATTGGGTAAGAATTTTACAGTGTCAGTTTTGATAAACAACGTTTTCAAGTGATACTCATAGATGAAATAAAATCAAGAAAAACTATACTCTGAACTATTTTACAAAGATTATTCCTCATGTGAAAAATTATAAAATCTGAAATTATCTTATTCTAGATACTCTCACATAAGTTTCCCTAAATGAAAAAAACTTAACTGTGGGTCTTCAGGACTGCGGGCTGAGCAAAGGGTTGAACGCTTGCATGACTTGTGGTAAAATAAATTCTTCTGTTCCCTTCATTCCTTCCTTGTAAAAATGCAGTGTTCTCGTAATAGTCCCTAAAACAGTGTCTGTCACTTTTAACACTGTTAACTACTCCAATACTTTGATGATGCTCTATGATAACATCATATTCTTCCATTTTCCTTCTGTCTTTCTGTTCTTTTTGTAATCTGTTCCATCCATCTCTTAAATGTTGATATTCATATTCACTTTTTGGAAATCTCATATCTTGGGATCATATCTTTCATCTTATCTACCTAATGGCTCATGCTAGAAAATAAAAGTGATAAGTGACTTATACATCATTAATACCTCAATAAATATTATTGAAGTATTGTATAAGTAAATAAATATATATATTTATATAAATTCATATATTTATATATGTATATATAAATAAGTACTGTATAAGTATACAATATCAGTTTGATTATTAGTATTTTCTTTTTGCTAATCAAGCTTAACTTTTCAAAAGACTTAAAAAATTAAGACTTTAAATTTTTAGAGTCATTTTAGATTCAAAGCAACATCAAGAGGAAGGTAAGAAAACTTCCATTTACATTTTGCCCCTCCACATGTATAGCCTCCCCCATTATCAACATTCCTCACCAGATAGGCCCACTTGTTACAACTGATGAGCTACACTGAAACATTATAATCACCCAAAGTCCATCGTTTACCTTATGTTTCACTTTTAGTGTTTTACAGTCTACCGATTTGGACAAATGTATAATGACAAGTATCCATCATTATAGTATCATACACAATATTTTCACTGCTCTAAAAATCTCCTGTGCTCTGCCTACGCACTCTCCTACCTGCCAAACCCTGCCGACCACTGATCTTTTTACTGTCTCCATAGTTTTACCTTTTCAATCATGTCATACAGTTGAAATCACACAGTATGTAGCCTTTTCAAATTGGCCTCTTTCAGTTAATAATATGCATTTAAAGTTCCTCTATATCTTTTCATGGCTTGATAGTGCATTTCTTTTTAAGTATTGAATAATTTCCAATGTCTGACTATACCACATTTATTTATGCATTGAGGTACAGAAGGACATCTTGTTTCCAAGTTTTGACAATTATAAATAAAGCTTCTATAAACATCTGTGTGCACATTTTTGTGTGGACATTAAGTCTTCAACTCCTTTAGGTAAATGCCAGTAAGTGTGATTACTGGATCCTATGGTAAGAGTATGTTTAGTTTTATAAGAAACCACCAACCTGTCTTTCAAAGATGCCATACCATTTTGCAATCCCTCCAGCAATGAATAAGTTCCTGCTGCTCTACATCACCACCAGCATGTTGTCAGTGTTCTGGACACTGGCCACGGTATGCGGCTGTGCTTATGTGGCAGTATCTCATTGTTTTACCTTGCATTTCCCTGATGGCATATGATGTAGAGCATCTTTTCATTTGCTTACTTGTCATCTGTACATGTTCTTTGGACAGATGTCTGTCGATGACCTTGGCCCATTTTCAAACCAAGTTGTTTGCTTTGTTGTTGAGTTTTAATGGTTCTTTGTATATTTTGAATAATAGTGCTTCATCAGATGTGTCTTTGGCAAATATTTTTTCTTAGTCTGTGGCTGGTCTTCAGCATTAATTTTTATGTTCTTCATTATACAGGATTCCAACATTGCAGAAAATACAAAGATAAAAGTTACAACAAAAAAGCTTAAATGTACAAAGTATATTACATATATACTTGGGATAATTAAACATTATTTTAAAACATTAAAACATGGAAATGGTGAATAGCAAGTGAGAAGAATGGTTAACTCTGAGGAAGGAGACAGAAGTAGGATCAGTGAAGAGTATACAGAATTTTAAAATTCAAATTAAACAGTTGTTGACTAAAATATGGCAAAACTTTATATCAAGAATTATGAACCATGTTCTACATTGTTATGTATTCAAAAGATTTCATAACTTAGGGAAAAATAGAAATCAGAATGTGTTCTGTTATTTGATACATATGATGGTGAATCTTTTAGTCTAACCTCGTTTTAGGGTTCAGTTTCTTTATTTAGAAGTTTCCCTTCCATTCCAAAATTTGGGAATGCTTTTATTCCTTTTCTAGGTACACCTTAATTTACAAATGTGAAACTCCAAATGTTTGCTTGAGCAATAGTTTATAATGGGAATGTAACCACATTGTTACCCTAGTGTTTAAAGTGCTGAAACAAGTACCCTCACTTGAATCTGGACTCTTCTCTTAACTGAGTAAATAAACTTGGTAATTAGTCAGTAGCTTATATAAACATCACTGGTCTAAATATAGGATGTGTTATATCATGGCCACATTGGTTCAACATCAAAAGGAGATATGTGCTAAAGAATTTTTCTCACTGCTTTGGGAAAAGCATGTATCCATTGAGTTCACAGATCAGGGTTTCTCATATGTAATGCATTTAATGCTTAGCTAAAATTTTTTAAAAAAGAAAAAAAAACATGTTTCTAAAATGATTTGACAAATCACAACTACTATGTTTCTAAGTGGTCCCTAGAATGACCCCCAAAAAACATGGGCTTTTGGGCTCTTCCTGACTGAGGCCTCTGGCTGTATCCCAGAGGAGTTAGAGCAAGGACATGCACCAAGCCATAATCATCTATAGCAGCTGAATCCTTTAAAAATATTCTCTGAAAGTGAAAGTTTACATAATAAAGCTGGGACTTGAAATATCTGCATAGGACCTAGATGTGAGGAATTAGGGAACTTTCGACCCTGTTCAGTTTCTTAGTGGATAGGCCAGTGTCAGGGCCTCCAAACATGAAGAAGGAACTTTAAGATTCTTATTCACCTACATGAAGGAGGTCATTGAGGATACTTAGGCTGATGAAAGGGAGAATGAGCAGTAAGAGAGAGGCAATGGCCTGACAGCCAGAAGGATGCCTTTTACTCTGCTCCCCATGTTCACACTCACTCCAGCATGGATCTAAGACTGCTGATGTGTGGACTTCTATTGATAATCCTGTTTGTTCATCCTCTAAGTAGCAACAAGTCCTTCTGAAGTCTCCTTGTTTACTTTTTCATCTTATTCTCTACTTCCTAACTTCTTTAAATCCTCAAAGGTTGACTCTATCAGAAGTTTGGAGTGCCATGACAGTTTGGAGGTCTGTGGTAGGAGAGTCTGCCTTACTTCTTTTGAATTGGGGCTGGAAATAAGAAAAGACAAAGATACGATTTTGGTGATATTGAGACAGAGGCTTAAATATTTGGGTATGCTATATATTTTTCTTAAATCATTGTAAATCCAAAAGTTTGAATTCTAAACATGTGGAACTTAATTGAACTTTATATGGGTGTCTGTCCCCAGGAGCTATTTTCTAGGAAGGCTATACCTGAACTTCTGATATGTCATTTTTATCAGACCTCAGTGTATGTGTGCAAGGTGAGATGTATGGAAAAAACCAAAAGCAGCACAAGTTCTGATACATCTGGAGTTCGGGGCCAGGGGCAGGGGGAGGGGGGATGTGGGCATTGAATTGAAGAACAGAAATGAAGATCAAGTGAAAGTATCAGTCAGTCAGCTTGACAAATAGCAAAAAAATAAAAAAATAAAGGTTTGGTTTTTTTAAAGAACACTGTCAACATGAACTTTAAGAGTAAAAAGAACTAAGTTCTGAAGGGATCAAGGATAAAGATTGTGACAGAGCTTAGAAGGGGAATATATGAAAAACCAGACCTTCCCATGAGGAAATATGGCCAAGAATAGGAGAAAACATGACCCAGAAGGAGGACAGTGGAGCCCTGCTCAGAGGAGGCACCTGAAGGGGAACAGAAGATGCATATGAGTTAAGAGCTGGCCTGGCCTGTGCCAAAGAAATCATCATTTATCTTGGGCTGAGCCAACAACTGCAGAGCCCACTACATTTGAGACAGCTGTGCACACCATTCTAAATGAGTACATTGGTTGTTCTCCTGGTTATCATAAATGGAAACCTCCCATTTGGAGATGCCTGCCTATCACCTGTTGATCCTTCAGCAGGAAGAAGTGTCTGTGCCCTGAGTTTACACAGTCCTATCTGAAGTGTCCTCAGTAGGACTTCCCTCTTTTAGATGGCTCAAGATAGCCATAAGACTTCTTTAAGAAGAGGCTGAATCCTTGATATCAAGAACAGAGGATGTTGGAAGAGGAACATCTCTGTGAGTGTACATGTGTGGTACTAAAAAGAATGAGCTCCAGGTGTACATCTGAGCCAAGAGAGAGCATGAAACTGCATGCTCCATCTACAGAAGATCTTTCTTCCTGCCTCCAGACATCCATCACCTCACCAAGCTTCTTGATTCAACTCATGGTTCCTTGGGTTTCTCTACATGGACTATCTTTGCTGTATAGGTAGTTAACTGCATTTAGGTCAAACAAACAAATAAATTTGAGCATTTGAGAATACCAGCTTGCTTTTTAATTCTTTCTTGGGAGTCTATATAACTTTCCTCCCCAAAGTAAGTAGTGGAAAAAAACATGCTGTGAAACTCAGCTAATTAGTGTCTTTAAGAAGTCCTACAGGATAACTGTGAATGTAGCCTGACTCTATTTTTCAAAAAGATGATTCTATTTCTTAAAATATTACATAGAAATAATTCAGTAATTCTTCCACTACCACCTTTTGCCTCTTCTCATTCCTGTTTTTACTTCCCTTCCTTCTTGTTTCTTGTCTCTGATTTCACATATTCATCCCGGCAGCTCCCAGCAATTTCTGTACTGACAGCTGGTCTCTGACTCTGACTTACCTTCTTATTCTTGACCTGCCTTTCGAACTGGCCCTAGTGTGTGTTCTCTACCTCAGCAACAACTCCTGCCAGACTCCTATTTTAGAGCTGCTGGTGTTTTGTGGCCAGAACATCAGTATAATTTTAGCAAAGGCAGAAAGGGGAAATGTTGTGCAATTCTTTTATTCCTCTTAATCTCTCCCTTGGGAGAAATAAATCTGGGGAAAAGGATAGGGAGGTGCAATGGAAAAGGTCAGCACAGACAGCTATGCTTCTGAGAAGAGGGAGGATTATACAGACAGCTGGACTGGGCTCAATAAGTTGGCCCCAGAGTTACCCATGAAGAGCCAACAGCCCTTTCCCTGTTACCGCTCCCCAGCCCACTCCCCTCAAACTGCTACTAGTATTGACTGACAGA
The DNA here is from genome assembly GCF_910594005.1 of Cervus elaphus. Classification (NCBI taxonomy): domain Eukaryota; kingdom Metazoa; phylum Chordata; class Mammalia; order Artiodactyla; family Cervidae; genus Cervus; species Cervus elaphus. The sequence goes on from NC_057832.1 coordinate 58,264,936, forward strand.
ATAGAAGAGATCAATTTAGGAACTCCATGGCCCTAGTCAATCATATTCCACCATAGGACACTGCATCAGCTAAGACCGGAAAGCATAAACAGATTAATAGCTTCCTTATATTTCTTTGGGAAGTAATATTCTTAGCTGGTTATATTAAGTTATTTAATGCTCGCAGTAACCCTATGAGGAAGATACTTTTATCATTCTCCTTTAGAGAGGAGAAAACTGAGCAGAGAGGTTAAATAACCTCCTAATATCTTGCCAGCAGTCAGTTGTGGAGCAGAAATTCAAACTGAGTTAATGTAACTCTGAAGTCTAGGCTTCCAATCATTAAATCATGAAATTGTCTTTACACAGTCATCAGTGCTTAAAACAGCATTAAATAAACAAATGATTAATTTAAAAAATCCAAGTTCATTATGCTAATCGGAGATGTTAAATAAAGTGCTTTAATATTTTAAGTATTTTATATTTAATACATTTTCCACCCACATTAGGAAACTAAGAGAGTTTAAGAACCCTGACTTTTTGGTTGGGGCCAGGATTCAAAATTATCTGACTCCATATTCAGGTCTCTGCCTACCTTGCCAAGTGATCTTTCTTTTTTTTTTTTTTCCATTTATTTTTATTAGTTGGAGGCTAATTACTTTACAATATTGTAGTGGTTTTTGTCATACATTGACATGAATCAGCCATGGGTTTACATGTATTCCCCATCCCGATCCCCCCTCCCACCTCCCTCTCCACCCGATCCCTCTGGGTCTTCCCAGTGCACCAGGCCCGAGCACTTGTCTCATGCATCCAACCTAGGCTGGTGATCTGTTTCACTCTAGATAATATACATGTTTCAATGCTGTTCTCTAGAAACATCTCACCCTTGCCTTCTCCCACAGAGTCCAAAAGTCTGTTCTGTACATCTGTGTCTCTTTTTCTGTTTTGCATGTAAGGTTATCATTACCATCTTTCTAAATTCCATATATATGTGTTAGTATGCTGTAATGCTCTTTATCTTTCTGGCTTACTTCACTCTGTATAATGGGCTCCAGTTTCATCCATCTCATTAGAACTGATTCAAATGAATTCTTTTTAATGGATGAGTAATATTCCATGGTGTATATGTACCACAGCTTCCTTATCCATTCATCTGCTGATGGGCATCTAGGTTGCTTCCATGTCCTGGCTATTATAAACAGTGCTGCGATGAACATTGGGGTGCACGTGCCTCTTTCAGATCTGGTTGCCTCGGTGTGTATCCCCAGAAGTGGGATTGCTGGGTCATATGGCAGTTCTATTTCCAGTTTTTTAAGAAATCTCCACACTGTTCTCCATAGCGGCTGTACTAGTTTGCATTCCCACCAACAGTGTAAGAGGGTTCCCTTTTCTCCACACCCTCTCCAGCATTTATTGCTTGTAGACTTTTGGATAGCAGCTATCCTGACTGGCATGTAATGGTACCTCATTGTGGTTTTGATTTGCACTTCTCTGATAATGAGTGATGTTGAGCATCTTTTCATGTGTTTGTTAGCCATCTGTATGTCTTCTTTGGAGAAATGTCTGTTTAGTTCTTTGGTCCATTTTTTGATTGGGTCATTTATTTTTCTGGAATGACCCACCTCCCAGAATATTGGAAATAAAAGCAAAAATAAACAAATGGGACCTAGTGAAACTTAAAAGTTTTGCATAACAAAGGAAACTATAAGCAAGGTGAAAAGACAGCCCTCAGATTGGGAGAAAATAATAACAAACGAAGCAACAGACAAAGGATTAATCTCAAAATATATAAGCAACTCCGGGTGATCTTTCTACTCACCCTTGGAACTGCACAATTGGATCACTTGATCCTCTTGTAGCTGCAAAAGTTCTCTGAGGCTCTCATACCAGTGGATCAGCAAGGGACCTCACTGGATTTTTTCTGCACAGCCAAGAATAAATGTGGAGGGAGATGTGCGATACCCATGGAACTGAGGTGTTTGCTGACCCTCAGATGATCTTGCCTAGCTTTATTCAATAGCTTGACTCGCAAATCAAAAATTGTCAAGCCTAGGTTCTGGCCCTATGTCACCAAGAATCCTGTGCTATTGAATCACTTCCCTTCTGGGTACAAAAAGGGCGAGAAAAACAGGGCCGGCTTTTAGTCTCTAATCCTGTTTTCCAAGAACCAGGAACTGAACTACATGGGTTCCTCAGGAAGGCCTGAGCACAAACGGTGAGGTGCTCTTTCTCCTCTTGGGATCCTCCTGAAGACAAAACAGGTAGTTGTCTATTTATAATACTTCTTCACCTTTTGGGGGATTCCCTAGTGGCTCAGACGGTAAAGCATCTGCCCGCAAAGCAGGAGACCCGGGTTTGATCCCCGGGTCGGGAAGATCTCCCGGTGAAGGAAGTGGCAACCCACTCTAGTATTCTTGCATAGAAAATCCCACAGATGGAGGATCCCGGTGGGCTACAGTCCATGGGGTTGCAAAGAGTCGGACACGACTGAGCAACTTCACTTTCACTTTTCACTTCACCTTTTGGTCTTAATAACAAATCCCACCACGCCTATAATTAAGATATAACTTTTCAAAAATGTTTTAAATACAGTAACTATTAAGGGTCTTCAACAGACACAATAGAGAGAGGTTTGGTTTATGAATAGGAGTACAAACATTCTGGAGAAGGGAATGACAAACCACTTCAGCATTCTTGCCTTGAGAACCCCATGAAGTTCAAACTACCGCACAACTGTACTCATCTCACACGCTAGCAAAGTAATGCTCAGAATTCTCCAAGCCAGGCTTCAACAGTATGTTAACTGTGAACTTCCAGATATTCAAGTTGGATTTAGAAAAGGCAGAGTAACCAGAGATCAAAATGCCAACGTCCACTGGATCATCGAAAAAGCAAGAGAATACCAAAAAAAATCTACTTTTGCTTTATTGATCATGCCAAAGCCTTTGACTGTATGGATCACAACAAACTATGGAAAATTCTTAAAGACACTGGGATACCAGACCACCTGACCTGCCTCTTGAGAAATCTGTATGCAGGTCAGGAAGCAACAGTTAGAACTGGACATGGAACAACAGACTGGTTCCAAACAGGGAAAGGAGTACGTCAAGCCTATATATTGTCACCCTGCTTATTTAACTTCTATGCAGAGTACATCATGAGAAACGCTGGGCTGGATGAAGCACAAGCTGGAATCAAGATTGCTGGTAGAAATATCAATAACCTCAGATACACAGATGACACCACCCTTATGGCAGAAAGTGAAGAAGAACTAAATAAAGAGCCTCTTGATGAAAGTGAAAGAGGAGAGTGAAAAAGTTGGCTTAAAGCTCAACATTCAGAAAACTAAGATCATGGCACCCGGTCCCATCAATTCATGGCAAATAGATGGGGAAACAGTGGAAACACTGAGAGACTTTATTTTGGGGGGCTCCAAAATCACTGCAGATGGTGACTGCAGCCATGATATTAAAAGATGCTTGCTCCTTGGAAGAAAAGCTATGACCAACATAGACAGCATATTAAAAAGCAGAGACATTACTTTACCAACAAAGGTCTGTGTGGTCAAAGCTATGGTTTTTCCAGTAGTCATGTATGGATATGAGAGTTGGACTATAAAAAAAGCTGAGCACCGAAGAATTGATGCTTTTGAACTGTGGTGTTGGAGAAGACTCTTGAAAGTCCCTTGTACTGCAAGGAGATCAAACCTGTCAATCCTAAAGGAGACAGTCCTGGGTGTTCATTGGAAGGACTGATGCTGAAGCTGAAACTTCAATACTTGGCCACCTAATGTGAAGAACTGACTCACTGGAAAAGATCCTGATGCTGGGAAAGATTGAAGGCAGGAGAAGGGGATTGACAGAGGATGAGATGGTTGGAATGGCATAACCAACATGATGGAGATGAGTTTGAATAGGCTCCGGGAGTTGGTGATGAACAGGGAAGCCTGAAGTGCTTAAGTCCATGGCGTTGCAAAGAGTCAGACATGACTGAGCAACTGAACTGAACTGAACAACGGTTCTAAACTACCACTTTTCATGATTTTTGCTGTCATGTCACTTAATTATTCCAGTGAAACTAAAATTTATCCAGTATATTTCATGTGACTTTAAAGATGTTATGACGTGCGGCATTTAGTTAGTTATCTTTTCACAAAAACTCAGGTTTTCCCTCTCTCAGCACTCTTTATTCTCAATTGCCTTTAGTAAAATATTCCACTTTTCTTTACCCTGTTCTCCCTTGGAAACAATAAGAGGTTAATTCAGAATCTTTGTAAAGTAGAGAAAAAATAACTTTGGGGGATTTTACGAGGTGGCTTTCTAATCCAGGCACAGGACTCCAGTCTGAGTCTTTGTTTAGAGAGGAGTTTTTCACAGGCTGTTTCTCCACAGACGGCACTTTGGTCACTTTACAGTAACCAAACCCCTATGTAACCAATCTCTGTGGGGAGACAATCACCTCCTGGCTCTTCCAGCCAAACAGTCACATTTCTGTTCTTCCCTTTGATTTCAGGGAAGGAGGCTCATGTTATAGCTCAGTGTTTTCTTTTCAATCTCAGCTTCTTACAGTCCAATCACATGCAGTCTAATAATAAAAAAGGGTAAATTTTTAGTTCTTGAATGTTGATTATATAGCAGCCAGAAACTATGAATGTGTAAAAAGTTAATCACCCAAATTCTACCACAGATGGGATATACTGTTATACTGTTGGTGACTACCCACTTAGATAAATTTCTATGTAGCTAGTAGTTAGTGGTTATATTTAGTGTGTGTGTGTGTGTGTGTGTGTATATATATATATATATATATAACATATATATGTTTGTGTGTGTGTGTGTGTGTGAAAGTAAAAAGTGTTAGTTGCTCAGATGTGTCCGACTCTTTGCGACCTCATGGACTATAGCCAGCCAGGTTCTTCTGTCCGTGAAATTCTCCAGGCAAGAATACTGGAGTGGGTAGCCATTCTCTTTTCCAGAGGATCTTCCTGACATAGGGATTGAACCCAAGACTGCTGCATTGCAGGCCGATTCTTTATCGTCTGAATCACCAAAGAAGCCTTCATGTGTATGTGTGTACATATATCAATATAAAGAGTATATATACTATAAAGTTTTTATAGAAATATATTAAAAGTGGTTATGTATATATAACCAACAACATAATCTCAGAGATCCATACTGTGATATATATCTTTGTGACATATATGTGTATATATATATGTATTTTTTTGAGTGTCTACATTTTTTACAAATACAAAATATATGAACTACTTTGTTTTGCAAGTTTGTCTGTTTGAGAGAATATCACATGTTTCCTAACTCAGGTGACCATAAAACATGAGATGAGATAAACCATCATGCATTTACAGAATGGAATAGTACTCAGCAATAAAAAAGGAACAAACCATGTATACACATAAAAATATGGATGAATCTCAAAAATAACACTGAATGAAAGAAGGTTTACCCAAAGCAGTATGTATTGTATGAGTTTATTCATATGATGTTTTAGAACAGGCAAAGCTCACTGTTTTGGAAAAACAGGAAAAAAATCAGAAAAGTGGTTGCCTTGACAAAACCTGAGGCAGGTAGTGCAGAAGGGATAAGAATGACAGTGGTTGTAATGTTCTACTTCTTGATAGAGATTTGAGTTACACAGCTGTATGCATGCGTCAAAACTCATCAAATGGTCCACTTAAAATTAGATATATTTCATTTTACACAAATCTTACTTAAGAACAACAAATATCAAACTCTAGTTAACAGTGTGCATGCTAAAGTATTTGGGGGAAGTGAACTGGTGTCTGCATCTTACTTTGAAATGAATTTTTAAGAAAGACAGTTGGAAACAAGGAGGGATAGGTGAATAGATGAGTTATAAAGAAAGCATAGCAAAATGTAGATTATAGCATCCAGTAGTAGTTATGTGTGTGTTATCTGTACAACTTGTTTAACTTTTCTGTATGTTTGAAACTTTTTCATATTAAAGTGTTAGTGAGAAAAAAGACTACATAACATGTTTCTGTGTCAAATATGCTTTCATAATATTTTTAAGGATTGATTAAATCAACATCTGTAAAATGGAATACAATTCACTCACCGCTGAACATTTAGGCTATTTAAAACTTTGCAGAATAAGCTATAATACAACTATCCTTATATGTAGATACTTAGACCCTTATTAGGATCCTTAGGACAAAATCCTATGAGCACAGTTGCTAAGTCAATAAAGAATTAAGGATTTGGGTCCTATTTTCATCCAGAAGACTTGGGATAATTTTCTCTTATTAAATAGAAGACATTTACTTCATATTTCCTTCTAAGATTTCCATAAAAATTGCATTTTGTTCTTTTTCCATCTTTGCCTAAAAATTTTATAACATTAATGGAATACTATTATAATTTATTTTTGGGCTTTCTCCCTCAGCATTTCAGAATCAAGGAAAAAAGGACTTAAAAAAGAAGACTGTTCAACACCCAATGTTGAACTAACAATCTGAATCTCAGAGATCCAAAAAGAAATTTGCCTGAAATCTATTTTTATGGTTTGAAATGGATGCCATGTTTAATCAGAGATTGTCTGAATGAATGCGGGAATCAATTTCTAGGTTTTCTATATAGTCTTTTCTCTTTGTAAACACCCAAAGAATGTGCACTGAATATAAGACTATGGGAGGCATTTACCCTTCTTATCATGATATCACTATATTTTGAAAAATCATAACTTGGAGTGGTATGTGCTAGCACCTTTGGGTGATCAGCAAGCTGCATGGAAAGCCAACTAACGCCAAGGTTGGATCACTTATATTTAAATGATGATTAAAAGCCCATGCAATCTGTGCAACGATGCAGTGTGCCAGAAGGGGCAGCACAAAAACAAAACAGTCACTTGGCTGCCGGTCCCACTCATTGTGGTGTGGATTACAGTCCTGTTTTACCCCTTTCTCTTGGCTCTTTCAGCAACAGATGAAACCGCTGAAGCCACTCAGCAGACAAACACGCCAGCTCACGGGCCAAAGGACAATTTCCCTTTCCCAGCAGCAGCTAAAGGCCCTTCCCTGGACTTTCCAGATGACTTTTATAGCAGCTGCTGACTTCTTGAATAGTTTTTATTTTGATGGTGTAGAGCAAAATAATGCAACATTGCCTCGTGAAAAGCCTGGGATTCAAACTCTGTATCTATGTCTTTTGGTTTTGACTTGAATACAAGAGCTTTTTAAAAGGCAACAACAGTGAATATGTATATATATTTACTTCTCTTGGAGGTTTACCCAGTTGCTGAGCAATAGGTGTATTTTACAATTTCCAAAAATGATATTGTCAAACAAGTTCTCTACAGTATTTTAATATCAGCTTTCAAAGGGGTCAGCCCATTTCATCCATTTGAAAATTATGTTCATTGATTCTCTGTGGAAGTTGACAGAGTTGACATCTTGCTGGAATTTCATTTCCTCTCTGATTTTCTTGATATTACACCTTCTAGTTATCCTTCTACTTCTCTGAAAGTCTCTTTTCTCTCTTGACTGGCTCATTTCATTTATTTCAGATCCTGTAAATCGTTGTCACTCAAACTTCAGTCTTGATGCTTTCAAACTGTGGTCCTGAAGACACTTGAGAGTCCCTTGGACAGCAAGGAGATCAAACCAGTCAACCCTAAAGGAAATCAACCCTGAATATTCATTGGAAGGACTGATGCTGAAGTTGAAGCTCCAATACTTCAGCCACCTGATGCAAAGAGCTGACTCATTGGAAAAGACCCTGATGCTGGGAAAGATTGAAGGCAAAAGGAGAAGAGGGCAGCAGAGGATGAGATGGTTGGATGACATCATTGACTCAATGGACATCAGTTTGAGCAAACTCTGGGAGATACTGAAGGACAGGGAAGACTGGTGTGCTGCAATCCATGGGGTCACAAAGAATCAGACACAATTTAGTGACTGAAGAACAAAACTTTTTCTTACAACATTAGGAGAAAAAGTCAGTTCCAAAATTTGGATGGGTTCCAAAGAGTGGAATCAAAATTTAAATTCTGGGAATATGTATCTAAATTGGTACAACTGTCTGGTATAACCTGCTGCTTCCCACCTCCTGAAGATAATAGCAATTTTTTTGCATACTTGTTAAGCAGGTCCCGTCCATGCCCAGTGTTGGGTAGATTGATGGATGAAAAACATGACATCTTATCCAGCCAGTCCCATGGATGTCCATGTTCCTTGCCTGTTTTTAAACAATAATATTTATCTTTTTCTTTTTTATGTCTGTTTCCTTTATATTACAAATAAGCAATTGTCTATTTAGAATATAACAATTTTTTTCCCAGTTTCATTTACATTTTAGTTTTCAATGTGCTCTTCTTCCATGTGAAGAACATTTCATATAGTCAACTCATCTGAGTATCTATTTTCAATGAAATGATGGATAAACATAGAGCCTAATGAGTAAAAAAAAACTCAAAGGTGAGCATATAAAACAATTATTGTGAATATGAGAAGAGATAATTAACTGGAGAAATGTGGAAGAAATGGCAGACAATATTGAGACCCCAGATGACCACAGAGACCCTGAACTGAGCACTACTCTGTATGGATTATTTTTAACCAGGTAGAGTCATTAGTCTAAGTATATAATTACCAATTGTAGACATTTGTGTTGACCTAAAGTACAAATTTTGGAGAAAAAGGATTAGTAAGTGAGGTAATTGAAAATGTTAGCAAGGTAATTTACATAACAGATTATGAAGTCTGATATGTACTACTGAATTAGATGCTGTTTTGAAATATAGAGCAATATGGGGTAAGTGACAGATGGCCAGATTGTGACTGAAACAGACTAATGTCAGTTGACCATCTAGGTGAACATCTTAAGAGACTATTCTTCAGAGTTAGGAAAATTTTCCATTTCATTGAACTTCCTGTCCATGAATCTATAAATTAATGATTAACCAGGAAAATCAATGAAAACAGTGGTGAGAGGGAGAAAGCATGCGATAATAAGAGGCAAAAATCTCAGAGGATGGATTTTTACAAAAAAAAAAAAAAGGAGGAAACACAATAGTTTTTAGGTGTGCTTATGAAACTAGCTCACCCAAATCTTTTGGGATCTGGAATGAAATGTTTGCTGAAGCAGAGCTCTGAGGTGAGAGAAAGATTTAGTTAAGGCAAGGAAAGAATGGAGTGGTTGGTGGAAGAGGTATGCATGAAGGTTAAGGATACAATAAATGGAGAAGTTATACTACTGAAAAATGTTTCAAAATGATTTTTAAGCTCTGAATGTCAGTTTTGCTTTAATATGATTTACCCAGTTGTGGTTTGTTTTAATCTGTCACATTTGAGCCTCAGCAAGATCTTGTATTCCAAAAATTCATGCCTTTATTCTGAAAATTTCTCCTTAATTAACTTTTTGTATACAGGGTATAGCATCCTCTCTATTCTTTCCTCATGAAATACTCTGGCGAACACCTGATGCGAAGAGCTGACTCATTTGAAAAGACCCTGATGCTGGGAAAGACTGAGGGCAGGAAGAGAAGGGGACGACAGAGGACGAGAAGGTTGGATGGCATCACCGACTCAATGGACATGGGTTTGGGTAGACTCCGGGAGTTGCTGATGGACAGGGAGACCTGGCGAGCTGCAGTTCATGGGGTCACAAAGAGTCGGACACAACTGAGCGACTAAGCTGATGCCTCCTATCCCACTATTTGTATTTATTCATATATTTTTTATATTTGCTATTAATCAATCTTGCAGTGTATCAGTTCTCTTTAGCTTGTCTCATCTATTTAATTATTCCACTGCATATTTTTATTTCAATTACTGTATTTTGCAATTTTAGTTTTCAATTGTTCATTCTCCTGTTGCATTTATTTGAATCTCCCTCATGGTGATCTGTTTCCAAATGTAGTTTCTTTTTTTTTTTTTTTCCACTGGTTGTCAAATGATCCTTTATTTTTCTTTTTCCTTTGCAGTTCTTAACTAGCTGGGCACTCCACTGCACCACTGTTGATATCATCTATGATGTCATGAGGGTGGCGGCCATCAACATTGCAGCCCACAGACTGGGCAGTCCCCAGGATCTCTTTAATGGTTCCAGAAAGTTCTCTAGCTAGAGACCGGTGCCGCATCTGCCGGGCAATGTTGACGATCTCATCAAAAGTGATGTTTCCACTGTGCTTAATGTTTTTCTGCTTCTTTCTGTCCCTTGGTGGTTCCTTGAGGGCTTTGATGATCAGGGCAGAAGCAGAAGGTACCACCTCAATCTGGGCTTGTCTGTTCTGAATGGTCAGTTTCACTGTAATCCTCAGACCCTTCCAATCACCAGTTGCCTTGGCTATGTCATCACCGACCTTTTTTGGAGACAGGCCCAACGGGCCGATCTTGGGGGCCAGGGCAGACGTGGCACCAACTTCCCCACCGGTGCACCTCAGGTACACGACTTTGATCTCGTTGGGGTCAAACTTAGGCGGCATGGTGGAGGCGGCTGGTGTCGGATGAACCCGGATTCGGACGACCGAAGAAAGTTGCACCTTCGCCTCCTCCTAGCCGAAAGCCGAAAGCCAAATGTAGTTTCTAATTTTGGACTGAGAACCTCTCCAGCAGAGGTTGTTCCATAGGTTTTGGAGGTACTCTCAAAAGTCATTGCTTTTATTGGGATCCCCTGTAGGTCAAGGGCAGAAGAGTCAGACACACTTAGCAACTAAAGAACAATGACAATAGGTCAAATAGTTTTAGTGTATTTCAATGTTAACTTTTTGGTTTGAGTTTATATAGGTAAAGTATTTTTGTACTCAACACCCTAGCATGGCAGAGATTTGGTGTTTTATTGCCTTAAGGTAAATGTTTATTCCACAGGCTTCCCTAGTGGCTCAAATGGTAAAGAATCTGCCTGCAGTGCAGGAGACCCAGACTCAATCCCTGGGTCAGGAAGATCCTTTGGGGAAAGGAATGGCTACCCACTCCAGTATCCTTGCCTGGAGAATTCCATGGACCTGGCAGGCTATAGTCCAAAGGGTCGCAAAGACTTGGTCATGATGGAGCGACTGACACTTTTATTTGTTTTCAAGGCTTTGGGAAGCTGATAAGAATCTTGCAGGTTCTCAGGTTAAATAAGGTAAAATTCTTCTAAACCTTAGCACTTGAAAGAGATCACCATCACTTGAAAGAGATGGCCAGCATGAATCTCACCTTTAGGTAGGAAATTCATTTCTGGCTTAAACTCCTACTCATCACTCTAACTTTGTGTTTTCATTTTTGGTTCAGGCACCTAACATTTTTCATTTACTGCTTTAAAACTTTACTATGTATTTTAAAAATATCTATTATTCCAGGCCAATGTAAAACTGGAACAGTTTCCAAATAATTTTATGAACCAAGGATAACCCTAAAACCTGATAAAGACAGTATCCAAAAAAAGATATAGATTGATTTCACTTATTTAGATAGATACATAAATTGCACTATATATTAAAAAATAAGTCTTTTTTAACATGGAACTACCAGTGTAGTCCTAAAATAAATCCTACTTAATTTACATTTACTATTATTTTGATACATTGCTAGATTTTTATCAATATATTTTATTATATTAACAGGTTAAAAGGGAATAATCATGTGAATATAATAACTGATGTGAATAACCATTATATTATATTATAATATAATAACTGATGGTGAAAAGAGTAACATTCAACAGTCATTTCTCATAGAAATTCTGTGTAAAATTAGAATGCATGGAAAAACTAAATATGATGAACTCTTTACCAAAAAAACCATCAGCAAAACATGAAAGTATTTAAAAATCAGGATCGAGTTAGGGGTAGTGAAAGTAATTTAAATGACTGGCTCTGTTATTTGAAATCAAGTGATAAAACTATTAATTTTGCAAATAATATGATTATACAACTAGAACTTTCAAGGACCTTATAGTTACAATAGAAAAAAAAAGGTCTGTGAGAATATTAACAACATAGCTAAATGAAAGCTAAGTATATTTTATCATTAGATTTACTCTATTTTAGCAATTACCACCTATAAATGAAACCAGGGAGAAATATTCCACTTTTAACAGAAATAACTATAAAAATGTTAAAAACAAATATAATAAAAAGTCATGTGATCAATACGCAGAAAACCATAGTATATTAGTAAAAGATATGTCAAGATTTGAGCATATGAATATATTCTCGGATTGGAAGAACTGCCATCATAGAAATGCTAATCTCGCTAAATATGAAATGTACCAAATTTTCATTAGAATTCTAATAATTTCTTATTGGAATTAGACTAAGTTAGCTTAAGGTTTATGTGGAAAAAAAGGTTCATAAAGAACAGTCATGACAGCTACAAAAAAGAACAAAGAAGGGGAGACTTGTTTCTCAGGTTATCAGAATTAGTACAAAGAGACTGAGGAAAAAAAATGATATTGGCATAGCTATGGAATGACTTTACTCAATGGAGCAGGTCACAGAGTACAGAAATAGATTCTAGTAAATAAGACAGTTTTAATACTTGGCTAAAATTTTGGTTTTACAAGTGTAAAAAGGCAAGTAATTTAATGCAGGGTGCTATTACTGTGTGCGTGTGTGCTAAGTCACTTCAGTTGTGCACAATTCTTTGCGACCCTATGGAATATACCCCGCCAGGCCCCTTTGTCTATGGGATTCTCCAAGCAAGAATACTGGAGTGGGTTGCCATGCCCTCCTCCAGGGGATCTTCCCAACCCAGGGTGTGAATTTTCATCTCTTACGTCTCCTGCATTCACAGGTGGGTTCTTTACCACTAGTGGCACCTGAAAGTCTCTCCTAGCTATCAAAATAGAAGAAAATAAAATTGGATCCTACTCTTAACCATTAAAAGAAATCTTCTAGATGCAGTAAAAATAAATACAATAATAACTGCTTTACAATACAATTATGTACAACTATACAGTTGAGAGTATGTGTTCAATCTAAGGGGAGGTCTCAACTCCCCTATTGGAGTTAAATATTGGAAACCCAGAAATTATTAAGAATACATATTTGGACTTTCAATATTAAAATTTTATGACCATAAAACCAAAGATAAGATTTTAAAAGTCATGTAATGACATTTCAAAGATTAATAGCTACAATATTTTAAAAAATGAGCTCTAACAAAGAAAAGATAAATAATTGAAAAAATATTGATGATGGCAGTAGAAACAGCCATAAACCTTCTAGAAACAAAAGACTGAATAACTACGAAAACTACTGTACATATAGATATACTATATTTGTAATTTTCAAATTGTAATTACATATGTAAATTATTATATGTTTATGTTTATCCATTTTCAAGTATTTATAATGCACATTAAAAAAAATGAAGTATGTGGTCATATACTAGTGTCAGACAAGACAGGCTTTAAATCAAAAAGTTTATAGAAGACAAAGAAAGACACTATATATTAAAAATAACTTCTATACAGAAAGTATCACAATATTAAACATTTATGCACCCAATACAAACTAACAAAATGTATAAAATAAAAATTAATAGAACTGAAGGGATAAATAGAAGTAATAAGTATTTCTCAATAATAACTGAAGACTTCAATATCCCACTATCAATAATGGATAGAAAAATCAGACAAAGATAAGTAAGAAAAAAGATAATCTGAACACAATAAACCAATTAGATCTAACAGACATATACCAAACTCTATCAACAATGCATTCTTCTCAGTTCCATATAGAACATTCCCAGGATAGACCATATATTAGGACACAAATTAAATCTCAGTAAGTTTTGAAAGGTAGAGATCATACAAAATATCTTCTCCAATTACAAGGATCAAAAACAGAAGGAAAATTGAAAATTTCACAAATTTGTCAAAATTAAACAACACATTCTAAAAAAAAATGAATAAAAGAAGAAATCACAAGGGAAATTTGAAAATACTAAGATATTAATAAAAATGAAAGCACAACATACCAAAACTTACAGAATTCAGTGAAAGCAGTGCCAACGGGAAATTTACAGCTACAAATGTTGGCATTTAAAAAAAGAAGAAAGATCCTAAATCAACAACCTAAAGGTACAAACTAAGGCACTAATAATAGAAAAAATAAATCAAGTCCTGGTCTAGCAGAAGGAAGGGAATAATAAAGATTAGAGCAGAAATAAATAAAGTAGAAAACAGGAGCAAAATAGAGGAAATCAATGACCTTCAGAAAGATCAACCAAATTATCAAACTTCAGTTAGACTGACTATGGAAAAAAAAGAAAACTCAAGGTACTAAAATCAGAAATGAAACTGGGACAAGGTAATGCTCAAAATCCTTCAAGCTAGGCTTCAACAGTATGTGAACAGAGAACTTCCAGATGTTCAACCTGGATTTAGAAAAGGCAGAGGAACCAGAGATCAAATTGCCAACATCTGCCGGACCATAGAAAAAGTAAGGGAATTTCAGAGAATATCTACTTCTGCTTCACTGACTATACTAAAGCTTTTGTGTGGATCACAACAAACTGTGGAAAATTCTTAAAGAGATGGAAATACCAGACCCCCTTACCTGCCTCCTGAGAAACCTGTATGCAAATCAAGAAGCAACAGTTAGAACTGGACATGGAACAACAAACTGGTTCAAAATTGGGAAAGAAGTATGTCAAGGCTGTATATTATCACCCTGCTTATTTAACTTCTATGCAGAGTACATCATGAGAAATGTCGGGCTGGAAGAAGCTCAAGCTGGAATCAATATTGCTGGGAGTATCAATAATCTCAGATATGCAGATGACATCAACCTAATGGCAGAAAGCAAAGAGGAACTAAAGAGCTTCTTGATGAAGGTGAAAGAGGAGAGTGAGAAAGCTGCCTTAAAACTCAACATTCAAAAAATGAAGACAATGGCATCTGGCCCCATCACTTCATGGCAAATAGATGGGGAATTTTCTAGGGCTCCAAAATCACCGCAGATGGTGATTGCAGACATGGAATTAAAAGATGTTTGCTCCTTGGAAGAAAAGCTATGACAAACTAGACAGTGTATTAAAAAGCAGAGACATCATTTTGCCAATAAAGGTCCGTCTAGTCAAAGCTATGGTTTTTCCAGTAGTCATGTATGGATGTGAGAGTTTGACCATAAAGAAGGCTGAGCGCCAAAGAACTGATGCTTTCAAACTGCAGTGTTGGAGAAGACTCTTGAGAGTCCCTTGGACTGCAAGGAGGTCCAACCAGTCAGTCCTAAAGGAAATCAACCCTGAATGTGCATGGGAAGGACTGATGCTGAAGCTGAAACTCCAATACTTTGGCCACCT
This sequence comes from Cervus elaphus, assembly GCF_910594005.1. Lineage (NCBI taxonomy): Eukaryota > Metazoa > Chordata > Mammalia > Artiodactyla > Cervidae > Cervus > Cervus elaphus. Next base: position 58,280,189 of record NC_057832.1, read on the forward strand.
GATGCAAAGGGCCACCTCACTGGAAAAGACTGATGCTGGGAAAGATTGAAGGCACAAGGAGAAGGGGTGACAGAGGATGAGATGGTTGGAAGGTATCATCAAAGCAATGGACATGAGTTTGAGCAAACTCCAGGAGACAGTGAAGGACAGGGAAGCCTGGCATGCTGCAGTCCATAGGGTCACAAAGAGTTGGACACAACTGAGTGGCTGAACCACAATAAGACCTAAATGGAAAGGAAATCCAAAAAAGTGGGGATGTATATATATATATCAGATATATATATATCATATATATATATATCATATATATATATATATCTGATTCACTTTGCTGTACAGTAGAAACTAACAGAATATTGTAAAACAACTATATTCCAATAAAAATTAATTAAAAATAGAAATTGAGCACTAGCAAATTATATAATCTAGAATGAATTGGACATTTTCTAAGAAACATAAATCCTATCAAGGCTGAATCTCTAAGAAATAATCTGAATAAGCTTATAACTAGTGAGGAGATGAATCAGTAATCAAAAAACCTTCCAATGAAGAAAAGCATTGGAACTGATGATTTCACTGATGAATTATACCATTTAAAGAACTAACACCAATCCTTCTTATACTTTTCCAAGAAACTTAAGAGTATGGAACACTTCTTAATTTATTCTGTGAGACCAGCATTACCCCAATACCAAAGCCAGTCAGAGATGCTATAAAAAAACTACATAACAATAAATGTGATTATTGATGCAAAAATACTTGACAAAATTACTGAATATATTCCCTGTGCTGTATTTACATCCTTGTGATGTATTTATTTTATAACTGGTACTTTGTACTTCCTAATCCCCTTTACCTATTTCATGCATCTTCCCACTCCCCTTCTCTCTGGGAACCACTAGATTTTTCTGTTTCCCTGAGTCTGTTTCTGTTTTATTATATTTGTTCATTTGTTTTGCTTTTTAGATTCCATGTGTAAGTGAAGGAAGGTGTTTTTTAAATTATTTCTACTCAATACAGAGACAAAATCAACCATATTGAAACTTGTCTGAACAGTGAATACTATGCAAATATGTCCCTTCCTAGTCAACAAAATTGAAATAAAATTTTATTGGAAACAAAAAAAAATCTTCAACAAAATATTAGGAAACTTAATTCAGCATTATATTAAAATAATTGTACATCATGACCAAGTCTATTTTCAAGTATTTATGAAAAGATGCTCAATGTCACTAATAACTAGGGAAATGTAAATTGTAACCATAGTGTGATACCGTCTCCCACCCATTAAGATGGTTACTATCAAAAAAGAGAAAACAACTGATGTTGGCAAGAATGTGGAAAAACGAACCCATGCACAAAACTGCACAGCTGCTGTGAAAAAGAATATGGTGCTTCTTTAAAAAATTAAAGTTAGAATTACTATTGTAATTATTGCTGTTTAGTCACTAAGTCATGTCTGACTCTTTTTGACCCCGTGGACTATAGCCCACCAGGCTCCTCTGTCCATGGGATTTTCCAGGCAAGAATATTGGAGTGGGTTGCCATTTCCCTCTCCAGGGATCTTCCTCAACTATGGATCAAACCTGCAGCTTCTGCTGCATCTCCTGCACTGTAGGCTGATTCTTCTACCACGGAGCCACTGAGGAAGCCCTAGAATTACTATTCCATCTAACAATTTCATTTCTGGGCATATATACAAAACAACTGAAAGTGTGGTATTGAAGAGATATCCAAACTACCATGTATATAGCACCATTATTCATAACAGCTAAAACAAGGCAGCAAAACAAGTATCTGCACAGAGATGACTATAAAGACAACATGTCATATATACCCACAATAGAATATTATTCAACTTTAAAAAGGAAGGAAATTCTGGCACATACTACAACATAGATGAACCCTGAGGACATTATGCTCAGTGAAATAAACCAGTCACAAGAAGACAAATACTATTTGATTTCACTTACATGAGATACCTAGAATAGTCAAAATCATAGAGTTGAATGGTGGTTGCCAGGGGCAAACACAAATTTCTATAAATTGTTGTGACTGGATTAAAATGTTAGGCACAATTTTAACTGTCATCATTTATAATCCTTAGCAAAGGAACACACTAAGTAACTTCTGAGAGAAAAATGTCCCACTAGGCATCTTCTTTTGGGATACCTCAAATCTTCAAATCCTTTCAACATAGAAATACACCAATGCATCTTCAAAACAGTACTGTTATAAGATTAAAGGGTTAAGCATTTCATAGAATATGGTTGATCTGAGTTTGTTATTAATGGCTGGTCACATGGCCTTTGGCAGGCCAAGTGGTAACACTGGCTTCCAGGAGAGAGGATGTTTTGGAAAATGATAATGTATGTGACTATCTGTTCCAGTCCACTCTGTGTTGGCAGAGCCTCCCATTCTACCGTCTGTTTCCTTTGGTTTGGTTTAACCTATTTTTTAGTATTGTCAGTTTAAGTTTTTTCCTGGGCTCTGGAAAGGGAGTTTCATTCTTGCTTAGGATCATATGAGATTTTATTGCAAAACCTCAAACCATATTAAATTTGATTGTTTTGAAATATGCCATTGACTTTGAGTTCCACGGATCTGCTTAAATATTGCCTCTTGTTCCAAATTTTTCCTTAAAGGAAGTAGATAAGCTTTCAGCTTCCAAAATACCAGATCCAAGTGGCTAAATTTTCATGAAGGGGCTGCTGTTTAGAGTTCCTCCTGTAACCCTGAGATTTCTGTTAGTCAGAGACATGGTCTTTGAGTATAACATTCCAATCACCAGACTGTAATTTGGAATGACAGGACAGAAAATGCAATATTTGTAAGGCCTTGAAATAATTTCCATTTCCTTTATTGCCAAGGTTCATAGAAGACATGGAGGAGAATCCATGAGACCAATATTGGATTGATTATCTGTATAGTTTTCACTCACTAACCTAATAACAACTTGTACTGGTGTCATCAGCATAAAGAAATAAGAAGTGTATAATTATACCTCAGTAAAAGCCCCAACACCTACAGTTAACAAGCAGGGTTAACTTATTTCCCAACTGTCATCTAGCTTTGATGTTGATAATGACAAATCCTCTCTTATCCTTAGTCATCATAAGACAATATAAGCATATGAACAGTCACCTACAGTTATGACAAGGCCTAAGAGCAACTAAGTGTGACAGGCCAACGCAGGGACTGTTATCTTTGGGTAAGCTGCTTCACCTCTGTGGAATCTCAAGTTCTTCCACTGTGATGGTACCTGTCATTCAAACTTGTTAAAAAGATTTTAAATAATAAATGAGTGATATACATGTGGGTTTGGGGCTTCTTGGCTTGAGTCAGAGACCGACATGTGTGTATGATTGCTCTTGATGAATATGTGGGGTAGGACCACAAAAAAACCCATTGAAGCAGGACCACAGTGCCTTAAAAGATTCTTAAAGGATGCTTCAAGAATAATGAAAGTGATCCCATAGGGCAGACTCAAGAACACTACAATTTTCTAATCATTTAGAATCACTGAAACATAGCTCCCATATTGAACTCAAATCTCAGAAATACTCTCTGAGATGAAGGAAGAAAATTCAAAATAAACTCTAAATGACAATAGGAAATAAGTTTTAGTTGTCTCATGTATCTTCTAGCATGCTAAGTTGCTTCAGTTGTGTCCAACTCTTTGTGACCCTATGGATTGTAGCCTACCAGGCTTCTCTGTCCATGGGACAGAATACTGTCCAGGCAAGAATACTGAAAATACTGGATTGAAACCACATCTCTTATGTCTCCTGCATTGGCAGGTGGGTTCTTTAACCACTGGAGCCACCTGGAAGGTATGGATATTCTATTCCTGAAATACAAGTAGGGTACAGTACAAATCAGTACAATCAGTACAGTACAATCAGTAGGCTGATTTTGAGTGCATCTGGGACACTCTGAAGACTCTGCATATTACTTACCAGAGAATTTGGATAGTACCAGATCCTGTATTAGAGAAGTAAGGCCATTAGTTAATGATGTGAATTATCACTGTTTAATCTGGGCATCTTCCATCTACTTAATCCCTTTGTTTAACCTTTATTCAGATCCTCATAATTCCAAGATTGACAAGGACTGCTAATGAAGCAAAGGGAGAGGCAAGCCATATAAACATTTCTTAAACGAGGATCTAGGTAATGTGGTACTTCTGCTCTGCTTACAATTATACCTAATGTGGTAACTTACTACTTTTTTCTCTTTTTGTGTATTTTACATTAGTTTAGTAAATTGAATGATTCAAGCATCTTAATTTAGCCCATGAGACTCTGGAGTAGCCTGATGGTAAAGTATAACTTGGATATTACCACTGCATCAAGGCAACTTCCCATATAAAAATTAAGTTTTCTGATATGCTTCTGTACTTATGAAGAAGTACAGATACTTCTTCTAAATACTTATACTATTTAACTAGTATGTTAGAGAATGAACTACAAGCAATGAAAATCATAACAATTTGGGTGATAACTTTGGAGTTGAAAAAAGATAACACATGTGGATTGCCAATATGAGATCAGATGTGCTTGTTTCAGTACATATTGTAGGTTTGTGCTTGTAGAAGTGTCTTGAGGAAAGCTTGGGGTTCTTGTCTGGTTTTAGAAAAGAATCTTCTGATTCTATCTCCTTTTCACTCACTCCCCCTCAGTTCAAGGCAAGCATTATTTATATGTATCTAATAACATATTATAGTAATCTAATAGCATATTAGAATGGGCAACAAAGATGAAATCATTACTACACATTTTAAAATGAAGTCATTCCAGCTGCTTGCATTTATTATTTTTTGCAGGCCCCTAGTTGGTATTCTTAGGGCTTCCCTGGTGGCTCTACCTCTAATCAAAAAAATCATTTGGTTTTAAAATTGAGGTGAAATTCAGATTTTAAAATTAACCATTTAAAAATGTGCAATGCAATGTTATCTGAGTGTGTGCATGCTCAGTGGCTCAGTCATGTCCAGCTCCATAGGCTTGGGCTTCCCAGACAGCACTAGTGGTAAAGAACCCACTTGCCAGTGCAGGAGACTTAAGAGATGTGGGTTCAATCCTTGGGTCAGGAAGATCCCCTGGAGGAGGAAATGGCAATCCACTCCAGTATTCATGCCTGGAGAATCCATGGACAGAGGAGCCTGGAGGGCTACATACAGTCCATAGAGTTGCAAAGAGTCAGACATGACTGAAGTAATTTAGCAGGCACACGTGCACAGACTGTAGCCCACCAGGCTCCTCTGTCCATGGGATTTCCCAGGCCAAAATACTGCAGTGGGTTGCCATTTCCCACTCGGGGGGATCCTCTCAATCTAGGGATGAAACCCATGCCTCTTGTATCTCCTGCGTTGGCAGGCAGATCTTAAACACTGAGCCACCTAGGAAGCCCCCAGCATCATTTAGTATAGGCAGAGTTGTTCAACCACTACCTCTATCAATGTGAATATATTCTTATCACCCCAAAAGAAAACTCCATACTTGTTAAACAGTCACTCACATTTTTCCCCTCCCTTCAGTTCAGTTCAGTTGCTCAGTCGTGTCCAACTCTTTGTGACCCCATGAATCACAGCACGCCAGGCTTCCCTGTCTATCACCAACTCCCGGAGTTTATGCAAACTCATGCCCATCGAGTCAGTACTGCCATCCAGCCATCTCATCCTCTGTCATCCCCTTCTCTTCCTGCCCCCAATCCCTCCCAGCATCAGGGTCTTTTCCAATGAGTCAACTCTTCACATGAGGTGGCCAAAGTACTGGAGTTTCAGCTTCAGCATCAGTCCTTCCAATGAACACCCAGGACTGATCTCCTTTAGGATGGACTGGTTGGATCTCCTTGCAGTCCAAGGGACTCTCAAGAGTCTTCTTCAACACCACAGTTCAAAAGCATCAATTTTTTGACACTCAGTTTTCTTCATAGTCCAACTCTCACATCCATACATGACTACTGGAAAAATCATAGCCTTGACCAGATGGACCTTTGTTGGCAAAGTAATGTCTCTGCTTTTTAATATGCTGTCTAGGTTGGTCATAACTTCCCTTTCAAGGAGTAAGCGTCTTTTAATTTCATGGCTGCAATCACTATCTGCAGTGATTTTGGAGCCCCAAAAAATAAAGTCTCTCACTGTTTCCATTGTTTCCACATCTATTTGCCATGAATTGATGGGACCAGGTGCCATGATCTTAGTTTTCTGAATGTTGAGCTTTAAGCCAACTTTTTCACTCTCCTCTTTCACTTTCATCAAGAGGCTTTTTAGTTCCTCTTCGCTTTCTTCCATAAGGGTGGTGTCATCTGCATATCTGAGGTTATTGATATTTCTCCTGGCGATCTTGATTCCAGCTTGTGCTTCTTCCAGCCCAGTGTTTCTCATGATGTACTCTGCATATAAGTTAAATAAGCAGGGTGACAATATACAGCCTTGACGTACTCCTTTTCCAATTTGGAACCAGTCTGTTGTTCCATGTCCAGTTCTAACTGTTGCTTCCTGACCTGCATATAGGTTTCTCAAGAGACGGGTCAGGTGGTCTGGTATTCCCATCTCCTTCAGAATTTTCCACAGTTTATTGTGATCCACACAGTCAAAGGCTTTGGCATAGTCAATAAAGCAGAAATAGATGTTTTTCTGAAACTCTCTTGCTTTTTCGATGATCCAGTGGATGTTGGCAATTTGATCTCTGGTTCCTCTGCCTTTTCTAAATCCAACTTGAACATCTGGAAGTTCACGGTTCACGTATTGCTGAAGCCTGGCTTGGAGAATTTTGAGCATTACTTTACTACTGTGGGAGATGAGTGTAATTGTGCGGTAGTTTGAGCATTCTTTGGGATTGCCTTTCTTAGGGATTGGAATGAAAACTGACCTTTTCCAGTCCTGTGGCCACTGCTGAGTTTTCCAAATTTGCTGACATGTTGAGTGCAGCACTTTAACAGCATCATCTTTCAGGATTTGAAATAGCTCAACTGGAATTCCATCACCTCCACTAGCTTTGTTCGTAGTGATGCTTTCTAAGGCCCACTTGACTTCACATTCCAGGATGTCTGGCTCTAGGTGAGTGATGACACCATTGTGATTATCTGGGTCGTGAAGATCTTTTTTGTATAGTTCTTCTGTGTATTCTTGCCACCTCTTCTTAGTATCTTCTGCTTCTGTTAGGTCCATACCATTTCTGTCCTTTATCGAACCCATCTTTGCCTGAAGTGTTCCCTTGGTATCTCTAATTTTCTTGAAGAGATCTCTAGTCTTTCCCATTCTATTGTTTTCCTCTATTTCTTTGCACTGATCACTGAGGAAGGCTTTCTTATCTCTCCTGGCTATTCTTTGGAACTCTGCATTCAAATGGGAATATCTTCCCTTTTCTCCTTTACTTTTTGCTTCTCTTCTTTTCACAGCTATTTGTAAGGCCTCCTCAGACAACTATTTTGCCTTTTTGCATTTCTTTTCCGTGGGGATGGTCTTATCCCTGTCTCCTGTACAATGTCACGAACCTCCGTCCATAGTTCATCAGGCTCTCTGTCTATCAGATCTAGTCCCTTAAACCTATTTCTCACTTCCACTGTATAGTCATAAGGGATTTGATTTAGGTCATACCTAAATGGTCTAGTGGTTGTCCCTACTTTCTTCAATTTAGGGGCGGCGGCTGAGAGGAGCTACCACATGCCCGAGGTCAGGGGTGGCGGCCGAGAGGAGCAACCCCACCTCCAAGGAGCGGCTGCTGCTGGGCGCAGGAGAGCTGAGATGAGCTACTCCATGTTCAAGGTCAGAAGGGGTGGCCGTGAGAAGATACCCCTCGTCCAAGGTAAGGAGCAGCTGCTGAGCTTTGCTGGAGCAGCCGTGAAGAGATACCCCACGTCTGAGGTAAGAGAAACCCAAGTAAGATGGTAGGTGTTGCCAGAGGGCATCAGAGGATAGACACACTGAAACCATAATCACAGAAAACTAGCCAATCTGATCACAGGACCACAGTCATGTCTAACTCAGTGAAACTAAGCCATGCCGTGTGGGGCCACCCAAGACGGACGGGTCATAGTGGAGAGGTCTGACAGAATGTGGTCCACTGGAGAAGGGAATGGCAAACCACTTCAGTATTCTTGCCTTGAGAACCCCATGAACAGTATGAGAAGGCAAAATGATAGGATACTGAAAGAGGAACTCCCCAGGTCGGTAGGTGCCCAATATGCTACTGGAGATCAGTGGAGAAGTAACTCCAGAAAGAATGAAGGGATGGAGCCAAAGCAAAAACAATACCCAGTTGTGGATGTGACTGGTGATAGAAGCAAGGTCCGATGCTGTAAAGAGCAATATTTCATAGGAACCTGGAAGTTAGGTCCATGAATCAAGGCAAATTGGAAGTGGTCAAACAGGAGATGGCAAGAGTGAATGTCGACATTCTAGGAATCAGCGAACTAAAATGGACTGAAATGGGTGAATTTAACTCAGATGACCATTATATCTACTACTGTGGGCAGGAATCCCTTAGAAGAATGGAGTAGCCATCATGGTCAACAAAAGAGTCCGAAACACAGTACTTGGATGCAATCTCAAAAACGACACAATGATCTCTGTTCGTTTCCAAGGCAAACCATTCAATAAAACAGTAATCCAAGCCTATGCCCCAACCAGTAATGCTGAAGAAGCTGAAGTTGAATGGTTCTATGAAGACCTACAAGACCTTTTAGAACTAACACCCAAAAAAGATGTCCTTTTCATTATAGGGGACTGGAATGCAAAAGTAGGAAGTCAAGAAACACCTGGAGTAACAGGCAAATTTGGCCTTGGAGTATGGAATGAAGCAGGGCAAAGGCTAATAGAGTTTCGCCAAAAGAACGCACTGGTCATAGCAAACACCCTTTTCCAACAACACAAGAGAAGATTCTACACATGGACATCACCAGATGGTTAACACTGAAATCAGATTGATTATATTCTTTGCAGCCAAAGATGGAGAAGCTCTATACAGTTAGCAAAAACAAGACCGGAAGCTGACTGTGGCTCAGATCATTAACTCCTTATTGCCAAATCCCCTCCCCTACCCCCTAGCAACTATCAGTCAGCTATATGTCTCTATGGATTAACTATTCTGGATATTTTCATATAAATGAAATCATATGATATGTGATTATAATATGTAATTAACTTTTATAATTATAATATGTAATTACATATAATATGTAATTAACTTTTGTGTCTGGCTTCTGTCACTTAGCTTAATGTTTTTGAGTTTCATCCACACTATCTATACTTCATTCCTTTTTCATGAGTATTTACAGAATAATATTCTATTGTGGGCTTCCCTGGTGGCTCAGTGGTAAAGAATCCGCCTGCCAATGCAGGAGAGCGAATTCAATTTCTGGGTTGGGAAGATCCCCTGGAGAATAAAATGGCAACTCACTCCAATAGTCTTGCCTGGAGAAGCCCATAGACAGAGGAGCCCAATGGGCTATAGTCCACAGGGTTGCAAAGAGTCTGACATTACTTACCAACTGAACCGAACTGAACCACATATTCTATTGCACGTATACACCACAATTTGCTTACCCATTCGTCAATTGCTAGATACCTGTGTTGTTTCTATTTGGGGAATATTGTGAATAGTGCTGCTATGAATATTCACATACAAGTATTTGTTTGAGCACAATTCTCAATTTGGGGGGATATACACCTAGGAAAGAAATTGTGAAATTATATACCAATTCTACATTTAACTTTTTCAAGAACTGCGAAGCTGCTTTCTACAGTGATTGTACCTTTTTACATTTCTACCAACAATATACAAGGGTTCCAATTTTTTCCACCTCCTTGTCAACATTTATTCTCCTTTTAAAAAATTATTGCCAGTCTAGTGGGGCTGAAGAGGTATTTTATTATGATTTTGATCTGTTTTTCTCTAATGACTAATAATTCTAAACACCTTTTTATGTGCTTTTTGGCCATTTGTGTATTTTTTCCTGAAGAAATGCATTTCAAATCATTTGCATATCTTAAATTGGGTTGTTTATCTTTTTGTTTTTGAGGTATGAGTTCTTATATACTCTGGATACTAGACTCTCATCAGAATACAATTTTTAATATTTCCTCCCATTCTTGTCTTTTCACTTCCTTAATGTTGTTCTTCAATGCAAAAAGTTTTTAATTTTGATAAGATCCAATTTATTTATTTTTAAATTCTGTTGCTTATGCTCTTGGTGTCATTTGTAAGACTACATTGGCAAATGCAAGGTTTGGAATTAGGATTTACCCCTAAGTTTTCTCTTAAGAGTTTTACCACTTATATTTATCTCTTAAATATTAGATTATTTATCACGATGTTTGGGTTATTTTATGGATTCTCAATTCTATTCCACTCGTCTATATGTCCATATTTATGCCAGTACCATGGCCCTCACAGGTGGCTCAGTGGTAAAGAATTCACCTGCCAGTGTAGAAGCCACAGGAGATGTCAGTTCAATCCCTGGGTCAGAAAGATCCCCTGGAGGAGGAAAAGGCAACCCACTCCAGTATTCTTGTCTGGAGAATCCCACGGACAGAGGAGCCTGGAAGGTTACAGTCCATGGGGTCACAAAGAGTCAGACACAAGAATGCACGCACTCTGCCAGTACCACACTGTCTTCATTACTGAAGCTTTGTAGCAAGTTTTGAAATTATGAAATATAACCCCTTCTTTTTCAATAATGTCTTGGTTATTGAGGGCTCCTTGAAATTACATATGAATCTGAGTTTGGGCTTTGCCATTTCTGCAAAAGAAGACCATTGGAATTTTGATATTTGCATTGACTTTATAGGTGGCTTTGCATATTATTGCCATCTTACCAATATTAAGTCTTCCGGTAAATGAACAAAGGATATAGTTCCTTTGTGTTTTCAATTTCCTTTGGCAATGTTGTAGTTTTCAGTGTACAAGACTTTCACCTCCTTGGTTAAATTTATTCCTAAGAATTTATTCTCTTCGATGCCATTGTAAATAGAATTGTTTTCTTAATTTCCTTTTCAGATTTTTCACTTGTAGCTTATAGAAATAAAACTGATTTTTATGTTGATCCTTTAGGCTGCAATTTTACTGAATTCTTTAATCAGCTCTAGTATTTTGTGCGTGTCTTGTCACTTGCAGATATAGTTTTACTGCTTCCTTTCCAATTTGGATGACTTTTTATTTCTTTTCTTGCCCAATTTTTCTGGCTAGAACTCCATGTACAATCGTGAATAGCAATGGTGAAAGTAGGCATTCTTTTCTTGTTCTTGATCTTAGAAGAAAATTTTCAGTCTTTCACCATAAAATATGATGTCAGCTGTGGGTTTTTCGTAAGTGCTCTTTATTGCAATGAAGAATTTCCTTTTTAAACCTAGTTCTCTGTTTTTTTTTTTTTTAAATCATGAAAAGGTGTTGAATTGTGTCAAATACTTTTTCTGCATCAAGTGAAATGATCATCTAGTTTTTCCTCTTTGTTGTATTAATGTAGGTATATATTACACTGATTTCCTTATATTGGTATGCCTTTGCATTCTTGGAATAAGTAAGTCCCCCTTTGGCTACGGTTTCTTTCAATATGCTGTTGAATTCAATCTGTTAGTATAGTAATTTGGAATCTATGTTTGATTTTGGCATCTATATTCATAAGGATCATTGGTACTTTGTACTTTCTTTTTTGTAATATCTTTGTCTGAGTTTAGTTTTAGAATAATTTTGGCCTCATAGAACAAGTTAGGAGGTATTCTTTCTCTTCTATATTTTGGAAGAGTTTGAGAAGGATTTAATTCTGAGGTGTTAATTCTTTAAAAGTTTGGTAGAAGTCACCAGTGAAACCAGCTAATCCTGGGCTTTTCTTTGTTGCAAAGTTTTGATTACTCCTTTAATCTGTTTGCTTGATATTGGTCTTTCCAGATTTTTCTTTCTTTCTTATTGAGTCAGTTTTGGTAACTGTACATTTCTGTCCACTATTTCTATGCATTATTGGAAATGAGGTAAGGAGTCTCCAATTAATATTGTAGAACTGTTTCTCCCTTCAATAATCACATTTTTCTTTATGTATTTTGAGACCTTATTGTTTGGGGCATATATAATTTTATGTCTTCTTGATGAAATGAACTTTTAGTCAATTGATGATATCTTTATCTCTTGTAACAATTTTTATTTGAAGTCCTTTCCCCTGTTATTAGCATACCATAGCTTTCTTTTGGGTACTATTTGTATGAGATATATTTTTACACCTTTTAATTTTCAACTTACTTATGTCATTGGATCTAAAGTGAATCTCTGTAGACAGTACATTTTGGATCTCCATCCACAAAAATTATTTTTAATTTATTCTTTCAATCTCTATCTTTTAATTGGTGAGTTTAATCTATTTGCATTCAAAGTGATTATAGACAAAGAAGGACTGTTATTTTGCTATTTATGACCTATATGTCTTATATCTTTTTGTGATCAAATCTCCAATGGTGCCTTATTTTACATTAGATCTTTTTCTTAGTTTATTCTTTTGATCTCTCATTTCTCTTTTTGTGTATTTTTTTAGTTATTTTCTTCATTGTTACCCTAGGGCACTACTAATTTTTTTAAGACAAGTCCCTCCTTTTGGAAATATTGTCCTTTTCTGGCATTCATTATAAAGTGCCTTTCAATCTATTTATTTTCTTTCTCTTATAGCAACTGTTTCTTAATTGGAAATTTCATTCACAACAATAATAGAACATTATCAATTAACAATTATGCTAGACAATAATGAAGATCTGTTTACAGTGGCTTAAACACACAAAGGCTTATGTTTATTTATTTTTGTGTATGTGTGATGAGAAATCTAACAAGGTTTGCAATGTTTTCTGGCATGATTCAGTAATTCAAATATATCAGAATCAAGGGCTCTTCTCTACTGCTCTTTCCCTCAGCATCCATGAGGGTTCCTGTAGCTCCAGTCATGATGACTTTATTCTAAGAAAGGAGAAGGAGGAAAAGAGAAGAAAAAGCATTCCAACTAGCCAAATCAGGCCTTTCAAAGAACTCTCATGAACTATATCTAAAAACTTACATTTACAGATCATTTGCCAGCCACATCAATTAGGGAGATTTGGAAGTGTAGTTTTTCTTTCAGCTGAGAACATTCCTATCTCTAACAATTGAAGGTTTCTGTTACTAAGAAAGAAGGGCACAATGAAAATCAGCAAGGTAACTGGCACATAATTAGCTATTAGCATTTATATAGCAGGTATTATGTGCCAGATGCTATTATAAATTCCACATATATATATATAAATAAGAGTTTGTTTAATCATGACAACCTTAGAGAATAAGTGCCTTTATTATCTCCATTGTACAGATGAGAAAGCTGTGTTGTTGTTGTTCAGTCACTAAATTGTGTCCTACACTTTGTAAGCCCATGGACTGCAGCATGCCAGGCCTCCCTGTCCCTCACTATCTCCTGGAGTTTGTCCAAGTTGATGTCCATTGACTCGATAATGCTATCCAACCATTTCATCTTCTGCCACCCTTTTCTCCTTTGGCCTTCAATCTTTCCCAGCATCAGGGTCTTTTCCAATGAGTCGGGTCTTTTCCAGTGAGTCAGCTCTTTGCATCGGGTGGCCAAAGTATCAGAGCTTCAGCTTTAGCATCAGTCCTTCTAATGAGTATTCAGGGTTGATTTCCTTTAGGATTGACTAATTTGATCTCTGTGCTGTCCAAGGGACTCTCAAGAGTCTTCTCCAGCACCACAATTCCAAAGCATCAATTCTTTAGCACTCAGTTTTCTTTATGGTCCAGCTCTCACATCCATACATGACTACTGGAAAGACCACAGCTTTGATTACATGGACCTTTTTTGGCAAAGTGATGTCTCTGCTTTTTAATACACTACCTAGGTTTGTCATAGCTTTCCTTCCAAGAAGCAAGTGTCTTCTAATTTCATAGCTGCAGTCACCATCCGCAGTGATTTTGGAGCCCAAGAAGAAAAAGTCTATCACTGTTTCCACCTTTTCCCCTTCTTACCCTAGTCCCATCACTTCATGGCAAATAAAATGGAAGAAAGCTGACTGAAATAACAAATACTAACTCTTTTAATTTCTCACACTTACTGAATATTAGAGCCAATTAAAACCTGTTTATCTCTCAGATCTCATTTTTTCTCTTTCTCTCTTTTGGCTGTGCTGCTCAGCTGTGAAATCTTATTTCCCCGACCAGGCACTGAACCTGGACCCTTGACAGTGAAAGAGCCAAGTCCTAATCACTGGACTGCCAAGGAATTCCCAGATCTCATTTTCTAAACCACCCTGCTATATTAAACAGAAGTAAGTAAGTAAGTGTTAGTTGCTCAGGCATGCCTTACTCTTTGTGACACTGTGGATCACAGCCCATCAGCAACTCTATCCATGGGATTTCCTAGGCAAGAATACTGGAGTGGGTTGCCATTCCCTTCTCCAAGGGATCCTCCCGACCCAGGGATCGAACCCACGTCTTCTGCATTGCAGGAAGATTCTTTACCATCTGAACCACCAGGGAAGCTCATTAAACACAAAACAGACCTCGATCTATATACATATATCTTTTGCCTTTTTCCTTCCATAATCATTTGCTAATATTTAGATGCCACGTTAAATTCAATAAGATCAAAACTAGCCTTTATAGCTGGTTTCTGAACTGGCTTACTAGCATCTGCAGCCTCCATTGCTATTCTCCACTACCATCAAGGTTTGCTGCTCATGATGCCTGCAAGCAATAGGAAACCCATTTTAATGAAAAAATGAGCAAGAAGGTGTAGTCCATTGGTTCTTTACTGCCATTGTATCTCTAATGTCCATCTTTACATTTGATCACAGAGACAGCCTCCCACTACGTACTCTCACCTCCATTCCTTGATATTTAGAGCAGTCTGATGTAAATAATTGGTGGGTAGTGGGAAGACATTAAATGAAAGATAAAAGATGGTGAAAGATTCAATTTTTCTAACATATTGTGAAAATCTGTCTTTACTCCTTAGTCAAAAATTCTTGGATTGAAATTCAACGTTCCAAACTAGGTTCAATGTCATTACAACTTTATTTTCATGTACTTCTTTATCTGCAACACATTTACAGTCTCTTAGCCCTTCCTAGCAAAAGCAAAAAGGTAGAAATAAATAATAACAACCTCCCTGTTTCCTCCTTCCCACTGAGTTATTTTCTAACCCTTTCAAATCTTATCATTTCAGCTCATCGCAAAACAACCTTGATAGAAATGACTAGAAAATCAGAAGGCATATAGTTTCATACTTACAGAAAAATTATTAACAATAAAAAGCGTAATGAATTTTCTAACAATAACAGAAATTTTCTTTTTCTCTATACCCTCACTAAGAAATACAAGTTTCATTAAGAACTATATTTGTATTGATTGTTTAAATTTAAAACAAGCCATTTCAATTACCTATTGCTGCATAACAAAGACCCCTCCTCAAAAAGCTTTGTGAGTTAGAAACAATAATTTATTTGATTATAATTCTTCAACATGAGCAGAGCTTGGCAGTGATAGCTCCTCTCGGCGCCATGTAATTTTGACAACAGTAGCTTAGCTGGAGTATAACGCACGTGATTCCAACTAGGGTGGTTAGAAGGGCATGGGTTAACCATCTTTCCCTTTTTTATGTTTGTAATCTCTCTTCTTCCAGCACCTCTTTCTGTCAACATGGCTTCTTTCTTTTACAGTATATTTGACTTTTTCTTACAAGACAGCTGATATCCAAGAGGGTAAGAATGGATGCTGCAAAAACCTAAGGCCTATTTCCGTGAGTCATATAAAATAATTTCAACCACATTTGGCTGATCAAAGTGAGTCTCAAGGGGAAGAAAAAAAGGCTTTTTAAGGGATGGGAGTAATCACTGATAGCCAACTTTGCAAATAATATACCACACAAGTTTTTTTTATTTTTGTTTTGCCTCAGTAGGATATAACCAAAGTGTTTTCCAACAAAAGTATAGCGTGGAAACCATGATCTTTATTCTTTTCTTCCCCTATAGCTACATAGCAGTTTGACTGCAAAACTACATCCCACTCTATGTTTCTCAAAATTCCAAATAAGTGAAATTTTAGTGAACACTAAATCAGTTAGAAAGGATTCTTTTATGAGTTATAAAAGATAACTCACCATCTTTCGTGCTAGCCCCTAAAATTATGTGTCTAAACCTTAACCCCGAGAACCCATGAATATGACCTTATTTGGGAAAAAAGTCTTTGCAGATGTAATTAAGTGAAGGCTGAGATCAGTGGGCTCTAAATCTAATGATGAATGTCTTTACAAGAAGAGGACTCGGGCACACAGAGAGAAGAATGTCATGTGAAGAAAGCAGCAGAGATTGAAGCTGCTAGTAGCCAAGGAATGCCTGCAGCCTCCAGAAGCTAAAAGAGCAAGCTAGAATTCTACCCTAGAGTCTTGAGAGGGAATGTGACCCTTGCTAACACATTTATTTCAAACTTCTGGCCTTAATAACTGTAAAAGGATATACTTCTACTGTTTTTAAGCCAAGCAGTTTGTGATAATATGTTATGGCAACCCAAGGAAACTAACTGGTAGTTCTTTATCAAACTGGTCAATTGGGCACTCAGCATTGGCTGTAGCCAGGTTGGCCTTAGTGAGTGAAAGCCCAAGCTATTTCCAGGGATTACAGACTTAAAATCTTTGAGGTAATTAACTAGATTTCTTACTTATGGATATGCTGAAGATATCTTTTCCCAATTGATTTCTTTTTCAGATTTCCTTTCCTTTTTAACCTGCCTCATCTAGCAAGTGTTTTTACTAAGATGGCTGCTGTCCAACATCTGGGTCTGAAAGGAAACTACAGAAATCCATCAAAACACATTTGCTTGATTCCTGTGGGTTTTTGGGTGGGGGATAAATTTAAACTCTGGGTGAACCTAATGAGGGTAAAATAAGCAAGGACAGAAGAATGAAACATTGGTTTAGAACTATAGAAAACCAAAACTCTTAGGTTTATGCCCTGATCTGTTCTATGACAGCCATACTGCTGGGTCCAAAGGAACTGGTCTTCTACACAACCTCTCTAGCATTGCAAATACAGGTATTCATTATATCAGATATCCGGTAAGCATCACTGAAATCTTTCTTCTTGCCACTTTAAAGTGGGAGAGCTACATTACTATGAACTGAATCCTATTCTGGCACACTCTGCAAGAGACTCTCTGTCTCTTCTCAGTCCAAACTCCCTACTCAAGGAATGAGATATATGGCAGAATTTAATAGAGATTATTGCATAGAAGGATGACAAATTTACCAGAAATTCCAGAATAGTCAACCAACAATGTGAATTATAGAATTTTTTAAATCTTTCAACACTATAGTCTCAGTCTAGCTGCTCTGCTTATAAGACTATGTATGTGGAACTCACATGCTTGAAGAAATGAGAGGAAATAGAGGAATTTATCACTGCTGCTGCTGCTGCTGCTAAGTCGCTTCAGTCATGTCCAACTACTCTGTGCGACCCCATAGATGGCAGCCCACCAGGCTCCTCTGTCCCTGGGGTTCTCCAGTCAAGAATACTGGAGTGGGTTGCCATTTCCTTCTCCAGAATTTATCACTAAGCACTCAGGAAAATAATACCTGATTCTTTCCAAAGATTGCAAGTTAATTGATGTTTAGTAACATATGTTAATAGCTTCCAAGTCTATAGCAAAGAAAAAGCACTTCATACTTTTTTAAGTTGCCACTTTATGTGGCAAATTTTATGAACCACATTTATAATATTATCAATTGTAAAATTATCATTGTTTTATATATCATCAGAAGGAAAAAACTGCCAATTGAATCATCTTATGTCTTTATTTTATAGTCATTCAAAGAGCTCTTTTAGACATATTTAGGCCTACATTTTTACTATATAACCATCATGCTCTTATTAAAAGAAAAAGTTAGTAAAATATTAGGGGCTTAATAGTCTTAAAATTTCTTCCCAGAGTTCAATTTTACTGAATTAGAGGTGTTGATGCCCAAATGTTCCCCCATGATACTACCTTTGGGGCATCAGGAGATGCAGTCACATCAGGTATTTAAGAGTGCTCCACTCTTATCTCCAGGCTTTTCTTCCAAGTTCCTGACATGTGCTCTTTAAGTTTTGGTGCTGGCATTAAAAAGCCTATCAGAAAGTTGATGGAAGGTTTTCAAACAATAAAGACTCACATTACCTTTTAATGAGACTTAGAATATTGTTGACTAAAATGTTCAGAGGTATAGTTGTCCAGTTATGCCATTAGAAATAACCACAAAGTCACTATAATTATTGATGACCTTTTCCTTTAACTCTTCCAATGCATGTCCACAAAATGAAATGAGAAGTAGCATATTTGTCACTAGTGTGGGACTCCTATCATCAATTTCTTTTTTTAAAGGTAATGATCTTCTTGTATTATTTTCTAAAATATGTATTTATTTATTTGGCTGCCTCGGGTCTTAGTTGCAGCACATGGGATCTTCGCTGTGGCAGATGGAATTCCTAGTTGTGGTGTGTGGGCTCAGTAGTTGTGGCATGCAGGCTTAGTTGCTCTGAGGCACATGGGATCTTAGTTCCCTGACCAGAGATTGAACCTACATCCCCTGAGGTTGGCTATTCCAAGAGATTTGCAAGATAATCAACTCTTCACCCTCTTAATTCTTCCTCAACTACCCCCCGCCCCGCCCCCGTCCCATAAAAGAATCTGGCATCCAGACAAGAAGGTTATTTTGAGACATCAGTCTGCCATCTTCTTGGTCAGCCAGCTTTCCAAATAAAGTTGTATTCCTTGCCTCAACACCTCATCTCTTGGTTAAATGGCCTGTTGTGCAGCGAGCAGACTAAGCTTGGACTTGGTAAAAGAACTACTGAGTAATGGGATAAAACACAAAGAGAAGTAAAGAGAATGCTGAGGAATAAGTGGATGTAAGGGGCAGCAGGTTGTGGGAGAACACTCAAGAAAGGAACAGACTAGGAAAAGCACGCCTGCCTCAGCACTGACTAGACCTGCCAGGAAGCCACCCACTGAGGTGGCTATTTTCCATCACTATTCTCCAGCACAGCTTCCCAACAAGGAAGCCAGTCTCTGGCAGATGCACCACAGAATCAAGAAGAAAAGCACCACCACAAGGAAAAGAAGTCCTCTCCTCTTATAGTGTCCCTCCAGCACTCTCTACTGACAAGTCTTAATATTGTGTCAACTGGCTAGGAGAAATGTTTACAAGGTCCATCTCCAGTATAGCAAAGCAGGGAAAGAAGGGTGGATTTGGAGTTGAGAGACAATAAATTGACAACTGGCATAATTAACTTGGCTTCCCAGGTGGTGCAATGGTAAAGAATCCACCTGCCAACGCAGGAGACACAAGAGATGCAGGTTCAAATCCTGGGCCTGGAAGATCCCCTAGAGTAGGAAATGGCAACCCACTCTAGCATTCTGGCCTGGAAAATTCCATGAACAGAGGAGACTTGCAGGCTACCGTTCATAGGGTGGCAAAGAGAAAGATACAACTGAGCATGAACACACACACACACTATAATTAACTTATCCCCCTTTTCTCCTACAACTGTAACAAAAACTAACTTTAGAGACATCCAATACCCAGCACAAAAAGACTGCTGGAGGAGAGGGAAGAAAATCACTGCTTCATAGGTCATTGTCACTTCAGATTAATAGTATCTCATTTCACCTGGTCCTTAGCTACACAGAAATACTGTTGTGTTCATGACCATCTACCTATTCTACATTCCCTAAAAACATCCATTTAAAAATTATTTCCTCAGTTCTCTACTCTTTAGTATTTCCCCTTATTTTTAGTAAATTATTTTGCTGCTTATTTTAAAGAGAATAAAAGAAACCTTAGAATAAAACGCATTCATTTTTGTGTAATTACTACAAATGTATGTGCACCTAGGGCTCTTTCCCTCCTATCAGAGTAGGGTAAGTGTATTCTTCCTTTATAATACTCATTCCACCACCTATTCTCTAGACCCCAAACCCTCCCTACCTCTGTGGACCAGGTTTTCTCAGTTTTATCCTTGCTTATTTTCTCTTGCTTACTGCAGTATTTCTAAACTGTGGTCTTTGCAATATCTACCTTACATTCACCTGGAGAACTTGGTAAGCACAGATCCACTCAAACCTACCCTAATCAGTAGCTCTGTAAGGCACAACTCAGGAGGCTTCCTTATCTGAATGTCTTCAACAATACTTATAGCATGATAAATTTTGAGAACCAATATGCTATCTTTTCTGCATGCTTACTACTTCTCACTTGTTCAAAATAACTTGCGACTCTTCCCCTCTCTGTTTTCATTCCATCTTTCTTTGCCCTTTCACAAAAAAATTCTTTGAAGACATTGTTCATAGTGGGTTGCAGAGGAGACTAAAAATCACCATCTTTAGAAAGGTTTTCCTTTCTAAGACACTAGAAATGTTCTCCCAGGTCATGATGACTTCTTGGCTATAACTCAGAAGATTTTTTAAGTTTTTCAACTCTTCTGTAACTAGATTTCTGCAACGTTTGCCTCTGATCTTTACTTACTTGGCTTTGATTTTTCTTTTTAGATTTCTTCTTACTGCTTTATCCTATCCCTTAGTCTTCGACTCAGACTTATCTGGCTATCTCTTAAATATTGATATATCTATGGTTCTGTATCTGACAGAAGGAGTTCAGCTTTAGGCTTGGCTTTCTTCATCGAAGCCCCACTCTTTCTTTCTCTACCTTTGTGAACAACACTATAATGCCTCCAGATGTCAAAGTAATCATTAATTCTTTCCTTTCTCTCAGAATACATACAAGACTATTTTATATCTACTTTTTTTTTTTTGCCATAGCCACAATTTTAAGCAATAGCACATGCACTATGCATAAGCCTACTAAATTGTCTTGTTCCCCAACCGTGATCTTCTTCTAATGCTCTTCTCTATGGTCAACAAACTTTTGTTTTAAATATCAAATGTGATTATGTCCCATCCCCTTTAAAAAAACAAAAAACTAAAAAACTGTTGCCATATACCAACAAATAGAAGATGAAGTTTTTGAAAACATACAATTTAAAACATAATTTAAAATATCAAATGTCTAAATATAATGAGTGATGTGCAATATCTCTACAGAGAAAAACATTATTTAGAGAAAACAGATAAGACATAAATATATTAAGAGTGCATGA
Organism: Cervus elaphus; assembly: GCF_910594005.1. NCBI lineage: Eukaryota > Metazoa > Chordata > Mammalia > Artiodactyla > Cervidae > Cervus > Cervus elaphus. The sequence continues at coordinate 58,301,334 of NC_057832.1, forward strand.
ATGCTAAGCTGCTTCAATCATGTCTGACTCTGTGTGACCCTGTGGACTGTAGCCTGCCAGGCTCCTCTGATCATGGGATTCTCCAGGCAAGAATACTGGAATGGGTTGCCCTGCCACGCCCTCCTGCAGGGGATCTTCCCAACCCAGGGATTAAACCTGCATCTCTCACATCTCCTGCACTGGCAAGCAGGTTCTTTACCACTAGGACCACCTGGGAAGCCCAAATTAAGAGTATACCATGTTAATGGACTGGAGAGTTTAATACTTTACAAATTTGTCATTTCTCCCCAAACTGATCCATCCTTTGTCTTCTTCCCTTGTGGGAACCCCAATTTTTTATATAATAGACCTTCACTGAAACATCTTTTAAAAGGTGTGCTTCCAGAAAATGAAATGCAACCTAAAGGAAGAATTACAAAGCAAGAAACAGTAATAGCTAAAGGAACTGACAAATGGCAAACATCAGGGTACAAACAAATGAGAATTTACTACATAAAATTTTATAATTGTTATTTAAAACTTATTTGACGCATATATAAATAAGTTAGAACTAAAGAGGGAAACATTAGAGCTGAGGAAATATGATACTTAAGTATTTTAAGAATTTGTACATTTCAGGTGAGGAATAAACATAAACTGGACTTTTCAAAGTAATGTGTGTTTTTTAAAATTTAAGACTATTTAAAGGAAAGAATGAGAACACAAAACTTTCCAAATATTATTGGAGCAATAGGATTTTTAAATAAAACTCAATCTACTAAAAGTCTGAATGGAGGGGGAAAATGGAGTATGGGAAAAAAACAGGATAAACAAAAATCACAAGATAGGATGGCAAAACTGGATGATGAATGCATCCGTTTAACTGAATCTGAGAGTAAATTAAAAATTAAGCTTGGTTTAAATAAAATGCAGCAATACTCTGTTTAAAAAAGACATAAAACATAAGCATACAGAAAGATTACAAGCCAATGGAGAGTAAAATATTTCCTACACATGCCATAATCTGAAAAATGTTTTATTGCAGTGGTCAGGGCTTCCCTAATAGCTCAGTTGGTAAAGAATCCTCCTGCAATGCAGGAGACCCCAGTTAGATTCCTGGGTCGGGAAGATTTGCTGGAAAAGGGATAGGCTACCCGCTCCAGTATTCTTGGATTTCTCTTGTGGCTCAGCCGGTAGAATCCACCTGCAATGCAGGAGACCTGGGTTCAATCCCTGGGTTGAGAAGATCCCCTGCAGAAGGGAAAGGCTCCCCACTGCAGTATTCTGGCCTGGAGAATCCCATGGACTGTATAGTTCATGGGGTCATAAAGACTTGGACACAACTAAGTGACTTTCACTTTCAGCAAAATCTTTCTGTAAAGGGCCAGAAAATATATATTTGGGGCCATATGTCACAGCTACTGAATTCTGTCATTGTAGCAAGAAAGCTATCACAGACAATATGTAAACAAATACATACATTGTAAGAAAACTTTATTCACAGAAACAGTTGGCATGCTATATTTGACCAACAGGCCATAGTTTGCCAATTTTTGTTCTATTGAAAGGTCATAATCATGGGCCTAACAGATGTGCAAATAAATAAGATACAACAATAAATCAGGACATCATGATTTTGCAGGAAAAGTCATCTCAGAAGCTTGAATGGGTATTCAGAAAATACAGAGAAGGAACTGGACAAAGATGGTAGATAATTTGATTTTTTATTACCCATCTTTAACCCATACTTCTTTGTTTACTCCTCACTTCCACCTTATACTCATTCTAGACAAGGTAAAAATTAAGACATAGGTGTGGAAGAGTGAATTCAGACAGCAGATGATCCAGAGTTTATGAGAACAGAATCCCCAGAAACTGCAGGATGGAATGGAAGTGATGTTATAGCTACATTATTGGAGCAATTCTTCTGTAGCCACTTTTGCTATGAGAGTGAGATAAGAGTATGGGATCACTGCTGAGCTTTCTCAAACTAACTGATCCCACTATCATTTATGAATAATTATATAGGAAATGATTAAAAGATACCAATCACCTTTTATACTTTAGTATTATAATCATAAACTAAAATAGCATGTAAAGCAGTCTATTATTACTTAATTGTAATTTGTACCACTAGGTGGCACACATCTTAAATTGTATCTATCCAGGATGGCAACAGAAAGGTTGGAAACTGAGAGGGTCTGACTCTGGCTCACATGTGTTTTGATTGGCTCATCATGTTTTCAAAATTTTCTATTACTGGTTAATGTTTAAGATTACAGAATTCCACATTATAAAGTTGTATTTTTTGCTTCTGTTGGAAAAATATAATTTAACACTGAAATGTATTTTAGAAATATAGATGTAAAGTTAAGAGAAGAAATACAACAGGAATCAGGACCTGGTTTCTGCATTATAGAATGAATTCTTGAATTAATGAAATAAAGGAGTCTTAGACCAAGATAAGCAGCAAGATAGTATAAAAAGGTTATAAAAGAAAGAATGCCCAGCAAATGTCAGTTGACCTGGTCTACCAGTAGATTAAACACTTTCTGCAGATTCATGCATTAAATTCTCAAAATCATTATATGAGGTGTGCTGTTTCCCTCCTATTATATAAAGATAAGAAAAGCGAGACCCAGAGTTGATTCCTGAAGTCATAGACAGTAAGTAGCATGACTGGGTTTATTTAACTCTAGGGGCATTGAAGGCAAAGTCCAAGATTTTACCATCTACTCTAATAAGGCTCTTGCTGCAGAAAGATTATTTGGTGATTGGCTTGAGATGTAGTTTGGTTTGCTTTGCCAGCTCTTATCAAATCTTTCTGAGCCCTCAAGCTGACTAGTCCTGATTTTCCCTGTTGAGTGAGAAGATAACTCCTGCCTGGAGACAGCAGATGAGCACATCTCCTCCTTCTCCATTGTGACCAGGAGGGAAGTACTGGTTCCCTCTCAGACAGTGGCTTGGTCAATACAGATTGCAGTCATCCTTGCCCTTCTCTTTGAAGATTCTCCTTCCTCTGAGAACCTCTAAACTCCCAGGGCTGCTTAGTCCATCCACAGAGAACCAGAAAACCTGCTTCCTCAGTGGTGAAGGCCTTTCTTTTTCACAGTTGCTGCCACACGGTGTCGCTGTTGAAACGCAGGGAACACAGCCACCCAGGTAGGGTCCCTGCTGCACAGAGCCCCAGGCCAATACTGTGACTGGTGACCACTGCAAAGAATCTTGGAGACCTACAAGCATTGCCGCCATTCATCCTTTATCTGTCAGCAGTTTCTCCACAGGAAGAAGGAATCTCTCCTTAGTGTCACTGCCAACTGTGATAGTTCTTGATAGTTCTATGCAAGCGTGAACCCCTCACAAAACTGGTCTAATTGGAAAAGAATGTGCTTGCAATGTGAGAGACCTGGGTTTGATCCCTGGGTTGGGAAGATCCCCTGAAGAGGGGAAAGGCTACCGACTCCAGTATTCTGGTGTGCAGAATTCCATGGACTGTATATTCCAAGGGATCACAAAGAGTCAGACATGACTGAATGGCTTTCACTTTCAAGAGACTATTTGAGTCTACATTTAAAGATGGTGATTTCTGCCATGAAATTAAAAGACGCTTGCTCCTTGGAAGCAAAGTTATGACCAACTGAGACAGCATATTAAAAAACAGAGACATTACTTTACCAACAAAGGTCCGTCTAGTCAAGGCTATGGTTTTTCCAGTAGGCATGTATGGATATGAGAGTTGGACTATAAAGAAGGCTGAGTGCTGAAGAATTGATGCTTTTGAACTGTGGTGTTGGAGAAGACTCTTGAGAGTCTCTTGGACTGCAAGGAGATCCAACCAGTCCATCCTAAAGGAGATCAGTCCTGGGTGTTCATTGGAGAGACTGATGTTGAAGATGAAGCTCCAATACTTTGGCCACCTGATGAGAAGAGCTGACTCATTGGAAAAGACCCTGATGCTGGGAAAGATTGAGGCAGGAGGAGAAGGGGACAACAGAGGATGAGATGGTTGGACGGCATCACTGACTCGATGGACGTGAGTTTGGGTGGACTCCAGGAATTGGTGATGGACAGGGAGGCCTGGTGTGCTGCAGTTCATAGCGTTGCAAAGAGTCGGACACGACTAAACGACGGAACTGAACTGAACTTAAAGCCATTTTTACTAGATCCATGCTTAATCCCCAGAGTAGTTGAATTTGGAAGGATTTTCAGTCTCAGCCCAGTAATTGCTCAGAATTACCCCTCCTCCCTCCCATCTTCCTTAACCAATCACTAATGTGAAAGAACTTCCTCTCCATTTCTGACTCAATGGCCATCTCCATTTTTATTCAATGAAGAATAACATTCCTTTATGATAACTCCAGTATTCTTGCCTGGAGAATGCCAAGGACACATGAGCCTGATAGGCTATACAGTCCATGGGGTTGCAAAGAGTCGGACATGACTGAGCAACTGAGCATGCATGATAACACCTAACCTTGCTGCAAAAGCAAGCTACAGTGTAAATCTCTGGAAATCTTTCTACACTCAGAGAATTACTCTGCATGGATTAGATCACTCTGTAGGATTAAAGCAGAACATTTTGGTTTCAGACACTTGGATGTGGACCGACTGTGTGAAGCATACTCAGCAGCTCATGTCAAGAAAATGGATCCTCCAAATCCCTTCTTGTTAGAAAATAACTGGTGTCATTATTATGCTAGAGATGCATGCAACTGAACAACAAATGATAGCCAGAGTTTCCAATTCAGTAAAAAATGTGCCTTTTAATTCTACTGTATACCAATGTTCTTTTCAATCTTTTCTATATCTTTAAGTAGAGATTTGAGGTGAAGAATAAACATGAAGAGAATGTTGAAGATGGATTTGAGGATTATGACATGATCACATCAGAAATGACACTGAAAAATTGTCCATTAGGTTCTGGTCATATAGTATTAAAGATATGCAGTCAACTCTCAACCAACCAGAGAAGACAGAAGTTCACAAATAACCCAGACAAAGGTGAAATAAACTATGCATCATCTTTTATTGCTTCACAATGGCCTGACTTCCACCATTCTGTAAGCAGCCTTCCCTGGGTTTGGTTCTGATTCCTCTAAACCTGCCATGCCTGCTCTGGCCCTCTATGGGAGTGGGAAGGGTGTTCCAGTGAACATCAGTGGCAACAAATAACAGCCATTACCTAATTTCTGAGTCCTGGTGCATTGTTACCATAGCTAGTTAGGGATTTGATTTACTCTATCCCAGTAAAGTGCCTGTATTTTAGTGTCTAAAATCTTCCAGGAGGTAGAATTGCATATGCTTTCTTGTCAATCAGTCCTAGAGGTAATTAGCCAGGTCAGCATTTTTTAAATTAGTACAATATCAATTAATTTCTCTATTAATTAAAAAACATGATTTCCTGAGAGGCTATTTATCTTTAAAATAGAGGGTATTAAGTAAGTAATATTTTTTACATCAATGATGGAATCCATTCCAAAGCAAAAAGAATTATAGAAAGGTCTACAGGTCGTGAGATTCAAGCTTCTGGTATTTTTACTTACATATAAGGAAGCTCATTGCATTCAACATTAATCCTCTCATCTGTTAAATGAAGGGCTCCAAGTGATTTGACTTCAATTGAAGAGTTAGTTACTTGGGTGAGACGAGGAAAAAAAAAAGCTAAAATTCCTATCTAAGTCACTTTCTATTACCCCATATTGCATTAGAACTAATCAGTCACTGTCTTCTAAAACCACCCCTCTGTGCGCAGCCCCCCCCCACCCCCATCGCCCCATTATAATTCCAGGATACAGCTTTTAGGGCACTTGGCTAGAGCTTAGAAGGAAAGTTGCTGGAATTGTGGCTATTCTCTTGTGGTTTAGAGGCAATCCAAATATCAGTTGTGTGTTGTTATATTTCAGTTCTCAAAGACTGTGATGGGATCCCATGTTATGGTATGCTTCAAATAAAAACAGAGAGACCTCCTTTCTGAGGCTGTGGGATGACACGCAGTTTTGTGCCACTTCATCAGAACTCAGTCTTTTGGCCAGAGTGCTTATTACAAAGTGCAGTAAAGCAGAACAAAACCACAGAGAAACATTAGAGCTCTCCCTCCCTTTCTGAATTAGTCTGAGGAGAGGACTTTCCTTCAGAAACAAACATTTCTGCCTTAGTGCTCACTATGCCCAATAGCTCTGTCTCACTTGATGAATTGCCCATGGGATTTTACAAGCAAGACACCTGACTGAGTTTCAGAACTGGGGAAACGTACATTTTATAGCTTCTTTCATTGAATGTCCTCCCTTCTTTGAATGGGAACTGTATTATCAAGTTATCTTTGGTTGTGGGAACTGAATGGGCAGAGAGGTATTCAGACTTAGCCTAAGTGACTTCACGGTGTGGTACAGAATATAAAACGAAGGTGTCCTTTGACAACTAGAAAAAATAAACTGAGTAAGACTAAAATTCTAGAGTCAGAAAAATCAAAATAAAGTAATTTATTGTGTGTGGAGTTAACTAACATATGCAGACAAGAGTTCTAAAAGTTCATCCCCAGTATTCCAGTCAATTCCTGTTACCACCCTGTTGGTTTGGGTTCATCTTGTTACCATTCTACTGGTTGTCTTTCCATCATTCTGTGATCCTGAGACGGTTAAGATGCTGACAAGGATTTCAACTTAACTTTTTAAATTTCAATCTTTATTTTCCCTTATTCTTAAAAAAAAAAACACACACACAAATATTTAATTTGGCTAGAACTTCTATTACATAGTTGCCTGAGGTCTTGTTAGAGCTGGAAAGTTGTAGAATAAATCAAAGCAAGCTGTGCTCTCATGTTTCTGAATTATTAAACATTTACATCTGAATGGTCACATAGTATCGTTTCTCTACAAGTACACACCATTGATTTGAGTGACAGAGTTTGGTGTCAATAATTTGGAGGATGCCTCATTCTATCAGAAGGCATATTTTAGGTCCAAATCAGCTAAACTTTGCCAATAGGATAGGAAATTTAAGTATAAGGGTTGACTTTTTTAAAACCTTACTTAGACCCATAGAGTACATAAACACTCTAAGCCAGCAAAGAAAATGATGTGTTTATGATGCTATTATTGAACTTCACCAGCCCAGTTCAAGAGATGTTAAAAAGTCATTTAGACTGGCAATGGATCTTGTTTCAGTTAAACTTTCACCTTATTTTACCCTAAGTTTAGAGCACCAATCCTGAAGGAAGAGCCTAGAAAATCCTAATGATGTAAAGCGATCCAAGAATAAAAGAACACTACCAAAACTCCTACTCTTTTGGGATCCAAAGGTCACATGCTTTTAGGGTTGAAAAAAGTTCACAAAGGTTTCAAAGATAACAGACATGTAACCAAAACAGAAACCAGGTACAGTGTACTCTAGCTTCTGGGAGAGTTGTAGGTAATAATATTTAAGGCTACAATGGAAAACCAAGGTAATCTCTAATAGTCCGCTCTACAAAAAAAATCATTTATCTGTTTCCTTGTTGCCACTTTCCAAAGACCTTTTCATGAATATTCCACAATTTGCATACTTGGCAGATTGGGAAATACAGTGGTTATCCACAGTAGCTAATTAGAATAGCCCAAGATTTCCATTTTTTCCATAGTGCTTCAAAACCTCTAAGCTAAGTCATCCTCTCTTTGACGTATCTTTAAACACTGCACCTAGTATCAGATTATTCCATCACACAGCATTTTGTTAAAATATACTGAAGCAAGTATATAATATGATATTTCCTGTGGTACAATATTCCCACCTTGCAAATATCTCCACCAGTGGTTGCTCATCATCACATATGTTTGCATGGTAATTGAGGGCCTGTCTAATAGATTAGCTTTCCCATTTTTCTGCATTGTCAGCTCACCCTGAGCTCCCAGAGATAGCTGCTTTTAACCAGATTTCCCTTAAATAGTAAGATAAAAGGGGTGGGAGTCAGAAAAATTGTGAATTAATAACTACTGTGCTGCTTTTTACCCTAGTACTGATCTGGGGCATTGATGAAGAGATAGTCATATGTGACAGAAGTAATCCTTTGGGTCTTCATCTTCAATCCTTCAGCCCAAAGACGAGTCTGTTTCCATTTTGGCCTCAAGAATGTGTTTAGGCCTCAGAAACATAGATTCCAATATTCCAGACCCTCACCACAACCTCCTGACCTTCCACTTCTCCAAAGATCTCCTCGCCTCTACCCCACAGACCTCCCTCCTTAGTTCCTCATCTCTCCTCTCTCAAGCGTATGTGCCCTCATACCAGCAACTTGACTACCTACTGCAAACCTCAGGCTTGATCTGCTCTCTACCTTCTCACCAGCACCTCAGTTTACTTACACTCTATCCTCCTGCTATACCCAGTATGCATGTTCCCTGACCTCTGGATAAAAGACAAGGAATAACCTACCTTTTTCTCCTACTCATCGCAGGGGCTGAGCCACACAACTCTGCAAATTGATGAAATCACACTTTGAGGCATGGTTTCGTAAGACCTGGGTACTTCCTACCTTCACTCTTGTTAGCTAATGGAAGTTTACCCTTCCATTCCATTCAATGACTCTCATAAATCTAAACCATAACTTCCCTGCCATTAAATTCACAATCCAAATTTCAGTTTCCCTGTTGCTTATTCTCACACATCTCAACATTACCTTCTACTGACATTATGCTTAACATTTTCAGTGGATTGTTTGCTTGCTTCTTTGTGTGTTTGTTTTCATTTTGAACTTTCTACTCTACCTAAAAACATTTTTTCCACCAGTCCATTTAAAAAATTTTTTAAACTTCTTTCCTCTGGTCTAAGTTCTCCCTTATATCACATGTCAACCAACCACTCAGACCTTGAGCCTACACACTCCCTTCAATCATCCACTGTCTCTCTTGTAAGTACAACTTCTTCTGTCCTATTTGTTCTTTTACTGCCCTTCCCAAAACAAGATACATTCCCTTGAACTGAATTCTTTAAGAGTGACATTTTACTCTCAGAAGTTCAGATTAATAAAGGAAAAGAGACCAGTTTAGACAAGTTTATCAAGAAATCACATTTTGTCAATTGAATTATGGCTCCCACTCTCAGCAGTCCACTGAAGTTACTCTTGTTGGGGTCCATAATAACGTTTTCAGTTAATTTAATTGTCATGTTTAATTGTTCTCTTACAGTATCTCTCCATTTATTTTGCACTGTTCATCCTATTCTTTGATGCATGTGTTCTGCCCGTGTTATCAAGACACACTATTTTCTCCACTCCGGTACTCTTGCCTGGAAAATCCCATGGACGGAGGAGCCTGGTACACTGCAGTCCATGGGGTCGCTAAGAGTCGGACATGACTGGGTGACTTCACTTTTACTTTTCACTTTCATGCATTGGAGAAGGACATGGCAACCCACTCCAGTGTTCTTGCCTGGAGAATCCCAGGGATGGGGGAGCTTGCTGGGCTGCCGCCTATGGGGTCGCACAGAGTCGGACACGACTGAAGCAACTTAGCAGCAGTAGCAGCATTCCCATGAGAGAAATAAAACAAGTAAGAATAATTTCTTCTTTTATTCCCATTTCTATAAGTGGAATCTCTTTCTCTCACATATTTTTAAATTTTGGATTCTTCTCTCAATACTCTGCCTTAATCACAGACAAAAAAAATATGTAAAATTATGTCATTTTAAACAGTCATCAGTATGCTTTTGACATTCACATTTTTATTTTCAACTCAATTCCCTCTCTTTCTTGAGATTTGAAGACATATTTTCACTAGCTGGCTGGATCTGTTTATTAATTTTTGGAAGGATTCTAAATCCAGTGTTTCTAAACTTATCTCTTCCTACTAACCTGCATCCCTTCCCTAAACCAAACAATATAGCTGTGATATTATGATTTTAAAAAGTTGGCTTAAAGCTCAACATTCAGAAAACTAAGATCATGGCATCTGGTCCCATCACTTCACGCCAAATAGATGGGGAAACAATGGAAACAGTGACAGACTATTTTTGGGGGCTCCAAAATCACTGCAGATGGTGATTACAGCCATGAAATTAAAAGACACTTACTCCTTTCAAGGAAAGTTATGACCAACCTAGACAGCATATTAAAAAGCAGAGACATTACTTTGCCAACAAAGGTCCATTAACTCAAAGATATGGTTTTTCCAGTAGTCATGTATGGATGTGAGAGTTGGACTATAGAGAAAGCTGAGCACCCAAGAATTGATGTGAATTGTGGTATTGGAGAAGACTCTTGAGAGTCCCTTGGACTGCAAGGAGATCCAACCAGTCCATCCTAAAGGAGATCAGTCCTGGGTGTTCATTGGAAGGCCTGATGCTGAAGTTGAAACTCCAAATCTTTGGCCACCTGATGTGAAGAGCTGACTCAGTGGAAAAGACCTGACTCTGGGAAAGACTGAAGGGAGGAGAGGGGGACAACAGAGGATGAGATGGCTGGATGGCATCACTGACTCGATGGACATGAGTTTGAGTCCACTCTGGAAATTGGTGATGGACAGGGAGGCCTGGCGTGCTGCAGTCCATGGGGTTGCAAAGAGTCAGACACAACTGAGCGACTGAACTCAACTCAACTTCAGTTCGTGGTTCACAGTACCCCAAACCCTTAGAATTTGCTTTCCAGGTGACTCAGTGGGTAAAGAATCTGCCTGCAATGCAGGAGATGCAAGAAACATGGGTTCCATCCTTGGGTCAGGAAGATCCCTGACTGGCATCCCACTCCAGTATTGGTGCCTGGAGAATCCCATGGACAGAGGAGCCTGGCAGGCTACAGTCCATGGGGTCACAAACAATAACTTACTTACTTTAGCTCCCTACTCCCTCACTGTTTTGTATCATACCCTTAACTTAGTCGTTGGTTATATCTCAAATATTCTGGTTTCTGGAACCTTCTTCTTCATCTGCACTAAAACTTCCAGGCATCAGGGTGCCATCATAACCCTCTTGGAGATACAGAAGATGATTACATACATTCTCTTAAGTGATTTTTGTCCCTCTGAATTCATTCTCCACAAAGCTTGCAATCACTTTTCTTAGATTTAACACTGGTTACATCATGCTCATGTTTAATACCCACCAATTGTTATCTATAGAATAATGTCTGGGCAACTTATTACGTTACTTCTTCATGATCTAACACTCACTACCCCTTCAGTTATAAATGTCACGATCCCCTGCCTCAAACTTGATATCACTACAGCAATATCAAACATGGTATTTCCCAGATTCTTGAAACTGTTTCCCCCCTTGCTGCCTTTGTTCATGTGATATCTTTTTCCCTTTTTGTTTCTGAAATGAAAGGTTTATAAGGGGAGTATCTGGTAGAAATTGTGATTGTGGAAGCTTTTAATAAATAGTGGGAATTAGAAGTAACTCTCCTCTGATAACTTTCCTCAATTTTGTCCTCCAGGATTCAATTATATACAATCCCTCTTTTACTCTGTTATTGTTTTTCTAGAAAATGAAGTTATTCAGCTGTTCTGAGATGTCTGGTAAAGTCCAGATCCTTTAGCATTTGTGGAAAGATGATAAAAATTACAAGGAGTAAAGAGCTAAAGGAAACTATGGCAGATTTCCAAGGACAAACATCCCTGCTGTAGTAGCATGTGCTACTAGTGACCCTCACATCACCCTCTGATGGTCTACTTTCCCACTGCCATGTTGTGAATTATTACAGTGTTGGGTACATTGTGAAATTAGGAGCCAAAGTCAAAAAGTGGCAATGGGAAGAAGGTTTGGGGTAATGTTTATACATCTTTATCTAAACATATTCTATCAACCAAGTCTGAAGTGTTGTGAGGAGCTGGTGTCACCTGGGGCTCGTTTTCAATCCTGAATATTCATTGGAAGGACTGATGCTGAAGAGAAAGATCCAATACTTTGGCCACCTGATGCGAAGAACTGACTCATTGGAAAAGACCCTAATGCTGGGAAGGATTGGGGGCAGGAGGAAAAGGGGACCACAGAGGATGAGTTGGCTGGATGGCATCACCAACTCGACGGACATGGGTTTGGGTAGACTCACGGAGTTGGTGATGAACAGGGAGGCCTGGCATGCTGCGATTCACGGGGTCGCAAAGAGTTGGACACGACTGAGTGACTGAACTGAACTGAATGTCAGTAAGGTTGGAAGATGTGCTTGCAAAGATCAGATCAACATAGAAGGAAGTGAGGAAGGCAGAAACCAAAAGCAGATGGGGGAAAGGAGTGGTGGGCTGAAGGACAGAAACATATATCCTCTCTGTCAAAATCAATTCATCTCTTCCCTCCATTTAGTAACCCACTTTATGCATCAATTTCAACCTGACTGCCTCATATCAGTAACATATGTGTATACAGTTGACCTTTGAATAATATGGGCTTAACTGTGCAGGTCCACTTGTATATGGATTTTTTTCCAATAAATACACACCACAATACTACATAATCCACTGTTTGTTGAATCCACAGATATGGAACCTCAGATATGGAGAGCAGACTGAATTTATACACGAATTTTTTACTGCACTGGGGTCAGTACCACTGACCCCTACATTATTCAAGGGTTAACTGTAAATGCCATATGTGTATCTGGGCAAAATACTGGATAGCCCTAAAGGAGACACTGTATCTACCATCATTGAACCTGTCTAGCTACTTGGCAGAGGGCCTGGTATATAAAAGATGATTTGAAAAACTTTAAAGGGCTATTCAAATTAATTCACAGCACTAAATGTGAAATACAAATGTTAATGATTATCTGTACTTATCTGACTTCCAATTTCCATAAACCCCCCTCTCTACATCTGACTCCAATTATTATAGTTCAAGAAGAAATCTTAACCTTCATCATAATTCCTTATCTCTTTTTGCTAATAGACTGCTTTGGCAGTAAGTTAGTTTCTTAGTTTCATTGACCTTAGTTACATTCTGACCTGACCTTTGTTCTGATTCTCATAACTGAACTTCTGTCTTGTTCTTTGTTCTTTATAACATTTCTAGGTAATCTGACCACTACTACTCTAGTACCTCTACAATTGGGTTTAGTCAATGTTATTAGTTGAATTGTGTGCCTTACAGAAATACACTGAAGTCATAACCCCCCATACCTTAAATACATCACTTCCAAATGTGATTTTATTCAGAAACAGGGTTGTTGCAGATGTAATTAGATGAGTAGGACAGGCATTTAATCTGACTAGTGCCCTTATAACAAAAGGACAGACACGCACAGAGAATACCATGTGATGACAGAGGCCGAGAATGGAGTGATGCAGCTACAAGCCAAGAATTGGCAGGGATTGCGGCCACCATCAGAAGCTATATAAAGGCAAAGAAAAATATCCACTAAAGCTTTCAGAGACAACATAGTCCTGCTGACACTCCTAACCTCTAGAAATGTGAGACCATACGTTTCTGTTGTTTAAAGTCACTTAGTTTGTGGTACACAGTTAAAGAAGCCCTAAGACTAATGTAGTCTTGTTGTCACTTTCTTTCCAGATATGTTATAGACAAATTGTTACAGACAATTTCTTAGTATTAGTAATCACTATGCTTACTTCCCATTACACACCTCAGAACATCCATTAACTAACGGAATTTGGGTTAAAAACTCACATTTCTATGTATACTAGACAAATACTTGTTAAAATATTCTTTCTACAATTTCCATATGATTCTGTCCTCCAATTATCTGACAAATTCCACAGCGGAAAGATCAAATTCTAAGTCCTATAAAATATTACAATAGTGACTAACCATGTATCAACATATTTTTCTTTTACTTTTCTAATCAAGACTAAATGCTCCAACCAAAATACACACTGACTGAATGGATACAAAAACAAGAACTGTATATTTGCTGTCTACAAGAGTCATTTCAGATCTAGAGACATATACAGACTGAAAGTGATGAGATGGCAAAAGGTATTCCATGCAAACGTAAATCAAAAGGAAGTTGGAGTTGCAATACTTATATCAGACAAAATAAACTTTAAAGACTGCAAAAGAGAAAAGAAGGACACTACATAATGATCAAAGGATCAATCCAAGAGGAAGATATAAAATTGTAAATATATATTCACCCAACATAGAAGCACCCCAACATATAAGGCAAATGTTCAGTTCAGTTCAGTTCAGTTGCTCAGTAGTGTCTGACTCTTTGTGATCCTATGAACTATAGCACACGAGCCCTCCCTGTCCATCACCAACTCCTGGAGTTTACACAAACTCACATCCATCAAGTCAGTGATGCCATCTAACCATCTCATCCTCTGTTGTCCCCTTCTCCTCCTGCCCTCAATCTTTCTCAACGTCAGGGTCTTTTCCAATGAGTCAGCTCTTCGCATCAGGTGGCCAAAGTACTGGAGTTTCAGCTTCAACATCAGTCCTTCCAATGAACACCCAGGACTGATCTCCTTTAGGATGGACTGGTTGGATCTCCTTGAAGTCCAAGGGACTCTCAAGAGTCTTCTCCAACAACATAGTTCAAAAGCATCAATTCTTGGGTGCTCAGCTTTCTTTATAGTCCAACTCTCACATCCATACATGACTACTGGAAAAACCATAGCCTTGATTAGACAGACCTTTGTTGACAAAGTAATCTCTCTGCTTTTTAATATGCTAAGTTGGTCATAACTTTCCTTCCAAGGAGTAAGCGTCCTTTAATTTCATGGCTGTAATCACCATCTGCAGTGATTTTGGAGCCCCCAAAAATAAAGTCAGCCACTGTTTCCACTGTTTCCCCATCTATTTGCCATGAAATGATGGGACCAGATGCCATGATCTTAGTTTTCTGAATGTTGAGCGTTAAGCCAACTTTTTCACTTTCCTCTTTCACTTTCATCAAGAGGCTCTTTAGTTCTTCTTCACTTTCTGCCATAAGGGTCAAAGTATATTACTATAAAAAAAAATCAATGAAACACAAGGAAGGTAGCAAGAGAGAAAAAGAGACAGAGTAGCTACAAGACATATGGAAAACTATTAATATATGGCAATAGCAGGTCCTCCCCATCAATAATTACTTTAAAATGTCAATAGATTAAAATTCCCAAAGATTTGTTAAATAGATTAGAGAAAAACCCAAACAGATCCATCCATATGTTATCTGTAAGAGACTAAATTAACAGCATACATATGCTGAAAGTGAAAGAGTGAAAAAAGACACACCATGCAAGTAGTAACTGAAATACAGCAGGTGTGGCCATAATTATAATAGACAAAACAGACTTTAAGTCAAAATCTGTCACAAGAGACAAAGAAGGATATTTTATAATGATAAAAGTGTCAATTAACCACACAGATATAACAATTATAAATATATAGGCACCTAACATCAGAAATCCCAAATATATGAAGCAAATATTGACAGAATTACAGAATTGAAGACAGAAATACAGCAACCCAACAATAGTAAGAGATTTCAACAGTCCAGTTTTAATAATGGATAGAACAACTAGACAGAAGTTCAGTAAGGAAACAGAAGAGTTGAACAACACTATAAACCAATTAGACCTAACAGACATAGAGAACATTCCACCCAACAGCAGCAGAATACACATTCTTCTTAACTGTACATGGAACATTTTCCAAGATAGACCACATGTTAGACCACAAAATTAAGTTTTAACAAATTTAAGAAGACTGAAATCATACCAAGTATCTTTTCTGGCCACAGTGGGATGAAACGAAATCAACAGCAAAAGGAAAACTGGAATATTCACAAATATGTAGAACTTAAACAACACACTCTTAAAGAATAAATTAGTCAAAAAAGAAACAAACAATATCTTGAGGAAAATAAAGATTAAAAAAAACCCAACATACCAAAACTTATGGGATGCAGTGAAAGCAGTACCAAGAGGAAGTTTATGACAGTAAACATTTAAATTAAAAAACAAGGAAGAGTTCACATTAATAACCTAGCTTTACATCTCAAAGATACAGAAAAGAAGAACAAAGTATACATTTAGCAGAAGGAAGAAAATAATAAAGCAAAAATAAATGAAGCAAAGAATTTTAAAAAAGTCAACAAAATTTAAGAATTGGGTTTTTTTTAATCAACAAAATTGACAAATCTTTAGTTAGACTAAGGGGAAAAAAAAGAGAACACATATAAAGAAAATCAGAAAAAAGAGAGGGCCCTTATAAATAAAATCAGAAGTGAAAGAGGAGCTATTACAACTGATTTTGCAGAAACAAAAAGGATTATAAAAGACTGCTATGTAAAAAATATAAATAAAAAAGAGACTATTATGAACAATTTTATACAATAAACTACATAATCTATAAGAAATACACTATTTCTATTCAAATTTCTAGAAGCATAGAACCTAACAAGACTGAATCATGAGGAAATTAAAAATCTAAACAGATCTATAATCAGTGAGGAAACTGAATCAGTAATCAAAAACTTCACAGCAAAGAAAAACCTAGGACCAGATTGCTTCTCTGGATAATTCTACTAATATGTTAAAGAGGAAGTTACCAATTCTCTTTAAATTCTTCCAAAATATTAAAGGAGAAGCACATTCCCAATCAAACTTTATGAGGCAAGTATTACCATGATCCCACAGCTAGAAAAATATACTATAATAAAAGAAAATTACAGACAAACACCTCTGGTGAATACTGATATAAAAATATCCATCAAAATAATAAAAACTACATTCAATAGCATCTTGAAAGCATCCCAGCATGACCAAATGAGTTTTATTCCTGGAATACAAGGATGGTTGAATGCATGAAAAGCAATCAATTTCACACACCACATTAACAGAATAAAGAACAAAAATTAAATGATTATCTCATTTGATGCAGAAAAAGCATTAACAAAATTAAATAACTTTTGAATTCAATAACTTTTCATGATAAAAACATGCAACAAACTAGGAACAGAAGAAAAACAGTTCAACATAATTAAAACTATATATGAAAAGCCTGCAGCTAACATTATACTCAATATAGAAAAACTGAAATCTTTTCTTCTTTGATCAGGAACAAGGCAAGGATGCCCACTCCTCACTTCTATTTAAATAATACTGTAAGTCTTAACCAGAGCAATTAGTTAAGAAAAACAGGCATCCAATTTGGAAAGAAAGAAAGATTACCTCTGTTCATAGATGACATATTCTTATACAAACACAACTAAACATTACACACCTTAACCCACACAAAACTGTTAGAACTAATAAACAAATTCAGCATGTTTCAGGATACAAAAACAAAAGGTAGAAATCAGTTGTGTTTCTATATACTAACAATAAATAACCTTAAAAGGAAATTAAGGAAACAATTCTATTTACAATAACATTAAAAGGAACAAAATACTTAGGAATATATTCACTCAAGAAGGAACAAGACTTCTATACTAAAAACTATAAAACACTGACTGCTATATGAAATTAAAGACAATACAAATAAACGAAAAGACATCCTATGTTCATGGACTGGGAGATTTTATATTGCTGAAATGTCCATACTATTCAAACCAATCTATACATTTAATACAAACCCTATGAAAAACAGGGGGCTTCCCTTGTAGCTCAGTTGGTAAAGAATCTGCCTGCAGTGCAAGAGATGCGGATTTGAACCCTGGGTTGGGAAGATCCCCTGGAGAAGAAAATGGCAACCCACTCCAGATTCCTTGCCTGGAAAATCTCTTGGACAGAGGAGCCTGATGGGCTGCAGGCCATGGGATTGCAAAGAGTCGGGCATGACTGAGCAACTAGCACTTAACACTTACTATGAAAAATCCAAAGATATTTTTGCAAAAATTGAAAAGTCATTCTACAATTCATATGGAATCTCAAGAGATCCCAAATAAATCTTGAGAAAACACAAAGTTGGAGGCCTCAAACTTGATTTCAAGTCATTACAGATATAGTAATTATAACAGTGTGGTACTGCATTAAGATAGATATATAGACTAACTGAACAGAACAGAAATAAACACTCACATATATGGTTATATGATCTTGGACAAAGGTATTAAGCTCACAAAATGGGAAAAAGACAGTATCTTCAACAAATGGAGCTGGCAAAACTGGGTATTGACATGCAAAAGAATGAAGCTGGATCTTTATCTTACACCATATACGAAAAGTAACACAAAATGGTAACGGTTAAAGGCCTACACATAAGATCTAAATCTGTAAAAGAAAACAGGGAAAGAGCTTCATGAAAATGGATTTGGCACTGATTTCTTAGATATTACATCAAACACACAGGAAAAGGAAAAAGAGACAAACTTAAAAACCTCTGCACATCAAAGAAAATAATCAACAAGTGAAAAAGCAACCTACAGAATAGGAGAAAATATCTGCAAAATCATATGTATGATAAAGGGTTAATGTCCAAAATAGTGAACTAAACTGAGCAACAATAAAAAAACACTTTTAAAATGTGCAAAGGACTTGAGTAGAAAATATACAAACAGCCACCAAGCATATGAAAAGATGGCTTATCATTACTAATCATTAGAAAAATGCAACGAGATATCATACACACATAGACACACACACAAATAGACAGAGACAGACTTAGAAAATGGCAAGTATTGGTGAGGATGTGGAGAAACCTGAAATTTGTGCACTGTTGGTGAGAATGCAAAATGATGTATCACTATGGAAAACCATATAGAGGTTTCTCAAAACCATAAAAATAGAATTATATGATCCAGCAATCCCACTTTTGGGTACTCAACCAAAAAAATTGAAAGCAGGATGGAAGACATTTTGCATAACCATATTTATTTTAGTATTATGCCTAATACCCAAGAGGTAGAAGCAACCTAAATGTCCATGGAAAAATGGATAAAAGAAAATGTGGTAAATATGTACAATGGAATATTATTCATCCTTAAAAAAGAAGGAAATCCTGTCATATGCTACAACATGGAAGAACCTTAAGGACATCATGTTAAGTGAAACTGGAAATAAGTTATTCACAAAAAGACAAATAGTATATGATTCCACTTATATGAGGTATCTAAAGTAGTTAGATGCCATGATTTGAAGTGAGGGGGAGAGAGGGAGCTGCTATTCCATGGGTACAGAGTTACAGTTCTGCAAGATAAAAAAGCTCTAGAGAGCAGTACAACAATGTGAATATAGTTAACACTACTGAATATAATTAACATTCATAGCAATGTGAATATAGTTATGACTATAATTAAAAATGGTTAAGACAGTAAATTTTGTGTTACATGTTTTTAAAAAACAGTTAAAATCATACAAAACTTCCAGGCCCAGAGATCATAGCACCATCTTAAAAAATTCCATCCCATCTCTCTTTCTTCTCCATTCTCTACCCCTTTCCTACCTGTCTCCCATTCCATCTCTCCTTCTTCCCCATTCCCCACCCCTTTAGCTCCAACTCAAGCAGGGTCAAAATTACTATTATAAATTTTAAACAAACTAATTTTCTAAACAGAAAAAATAACTCACTAACTCTATCAGTTTCTGGTAATAGTGAATGAGTTCACCAAAACCAAGCACAGCATTATAGTACTACCTGTATTCTTTTATTTAAAAAAAAAAATTTATGGATAGCATAGTTTTATGGAGAAATCTTACATCAAGCACATAGTGCTTCCAAAAGTTAAGGATTATTAACAGTGCTTTTTACTTGAATTCCTTTTTTAACATAGAAAGAACATCAGACTACAGAGGCTTACAAAAAGACTAACAAAACCCCAAAAAGTCAAAAAAGAGATGTGGAAAACTTTCTTTGAAAATAACTAATGATAATGACAAACATTGTTTTCCTGGATAATCTGCCATTATTTTGGCCCTTCCTCACATGTTACCACTAGAATCTTATAGGAGCTGCCTCCTGCCAACACAAGCATTGTGTGAAACTTTACAAACATAGCTGGGAAGAATAGACCAATGACCTCTGTATGACTTCTTGGCAACTTTGCAATATGGAGGCCTAATTTGATATGTGGATTTGGTGGTTTGACCAGCCTTGGCTAACATCAGGTCCACATGCAAGGGAGAGTGCAGTGGTTCCCTACTCCAGAGCACCAACTCAGTCTCACGCCCTGTGAGTCACAGTGGCAGAAGAAAACCTCCTTCCTGGCTGTCTTGACTCACTCTGGAGCAGAAGAGGATGCTCATTGGGATTGTGGTCCTGTATTACGTGAGAGACCATGGTGAGCTAAACAGATTCACCAAAATGCAACCAAATCCCTCAAATTAGGAGAGAACAGTTTGAGAATGACCAAATTCACTGATGTTTGGGGTTGGCAAACTTCTACGAAGATCTAACATTAGCTCTGGTCCTATAAGTCAAGTTTTACTTAGTCTTTTAGACTTCTAATACTTAAACTGCTGCAACTGAAGTTGTATCTTCAATAAATTCTACAGGAATTTATATTCTGTTTAAGAGTAAATTAGTATTTAAAGTCTATCTTGGATCAGACCCAAATATCCCAACTTGTCTCAGAACTCATGTCTTTTTAGATGGTATGGATACTGCTCTTCCTAACAGGTATCCACTATTTCATTCTTCTCCAAGATTGGTGTGTTTTTCTTTTTTTAAGTCAAAATCACCTATCCTAGGTTTTTCACTTATTTATATATTTAGTAGTAATATTTAGTGGGAACTAAATTGCAATATACATCAGTGATTTTGAAACCAAGCAGGACCTTGCTAGACTTTCTTGGGGACAGATCCCTACCCGTCCCCCACCTCCTGTCTGTATAAAAGCTTTAGCCTCCTAGGCCTTTACCAAGTTCTAAAGGGCAACTTTAATTAAAGAGGTGAGAAAGTGCTAAAACAAACGAACAAACAAAGACAGTCAAGCAAGACAAAATAATTATAGTTTACCCATAAAACAAGGTCAAAGACCTTTCATTCCTCCTTAAGGGCCATAGAAATATCCTGAGCCATATCCTTGAGTTGTTTTATAGATATTAAAATCCCCACCTGCCAGGAGAAGTTAACTGTGTGCTGACCAGCAAAATGGCAAAACTACACCAGGTGGAATCATAGGTAGACGATTTCAGTTACCTGAACTGTATTTTGTTATCTCATCATCAACCAATCAGAGAACTGTGCTCAAGTTGATCACACACTGCAACCCTTTCCCTCAGGCTATCTTTAAAAACACTTCTCTGAAAGCCACTGGGGAGTTCCAATTTTTTAGCACAAGCTGCACATTTTCCTTGCAATAAATGTTGCATTTTCCTTCACCATAACCTAGTGTCAAAGCATTAGCTTTGCTGTGCTTTGGGCAAAGAGATTCAAGTTTGGTTTGGTAACAATATGTCTAATTATTAAATTACTAAAAGGACTGTCCCTTTTAGACAAACTTCTAAGATTATTTTAGTTGCAAACTAGTAATAAAGGGAATGTTAATATAAGAAAAATGTTAGGAAAAATGTGTTAACCTCTTCTTTCATCATATGACCAATCACAGGTCCTCTCAGAATCTAAAATGATTTATCAATTAAGATAATTCAGGGGCCTATAGTTTTATGTACTCACCACTCAATCATGGCTACCCTCGAGGTTATTAAAACATTATTACCACCATTTCTTTTCCTATAATTCTTGTCCTCCATCTTCCACTTACTTTCTTACTGCTTTATATCACTTACATCCTTAAAATTCCAAATTACAATTTATCTTTTAAAGTAAATATTCTCATATTTTTAAGATGGCTGCAGTATCTTGGAGGGGGCTGGTCAAGGGCAAGTAAAAACACCCCAAATATTTCTACCATTATAAAGTTGCCTTGTCTTGATTCAGCATGTGCTTGGTTGTTTGAAACTTTATCTGCTTTCCTGACTTCAGCAAACTTTATTCTGACTGCTTCTGCTTAATTTTTCAATTTTTCTGTAGGTGAATAGACCACTGAAGGTGCCTATTCTGCTGTTTTCACCACTGACATTCCAAAACATTTTTCTTGCGGTGGACAGCACTATACTAGGCTAAGGGACACTAAAATATTAATGACACCAATCAACATGCTCAATTCTTTTTGAGCTATAATTGAGCATATGGTATCAGACCAACTTCTCACCATGAATAACTTCAATGTTGGATGAAGTATGAAAAGGAAACAGTTGCATTTGAGAGTATGGAAAGCAGTTAGGAAAGCTAGCTTAAGTATCTCATCTTAGATAGCCTGTTAGTAAATTTTGTCACCAGGAGATACGCTCTAAAACTTAATAAAGAAAGAAATGATTTCAGATTTAATCTCAGAAAAGCAGAAAGTAATGAAAAGCAAGGGCTTCCCAGGTGGTGCTAATGGTAAAGAACCTGCCTGCCAATGCAGAGGACCTAAGAGATGTGGGTTCAATCCCTGGGTTGGAAAGATCCTCTGGAGGAGGGCATGGTAATCCACTCTAGTATTTTTGCCTGGAGAATCCAATGGACAGAAGAGCCTAGAGGGCAACAGACCACAGGTCACGAAGAGTCAGACACAACTGAAGTGACTTAGGACACACACAGTGAAAGCAAAGTAAGACACTATAAATCTAAACTAATATTGTCCATTTAAAATAAATAATATTTTGCTAGATTTTAAAATGATTAAGTACAATTAAACTAAGCAACAACTGTACAAAAATCAGAAATTGAGTAAATGATATTAAAGTGTTCAAAGTCCTTGCATTGTCTAGAAGCTAAATAAAAGTATTAATTTGCAGAAGACTCTAATAAGTCAAAGATTCATTTTGTAATGAAAAAGTCAAAGAGTAAGAAAAAAATCTATAAAACAATTACCTGACAAAGAATCATATCTAGAATATAGCAAACTAACTAAAAATCAGTAAAAAAAAAAAACAAAAACACAGATAACCTAATTTAAAAATGGGCAAAATACTTAAACAGGCATTTCACAAGATAATATCCAAATGATATACAGACATATGAAAAGATGCTAAAATTTTTGTCATTCACAAAATGCATATTAAATCCATAATGTGATACCCTACAGATGCATCAGAATGTATAACATTACCAAAAATCCATCATGCTGTTTTCCATAATGGCTGCACTATTTTACATTCCGACCAATAGTGTACAAGGGTTCCAATTTTTCCATATCCTTGCTAACACCTGTTATTTTGTTAATATCCTTCTTAACTGATGTGAAGTGATATCTCATGGTGGTCTGATTTGCATTTATCTGATGACCAGTGACATAAAGCACTTTTTCATACATCTGTTGGTCATTTTTATGTCTTCTTTGAAGAATGTCTAAATCCTTCACCCATTTTTTTAGTTTTCTTTTTTGTTTTTTGCTAAAGAGCTGTAAGGGTTCCTTATATTTTTTAGGAAGTGATGTCTTGTTAAATACACAGTTTGAAAATGCTTTCTTCTATTTTTAGGTTTCCTGTTCACTCTGTCGATTTCTTCATTTACTATGCAGAACCTTATGGTTTGATGTAATCCCACTTGTCTATTTTTTGCTTTTGCTGCCTGTATTTTTGATGTCACATCCGTGAAATCAATGCCAAGACTATTCTCATGAAGCTTTTCCCATTTTCTTATAGGGGTTTAGGTTTTACAGTTTCAGGTCATAGGTTTAAATCTTTAATCCATTTTGAATTGATTTTTGTGTATGTTCTAAGAGGGGTTTATTTTCATTCCTTTACATGTGAATATTCAGTGTTCCAAACAGCATTTGCTGAAGAGATGATCCTTTCCCCACTGTGTATTCTTGGCACCCTTGTTGAAGATCAGTTTCCTGTATGTGTGGGGGTTTATTTCTGAGCTCTCTATTCTATCCTATTGATACGTATGATCTTTATCCCATTATCACACTGCCTTAACTATGGCAGTTTTGTAATACATTTGAAATCACGAAGTGTGATGTTCTCAGATTTGTTCTCCTTTCTCAAGGTCACTTTGGGTATTCTGGGTCTTTTAGTGTTCTGTATGAATTTTAGAATTATTTTATATTTGTTTTAAAAACACCAGTGGAATTTTAATGGAAATAGCATTGAATATAAATATTCCTTTTGGTAGTCTGAACATTTTAATAATATTAAGTCTTCCAATCCATGAACACAAGATGTCTTTCCACTTATTTGTGTTTTAATATCTTTCATCAGTGTATTGCAGTTTCACATCCATTGTTAAACTTATCTTTAAACATTCTATTGATTTTGATGCTATTGAAAATGAGATTGTCTTACCATTTCTTTTCTTTGGTAGTTCATTATTAATGTATGAAAATGCAACTGAATTTCGTATATTGATTTTGTATCCTGAAACTTTTCTGGATCTGTTTATCGGTTCTAATAGGATTATTCCATGTCCAGTTCTAAATGTTGCTTCTTGGCCTGCACACAGATTTCTTAGGAGGCAGGTAAGGTGATCTGGTATTCCCATTTCTTCAAGAGTTTTTCACAGTTTGTTGTGATCCACACACTCAAAGGCTTTGGCATAGTCAATAAAGCAAAAGTAGATGTTTTTCTGGAACTCTCTTGCTTTTTCAATGATCTGACGGATGTTGGCAATTTGACCTCTGGTTCCTCTGCCTTTTCTAAAACGAGCTTGAACATCTGGAAGTTCACTGTTCACATACTATTGAAGCCTGGCTTAGAGAATTTTGAGCATTACTTTGCTGGCGTGTGAGATGAGTGCAATTTTGTGGTAGTTTGAGCATTCTTTGGCATTGCCTTTCTTTGGGACTGGAACAAAAACTGACCCTTTCCAGTCCTATGGCCACTGCTGAGTTTTCCAGATTTGCTGGCATAGTTAGAACTGGACATGGAACAACAGACTGGTTCCAAATCGGGAAAGGAGCACATCAAGGCTATATATTGCCACCCTGCTTACTTAACTAATATGCAGAGTACATCACATGAAATGCTGGGCTGGATGAAGTACAAGCTGGAATCAAGATTGCAGGAAGAAATATCAATAACCTCAGATACACAGATGACACCACCCTTATGGCAGAAAGTGAAGAAGAACTAAAGAGCCTCTTGATGAAAGTGAAAGAGGAGGGTCAAAAAGTTGGCTTAAAACTCAACATTTGGAAAACTAAGATCATGGCATCCCATCCCATCACTTCATGACAAATAGATAGGGAAACAATGGAAACAGTGACAAACTTTATTTTTGGGGGCTCCAAAATCACTGCAGATGGTGACTGCAGCCATGAAATTAAAGGACGCTTCAAGGCTCCTTGGAAGAAAAGCTATGACCAACCTAGACAGCATATTAAAAAGCAGAGACATTACTTTGCCAACAAACGTCTGTCTAGTGAAAGCTATGGTTTTTCCAGTAGTCATGTATGGATGTGAGAGTTGAACTATAAAGAAAGCTGAGTGTCGAAGAATTGATGGTTTTGAACTGTGATGTTGGAGAAGACACTTGAGAGTCCCTTGGACTGCAAGGGGATCCAACCAGTCAATCCTAAAGAAAATCAGTCCTATTATATTCCTTGGAAGGACTGATGCTGAAGCTGAAACTCTAATACTTTGACCACCTGATGTGAAGAACTGACTCACTGGAAAAGACCCTGATGCTGGGAAAGATTGAAGGCGAGAGTAGGGGACAACAGAGGATGAGACGGTTGGATGGCATCACCGATGTGATGTACATAAGTTTGAGGAGGCTCCGGGAGTTGGTGATGGACAGTGAAGCCTGGGGTGCTACAGTCCATGGGGTCACAAAGAGTCGGGCAAGACTGAGTGACTGAACTGACTGACTGACTGGATAGGATTGTGGGTTTGTATAATCTTTAGTGTTGTCTATATATGAGATCATGTCATCTACAAATAGGGACAATTTTCTTTCCTTTTTAATATGGATGCCTTAAAATTTTTTAAAGCAAAATACTTTTTTTGACCATGCTACATAACTTGTGGGATCTTAGTTCCCCAGACAGGGACAGAACCTAGGCCCTCAGCAGTGAAGGCTTGGACTAACCACTGGACTGCCAGGGAATTCCCTGGATGGCTTTTCTTTCTTTTTCTTGACTAGCTGCTCTGTCTAGGACTGCCTATAAGTCACACATAAATGGTAAGAGTGGGTTCCCTTGCTTTGTTCCTGATCTTAGAAGGAAAACTTTCAAATTTTCACCATTGAATACGTTAACTGTGGGCTTCTCATATCTGATCTTTATTGTGTTGAGGTGCCTTCTGTCTACACTTAATTTGCTAAGAGTTTTTATCAGGAAGGGAGGTTTAATATTGTCAAATGTTTTCTCTGCATCTGTTGAGATAATCATATGATTTTCATCCTTCATTTGCTAATGTGGTGAATCACATTGATTTATTTGATTATGTTGAATCATCCTGGCATTCCATAAATAAATTCCATTTGATCATGGCATAGATGTGTATTCTCAGTCACTCAGTCATGTCTCTTTGTGACCCCATGGACTATAGCTCCTAAGTCCAAGGGATTATCATGGCAAGGATGCTGGAGTGGGTTGCCATTTCCTCCTCCAAGGGATCTTCCCGACACAGGGAACAAACCTGCATCTCCTCAGGCTCCTACATTGGCAGGTGGCTCTTTACTACTGAGTCATCTGTGAAGTCCATGTACTCTTGAATTCTGTTTGCTAGAATTTTTGTTATAAATTTTTGGGTATACATTTACCAGGGATATGAAGCTGCAATTTTCTTTTCTTGAAATACCTTTTTATGGTTGGGTTATCAAGGCAATAGAGGCCTCATAAAATGGATTTGGAAATGCTGCCTCCTCTTGAATTTTTGGAGAAGTCTGAGAAAGACTGGTGCTGATTCTTCCTTAAATATCTAGTAGAAATCACCAGTGAAGCCATCTAGTCCTGGCTTTTCTTGTTTGAAGATTTTTGACTGCTAATTCAATTTCCTAATTTGTTATTAGTCTGTTTGTATTTTCTATAACTTTTACCATCTGATCCAGTAATTCTACTCCTGGATATATATTCAAAAGAAGTGAAATCAGGAAAGATGTATCTTCATTACCATGTTTGCATGCATTCTCAGTTGCTTCAGTAGTGCCTGACTTTTTACAACCCCATGGACAGTAGCCAGCCATGTTCCTCTCTTGATGGGGTTCCCCAGGCAAGAATACTGGAGTGGGTTGCCATGCCCTCCTCCAGGGGATCTTCCTGACCCAGGGATCGAACCCGTGTCCCCTCATTGCAGGCAGATTCTTTACTCTCTGACCCATGGGGGAGGCCCATTTACCATGTTTATTGCAGCATAATTTACAACAGTCAAGATCTGGAAACAACCCACACTTTCAACAACAGATGAATGGATAAAGAAAATGTGGAATATGCACGGAATGGAATGTTATTCAGCAATTTTAAAAAAGGAAATCCTACCACTTGGGATACCATGGATGGACTCAGAAGTAAATATTATGTATACTTTTGTACATGCTAAATTGCTTTAGCCATGTCCGACTCTTTGCGACCCCATGGACTGTAGACTGTCAGGCTCCTCTGTCCTTGGGATTCTCCACTCCAGGAGTGGGTTGCTGTGCCCTCCTCCAGGGGATCTTCCTGATCCTAGGACCGAACCCACATCTGTGCTTCCTGTATTGCAGGTGGATTCTTTACCACTGAGCCACCAGGAAGTCCATCTATATCTCTACAGTTTAATCAAAAAATTCATTTTTCATTTTAAATGCTCTTTTATTTAAGTAACAACTGCTTTTTTTTTTTTTGACCGAAGCAAAAGCTAAAGTGCTACTCCATGTATTTCTTGCCTTTCAAATTCAATCGGGTGACAAACAACTGCATCATCTAGTTCTAATTGCTTAAAAGGCATGTTATATAAATCAGCTGCACAACCAGAGACACCTTCTTACTCTGACATTGCTTCATTTGGTTCAATCATCACTTTTTCTTTATAGGATCTGTTTTTTGCAATCAATTCTCAGAGATTTCTGGAATATAAAGTTCAGACCTAAAACTTCTCATGGGCTATTTCAGCAGTTGTGTGGTCCCAGAATGCAAACTTGGAAGGGCAGAGAAGTTCTGGGGCTCAGGTACGTGGCCTGGAGGAGTTTGAGGTGAGGGCCAATTTGGACTGTACTTGGGGGAGGGGAGAGGGCAATCTACAGTTGTAGCAGCATTTCCTACCTGCATGCACATGTTTCTCTTATGGCACCAACCATCTGAAAAGTAGACATCAAAGTCCAGCTTAGCTCGTGGCTCACACGAAGTTCAGAGAGAAGACTGGAGATGCAGCATTGCCATGGAAAATATTATGTCTGGAAATAAGTCAGTCATAGAATTACAAATATTGCATGATTCCACTTAAATGAAGCATTTAGTATAGTTAAACTTACAGATGCCGACAACAGAATGGTGGCTGCCAGAAGATGGGGGAGGAGAAAACTGGGGATTTTTCAGTGGTTATAAAGTTACAGTTATATATAAGATTAATAAGCTCTAGAGACTGGCTGTACAACATAGGGCACATAGCTAACATAGGTTGTTCACTTAAAGACAGTAGATCTCTTGCTACATGTTCTTACCGTTAAAAAAAGTGCAAGGGGACACAAGAAATCTTTTAGTGGTGATGAGTATTTTTTAAAATTTTATTTAAGTATAATTGATTTACAATGTTGTGTTGGTTTCTGGTGTACAGAAGGTGATTTAGTTATATATATAAATTATGTTTAATATTCTTTTCTATTATGGTTTATTATAGGATATTGAATATAGTTTCCTGTGCTATACAGTAGGGCCTTGTTCTTTATCCATTCCATATATAATAGTCTCCATCTACTAATCCCAGACTCCCAATCCATCCATCCCCCCTCCGCTGTGCCTTGGCAACCACAAATCTGTTCTCTATGTCTGTGAGTAATTTGTTTCATAGATAAGTTGATTTCTATCATATTTGATTCCACATATAAGTGGTATCATATGCTATTTTGTCTTTCTCTTTGACTTACTTCACTTAGTATGATAATCTCTAGGTCCATCTAAGTTGCTGTAAATGGCATTATTTCTTCCTTTTTTATGGCTAAGTAGTATTCCATTGTATATATGTACCATATCTTTGTCTTTCATCTGTCAATGGACTTCTGTGTAATTTTTGTATCTTGGCTCTTGTAAATAGAGCTGCTACAAACATATGAGCATATGGATCTTTTCAAATCAGAGGTCTGTCAATGGATATGTTTATTACCTTGTTTGTGGTGATGTTATCACAGGGTTCAAAATCATTAAAATGTATACATTAAATACTTGCAACTTTTGTATATTGTCTCAGTAAAGTTTAAAAAAATAAAAAAAGAAGATGAACACAAAACTGAGAATTTCAGGTGGTGGCAAATACATGAAGAAACTGGAATTTTCACTCACTGCTAGTGGACTATAAATTGCTAAGACCAGAAATTTGGCAGTATCTACTAATACAGAATAATACTGAATATATGTACATCCTGTGGCTACTAGTGCTGAATATACATACATTTTCTGGTAATATTATACTAGGTATGTATCAAAATCAAATGGATAACTATGTGCATCAACAGGTACAAAAATATTCATAGCAGCATAATTTTTACTGACTCCAAACTTTAAACAACTCAATGTTAAGCAATATTAGACTAGACAAATAAATTTTGGAATTACATAAAAAGGAATAAACTACTACTATATTCTTTAATATTATCAATCTTACAAATTTTTATTGAGTGAAAAGAGCCACACAAGAGAATATACTATGTGTGGTCATTTATAACCATTCAAAAGCAGGCAAAACTAATTCTGGTTATAAAATTCAAAATAGTGGCAATTTTTGTGTGGGTTGTGATGACTCAGATGGAGTATAAGATTTTTATATATATGGTAAACATCTAAAAATCTTGATGCAGGAGGTGGTAACACAAGTTCATTCATTTTGTTACCAAGATATGCACTAGGGATTATTGCACTTTTGTACATATATCATCTCTTAACAATTTTTCACACACATCCATTCAGAAAATTTTTTAAATTGTATTTCATTAATTTTTGGTGAAGGCGTAGGACAAGGGGTACTCATATATTTAGGGTACAAATGTCAGTTGTAGCAGCTACTTAAAGGAGTAAACGGAAGGAATCTACTAATAAGATATAAGATGTTGTCCATCTAGCACTTCCACATGTTAGTATCTTTCCCTAGAGAACACTTGGATATACGTGCAAAAAGGCACAAACACACGTTGAAGGTAGCAACATTTCTAATTAAAAAACCAAAAAAGAAACAAACATGTCCCAGGGAAAAGGAATCATAAATTAAATCTATCTATTGGTTCTGAGAACTACCATGTAGTATTTTAAAGGAAAGAGGTAAATTTATATATATATATATATATAAACATATATATATATATGGAAAGATCTCAAGGATATAATGTTGACTGGGGGGAAAAAACCAACATCTACAGGTATGTAAATGGAGAGAACTAGAAGTCACCATATGTGAAAGTCAACTCAGTCGTGTCCCACTCTTTGGGACACCACGGACTATACAGACCATTAAATTCTTCAGGCCAGAATACTGTAGTGCGTATCCGTTCCCTTCCCCAGGGGATCTTCCCAACCCAGGGATCGAACCCTGGTCTCCAACCCAGGTCTGCAACATTGCAGGCGGATTCTGTACCAGCTGAGCCACAAGGGAAGCCCAGAAGTCACCATATAGTGACTGGTTTTTAATTACTCCCTGAAAACGATTAGCTAATGTGTGACGTTTAAATTTATGATTATATGTAATTTAACATGAATAATAGCACTTATAATGTCTTTGGAAGGATACCCAAAAAATCAGCAACACTCAAGTTATTGACTTCAATAGGCGAACCGAGTACCTGAGGACCTGGAAGCGGAATTCCCTCTATGTAACTCTTTAGTCCTTCATATATTTGAACAGTCTAACTGTAGTTACCTATAGGAAAAGTAGTTTCATTAAAATATAATCTGAAGTCAAACAATAAAGGAGGTCAATTTCGAGCGAAAACCTATACAAATATAAAAAAATGTGACTACTATTAAAACTGATTGGGAAGATCCCCTGGAAAACGAAATGGCAACCCACTCCACCATTCTTGCCTGGAAAATCCTACGGACAGAGGAGGCTGGCGGGCTACAGTCCACAGGGTCACAAGAGTCGCACACGACTTAGCAACTAAACCACCACCACCACCACCACTATTAAAACTGAAGTGTTAGGCGCTAGGAGCGCAGAGAGAGTATCCTAAATCGGGGTGGGGCTGGGGCTGGGGCCGGGGCCGAGAATTCAAAGCTGAGGTAACTCTTGAACAGGGAAATTGAATGTCCTACTTTTTCACTTCTGGAGCGCCCAAGGGCCCTGAAATCCAGTCCCATGATTATTTTCCAGAATTGGACCCTAAATTGTCACCAAGAGACTGGGGGAAGCCAGAAGAATCTACCAGGAGAGCGAAGGGATGCATCATAAAACCCTGCGGCACCGGATTCGCGACAATTCAGTCAGCCGGAGTTTCCTATTCCCACTCTCGCCTCAGGGCCGGCCGGGCCGCCCCTCGCGCCTTCCCGCGACGCTTACTGGACAGTATACGATTGACACAGTCACTCACCAATCGCCGCTCTGCTATAGGGGTTCTCTGGCCCTTACCGGTCTTTGGTCCCCGGGGCGAGATACGACCTCTGTGCGTCGACGTCAGCGTGTTGACGTCATAGGCCGGGTACTCTAGTAGGTCCTGGGGCGACAGTACGCGGGCGGTGGGCTACGCGACTTCTGCAGGACTAGATTTCTGGTCCCGCCCCGCCGAGCCCCGCCCCTCCGCCGGCAGAGACTGCCGCGGGCGCAGCCACAGAGCCGCGGTCTCCCGGCCAGCCTGGGGCGGCCGGCCCGGAACCACCCGATGAGGTAGGCTGGGTTTCTGGTCACCCTATTTGACAGATTGGAAAACTGAGTCATCGGGATCAGATGATTTGCCCGGGGCTCACTGGAGACCCGCGAACGGAGGCCAGAACCGAGCATCCCGGCTTGTTTGTACGGCCCTCGCCGTCCTCTGGAGAGGAGGAGGGGCTTGGCGGGCTTGTTTATAATGGGTACAGAAGTGAAGTTGCAGATTGTGGAGCCCCTTTTCATCCAAGGTTTGGGTGGGCATTCAGGGGATGGATGCTAGTAGAGAGGTCTCCATTCCTTCATCCTGCGCAGCCCTCGGTGAAATCAAGCCCTCTGCTGGCCCCTTGGGCCCACCATAGTGACCAAGAATGGTGACTAGGCTGATGCGTGGGCTATAGGAACAAGGTCGGTTACTGACCTCTTTTTTTTTTTTTTTCCTTCCCATTAAGGAAAGCTGTGTTCCAAACAAAATTTAAAAATTAAAGCACAAGTCACGAATGTTCTGGCTCTGGTTTCAGTTCACTGCTTTGCTCACTCATGGGTATCTGGCCATATTTTGAAATCTCAGTAGCATGCTTATTTTTTGGGTTAGGATTAGAGAGGGATGTTTTTTTCTTTCCTTTAGTTCAAAGATGAGTTAACATTGTGGAACTTTTCTTATTCTCTTAAAGTGCCAATTGATCTTCATGTCATTTGTCTTCTATTTCACAGATGGAATTACTGAATTCATCACTTGACTTAGTAGTAGTTTGGATAAGCTTAGCTAGGTAACAAAATAACAGGTCAAACCTCTCCATACTAATACTGGAATTAGTTTATCTCAGAATTCTTTGTGGAGAAGAGTTCTGAAAGGTAATTCACATATATATATTCCATCTACCCATACATCCTCATGAAACAAAACATCTTAGGATACCTAAGATGCTTTATTTATGGGTTCTAATAAGGTGGGGCATAATTCATGCTCATAAAGTAAAAATGTGTACTGTATAATATATGTATCCATATATAATGTTTTGTATTGTCATGAAGAATTCATTCTCTTTAAATCTTTCTGTCTCAGACATTGACCTTTAAGAGTGCATTATTGCATAAAACTGCATTGAAGAAATGAAATTAAAACTGCTTCAGGGGACTTTTCCTTACTAAGGTTCACAGAAGGATGGTTGTTATCATTTGACTTTAGTCTTTGGACAAATTTATCTGATGATCGCCTCATCTCTGCCTCATCTTACGCTTTGTTTTAGATGTTGAGGATTGAATGTGGAAACCTTTACATAATAGTCTTGCTCTCAAGACCTTCCGTTTTGATGGAGATACTATAAATATATAAACAAAAATGACAATTTTAGATAATGATAAATGCTAGAAAAGAAATTACCAGGGGCTGGAGCACGACTGGGATGTGGGAGGAAATTTAGATATGGGTGGTCAGAAAGATTTCCTTGAGTAAGTTTGGAGATCTGAATGTTTAGAATGAGTCAGCCATGGGAAGATCTGCTGGAAGTTTCCAAGCAGCAGTGACAGTGCAAAGGAGCTAAAGGAAAAAGAAGCTTGATATTTTCCAGGGATAGAGGAGAAGTTGTGTGGCTGGAGTCAGGTATACTTAGGGGAGAATGAGGTGGGAGGACAAAAGTGAGGGAAGTGGCACTCAGAGGTGGGCAGGATTGCGATCATCTCAGTCCCGTGTGGGAATTCCAGACAAAGAATTGTCAAAGCTCTCTTCATTTTTCTTAGTGACATTCATATAATGCTAACCTGGCTTTCTGCTTTATATTGGTTATGAAATCATTATAGTAAATCACTATATGTTTTTTCACCAGTGGTCCTCTTTCTTAATGGAAAAATGTCATCTTCCCTCGAGCACTGTGTCCCACACTGTTTCTTTCCTGTTAATTGTTACTATGTGCAGTGCTCTGAGCCTTTACTTATCTTCTGCTTCCTGCTTTGATCCTTCTTACTCCCAACTGCGAGTCCTCTCCAGTATTTATGTGCCAGGCATTCAATCTCCAGTATTTATGTGCCAGGCATTCAATCCCTGCTCTTCTCCAGGCTGAGTTCTAGGAAACTGCTTTGTCAAGTGGATTCCTCTTCCCCATTAGAACTTATCTTACTGGCCAGAGACTTAATGTCTGCCTTTATTTAGTGCCTACAGTATACCAGATGCATTATATACTTTCTGAGTCTTCTTTCCTGTTGCAAAGGTAAATGTTATCCTTCCTTGATAGAAGAGGACACTTCTGCATAAGGCTACCACCTGGTACTGAGGGAGCCCAGGTTTGAACACTCCAGTTAGTCTGCCATTGAAGCTTGATCCGTGATAGGAAGCTTGGTACCTCCCTGAATGTATTACAACAACTCTCTATTCTGAAATTAATATTTTATGAAATAGCACTCTAGAGATCATGATTCAATCCTCTTAGTTTAAAGGTGAGACTGGGGAAGCCTATTCAGTGCTTTTCGAGACAGAACTCGCATCAGATTCTCATCCTACTAATTTTCAGCCTAATGTTTTTTCTGCTGTACTTAAACTCCATGGACATTCCATCACAAGGGGTTTTGGTATATAGAGAAATATAATATTTCAACATCATGAACTTACTGTCCATAAACTCATACAAGGCATCTTTTAAAAAGATGAGACAGTGCTTCTGCTTGGGGTAAAATAGCCCCTTGATAGTGATGGTGGTGATTTAGTCGCTAAGTCGTGTCCGACTCTTGAGACCCCATGGACTGTAGCCCACCAGGCTCCTCTGTCTATGGAATTTTCCAGGCAAGAACACTGGAGTGGGTTGCCATTTCCTTCTCCAGCAGATCTTCCGGACCCAGGAATTGAACCCTGGTCTCTTGCATTGCAGGCAGATTCTTTACCAACTGAGCTATGAGGGAAGCCCCAAAATAGCCCCTTACTGTATTTTAATTCACCTTTTCAGCAGTGAGCAGGTGTAAACTTTCTTTGTGAACCTTGGTTTTCTTAGTAGAAAGTTGCTTCAAAATGACTTTAAAATTTACAGTTCAACTTCACAAATCTTTGTAGGGAGTTTACAATGTGTTGTTTTCCCAGCTTTAACTGTTTACTTACAATTATGGGAACATCACTGAGCATTTTCTGGTTCATAGTTTCTGTTGGCAAGTAAGAGTTTCTTCCTATAATTGAGGAAGCTGTTGGGCCAACTCAGGGATACAACTTCTCTTTCTTAGTAATGCATTATCATTTTTAAAAATGAGTCAAAATTCATGTCTAAATTATATTGTTGAAAAGGGGGTCACTTTCTTTCTACAATTTAAAAATACCCATTCTTTATTTCTAAGGTTTGCTTATTTTATTAATTATGATTGGGATATAACTGATGAATTATAGTAAATTAACAAATAGCTGAATTTACTTTCTGATAGCTTTTTGACTCCCCTGTAAGTGACTCAGATGGTAAAGAATCTGCCTGCAATGCTGGAGACCTGGGTTCGATCCCTGAGTTGGGAAGACCCCCTGGAGGAGGGCATGGCAACCCACTCCGGTATTCTTGCCTGGAGAATCCTATGGACAGAGGAGCCTGGTGGGCTGTAGTCCATGGGGTCGCCAAGAATTGGACACGACTGAGTGACTAAGCACAGCACAGTAACTTAATGGTGGTCAACTTTTCTATTAGTCAAATCAGAATAATGTTACTGGAATTAGTTTGTGCAGCTGACTTATACCTTCTGAAGGTCCAAGCTGTCATAATTTGGCCTCAGATTACAGTGCTGTCCTTCCACCATGAACCCAGTGCCCCAAACTGGACTCCTGGCCATTCCAGCTTTAGTGCCATTGCTTGTGCCCTGCCTGCAGCCTGAAATGCGTTCTGCATAAACAAATGCAGCCAAAGTTCTGCCTGTGCCACTCTGTCCGTCTGTGCTCCTTTCTCAATGAGCTGTTTCCTTTGTCGCTTTAATGGAAGCCTTCTCTTTGACAGCACTTCTGGTAGTCTTGCTCAGTGATGCAGTTTACCAATCTGGATATCTTTGGTAGTGTACTATATTGTATGTGGGTGTTCAAATATATGTTAACTTGAGCTTAAAAGAGATTTAACAATTCGTTTTAGACTTGAAAAGTTGTGTTTTTGTGTGTGTGTGTAAATGATAGAGCCCTTTGGTTTAGTTTAGCGACTTCACTTTCACTTTTCACTTTCATGCGTTGGAGAAGGAAATGGCAACCCACTCCAGTGTTCTTGCCTGGAAAATCCCAGGGACGGGGGAGCCTGGTGGGCTGCCGTCTGTGGGGTCTCACAGAGTCGGACACAACTGAAGTGACTTAGCAGCAGCAGCAGCAGCAGCCTTTTTAGATTTATAGAACTTTTATTACCTTACCTTTGCTAGAAGCATCTTTAATGCTTTTCTTGGCTTTGATTCAGCAGAACTTCTTTCCTGTTACAGTTAAGTGTCTGACTGCTACAGTTACCAAGGGGTCCCTTGAGAGCAACTCAGATGTTTGGGCTGTAAGTATTGAAGGCACATTGTTGCAAATAAGAATCCATGTTTTCTGTGTTTATGGTTTTGGGAAAAAGATAACAGCAGTTCTACTTTTTAATAGTGACTGAGAAAACTGAAGCCCAGAGGACGAGTCAGAGATTCCTACAGTGCTGGGCTACGGAGCTTGATCAGCACTCTTGGTTCACGGCAGCAGGGGCTGGCACTCGTTCTGATGTCCTACCACAGAATTCCTGGTAGCCTCTTAAGTGTATTTCAGCACAGCTGAGGCCTTTCTGGATTGCTTGACTTGCTTGGCTAGTGAGCTGCCCTACATCTGGAAGACACCTCTTGTTGTGACTCCAAGTCAAAGCAGGAACTCTGTCCAAGGATCCCCAACTGAGCTGTTTAAGTCCACGGGATCTTCCTGGGCAAGCATTGGCTGGTATCTGGTTTGGTAGGATCTTTAGTTTAAAGCCTCTTTCTTGGGGCTTTCCTGGTGATCCAGTGGTCAAGACTTGGAGCTTTGATGGTAGGAGACATGGGTTCAATCCCTGGCTGGGAAACTAAGATCCCACATGCTGCTCAGGGCAGCCAAAAAAGGTAAAATAAAAATTAATTAATAAAATGAAAAGGCAAAACCTTTCTCTTCTACTTCCCCTCTCATCACAGTTTTCTAAAAAATATCTTGGGGTTAATGGGCATCCTCTGTATTAAACTAGGAGCTGGAGGAAATTCAGTCTGGTGCCTTCTA
The DNA here is from genome assembly GCF_910594005.1 of Cervus elaphus. NCBI lineage: Eukaryota > Metazoa > Chordata > Mammalia > Artiodactyla > Cervidae > Cervus > Cervus elaphus. The sequence goes on from NC_057832.1 coordinate 58,338,273, forward strand.
AGTTGCAGTAATCACCAGTTTCTATGTCCCATGTTTTCCAGGACAGTTTACTTTTCTGACACTGTGTGTTGTTGCTCACTAGAGGATGTTCTTGTTTGCTTTTTGTTTTAGGAAAATATATTCTCATGGTTCTTTAATTGATTAATGACCTGCTGAATGAATGACGTAGAACCAGGGAATTTCAAGTACATTTCCCTATTTGTTAAATTCCTCCAAGGTAGCAGAAGGATGTCTTGAGAAATTAAGAGTTTTCTCCAGCTGAGGTGGGAGCCCCAGCTAGAGCTTGCTTCTGTTATTACTGATAATAACTGAGAGGGCTTCCTATGTGTCAGGTGGTATTTTAAATGCTTTATGTCAGGATTTGGTATCCTGAGCACTGTTAATATTTTAGGTTGGATAATGTTTTTGTGTTGGGGGCTGTCCTATGAGTTGTAAGGGGTTTAGCAGCATACGTAGGCTCTACCCCGCTGCATACCAGTCCCACCTCCCCCCAGTGGTGACAACCAAAAATGTCTCCAGTCTTTGCTATATGTTCTGGAGTGAGTGAGCAGAGTCCTTCCCTCCACAGGCACCTAAAGAACCACTGCTTTACTAAACTAATTTATTCCTCTCAACAACCCTCTACGATGGGTCGTATTATTGTCTTCATTTTGTGGAGGGAGAACCTGAGGCATGGAGTGGGTTAAGTGACTTGTCCAGGATTACACAAGTAGTAAGCAGTCATAGTGGATGTGAAACTCGCCAGTGATCTTTGTGAACTCTGGCCCTGTGCAGCCAGCAGACTGGCTGCAGACTGTTAGGGACCCAAAGACTATACAAGTTCAGCTCAGTTCAGTCGCTCAGTCGTGTCCGACTCTTTGCGACCCCATGGACTGTGGCACGCCAGGCCTCCCTGTCCATCACCAACTCTCAGAGTTTACTCAAACTCATGTCCATTGAGTCGGTGATGCCATCCAACCATCTCATCCTCTGTTGTCCCCTTCTCCTCCCGCCTTCAATCTTTCCCAGCATCAGGATCTTTTCAAATGAGTCAGTTCTTCGCATCAGGTGGCCAAAGTATTGGAGGTAAATCAGGGGACAAAACAAAAGCCAGTAGGACCAAACAGGGCTGTAAGTGAGGTGGCTGAGTTAACTGGGGAGCATTGCCAGAATTGCCTCTTTTTCAAGAGAAGCTAGAGATCTAGATTTTAGTTGTGTGAAAAATGCTTATCTTTTAATATTGGCAGTTAATCTAGTGACGAAACATCATGCAAGCCAGGAGACAGACAAGCAGTATCACTTATGTATGGACAAGGTTTGGTCCCAGGCCGTCAGTTTGTGTTCTTTTTTGTGGAGACTTAGCAGCATTGTGATATCATAGAGAATTGTATACTCATTTGATTAAAAGCACAGATATAGAATCTACGTGGAGGGCAAAAGTTTTCACTTCTTGGAAGTCTCTGGAAATAAAGATTGGTGGGGTGGTGCTTCTAGACTAGAGATAGTTGTCTTTTTCTTTTAAGCCAAAAGAGTGTGAGAATTAGGCTGGCCAATCCATCACACTTGGAAATTTTAATGCTCTGCTGCTCAGCACAGACTCAGTTTGAAAGTTCTGTACTTCGTCCTGCAGCAGTGTCAGCAGTAACTATTTTTTTTTTTTTAATGACTTCTGCTGTACTGGTGCTAAAGGCAATATCCTATAGGACAACCAGGCAACATAAATTCTGGAATTCAATATCCTGGAGAAGTGAACCACAGCCATACCTCAGTCTTTTGACAGCCAGTAACCGATGGAGTCCAGTTTAACCCTGTAGGAAAGCCCAGGCTGTCTGCCTGTTTGAGTAACAGTGGACCTCTCCGGCCTTTGTAGCCTTTTCCGTGAGCCCGTGTGCTTTTGTACCCCTGCTCTAGGTGTGAAAGCGACCTCCTGCTCTCACACTGTCTTTGCGTGGCCTTGGGATCTGCCCGGCGCCTCCTCACGTGGGCCCCTCTGAGACTGTGGGCAGCCCAGTCTCCTGGAAGTGCTCCTGCTTCTCCTCTGGTTTTAATTTAATCTGCCTCTTCCTTGCTGGAGGTCACCTTTTCATTTCTTTTGAAGCCATATGTTTTCTTTTAGGCTAGTAGGCTAGTTTTTTATCAAGCTTTTTTCTGGCCATAAGAACCTAGAGTTCTGTCCTTTAGTGTTACAACCGTCTTAGACTTTGATTTCTAATTATTTGTATAACTGCTTTACCTCCTCTATAAAATTATATTTTACTTGAGTATCAGTTCAGTTCAGTCTCTCAGTCGTGTCCGACTCTTTGCGACCTCATGAATTGCAGCACGCCACGCCTCCCTGTCCATCACCAACTCCTGGAGTTTACACAAACTCATGTCCATCGAGTCAGTGATGCCATCCAGCCATCTCATTCTCTGCCATCCCCTTCTCCTCCTACCCCCAATCCCTCCCAGCATCAGGGTCTTTTCCAGTGAGTCAACTCTTCGCATGAGGTGGCCAAAGTACTGGAGTTTCAGCCTCAGCATCAGCCCTTACAATGAACACCCAGGACTGATCTCCTTTAGGATGGACTGGTTGGATCTCCTTGCAGTCCAAGGGACTCTCAAGAGTCTTCTTCCACACCACAGTTCAAAAGCATCAATTCTTCGGCGCTCAGCTTTCTTCACAGTCCAACTCTCACATCCATACATGACCACTGGAAAAACCATAGCCTTGACTAGACGGACCTTTGTTGGCAAAGTAATGTCTCTGCTTTTTAATATTCTGTCTAGGTTGGTCGTAACTTTTCTTCCAAGGAGTAAGCGTCTTTTAATTTCATGGCTGCAATCACCATCTGCAGTGATTTTGGAGCCCCCAAAAATAAAGTCTGACACTGCTTCCACTGTTTCCCCATCTATTTCCCATGAAGTGATGGGACTTGATGCCATAATCTCAGTTTTCTGAATGTTGAGCTTTAAGCCAACTTTTTCACTCTCCTCTTTCACTTTTATCAAGAGGCTTTTTAGTTCCTCTTCACTTTCTGCCATAAGGGTGGTGTCATCTGCATATCTGAGGTTATTGATATTTCTCCTGGCGATCTTGATTCCAGCTTGTGCTTCTTCCAGCCCAGCGTTTCTCATGATGTACTCTGCATATAAGTTAAGTAAGCAGGGTGACAATATACAGCCTTGACGTACTCCTTTTCCAATTTGGAACCAGTCTGTTGTTCCATGTCCAGTTCTAACTGTTGCTTCCTGACCTACATATAGGTTTCTCAAGAGGTGGGTCAGGTGGTCTGGTATTTCCATCTCTTTCAGAATTTTCCACAGTTTATTGTGATCCACACAGTCAAAGGCTTTGGCATAGTCAATAAGGCAGAAATAGATGTTTTTCTGGAATGCTCTTGCTTTTTCGATAATTCAGCGGATGTTGGCAATTTGATCTCTGGTTCCTCTGCCTTTTCTAAAACCAGCTTGAACATCTGGAAGTTCACGGTTCACGTATTGCTGAAGCCTGGCTTGGAGAATTTTGAGCATTGCTTTACTAGTGTGGGAGATGAGTGCAGTTGTGCAGTAGTTTGAACATTCTTTGGGATTGCCTTTCTTAGGGATTGGAATGAAAACTGACCTTTTCCAGTCCTGTGGCCACTGCTGAGTTTTCCAAATTTGCTGGCATATTGAGTGCAGCACTTTAACAGCGTCATCTTTCAGGATTTGAAATAGTTCCACTGGAATTCTATCACCTCCACTAGCTTTGTTCTTAGTGATGCTTCCTAAGGCCCTCTTGACTTCTCATTCCAGGATGTCTGGCTCTAAGTGAGTGATCACACCATTGTGGTTATCTGAATCATGAAGATCTTTTTTGTATAGTTCTTCTGTGTATTCTTGCCACCTCTTCTTAATATCTTCTGCTTCTGTTAGATCCGTACCATTTCTGTCCTTTATTGAGCCCATCTTTGCCTGAAATGTTCCCTTGGTATCTCTAATTTTCTTGAAGAGATCTCTAGTCTTTCCCAGTCTGTTGTTTTCCTCTATTTCTTTGCCTTGATCACTGAGGAAGGCTTTCTTATCTCTCCTGGCTATTCTTTGGAACTCTGCATTCAAATGGGAATATCTTTCATTTTCTCCTTTTACTTGAGGATAGGGAACAGTCTTTCCCATCTCACTTTTCCCCACAGCATCTAGCGGAGTGTTTTCCATGGGTAGATGCTTCATACATTTCAGTTTATTCACAGGGTCCTGGTAGGTTCCCACTCATATAGTGATTTCTTCCTTTTTTTCCTGTATGTTTGTATGTTTATCTAGTGTGTTGTTAGAGTGACTTCACTAAATAGAATTCAAAGTAGGAACGAAGAAGTGATGACCAAATTAATTTGGGAAGGTTGGACTATTTTTATTAATTCCATTGTCAATGCTAGTAATTAGAGATGAAATATTCTTCATTTATTGATGTTGGAAGTCCAGACATCTGTGTAAACTTGGCTAACTTTAGGTAGCAAGTACCCAGACTCCAAACTTTTATACAGCAATATTTGTAAACAAATTTATAATAACAAACGAATGCCTAACAAACACATGGCCAGGTATTTCCCTAGGTGCTAAGGATACAGAAGTGTCTTCTGGGACCTTTGGTATAATACTGAGGATAAGACATGTAAACAATATGTAAAATTGTATGAAAGATTAGAAGTGCTGGTAAAGACAGATAATCTCTCAGTGGGATCAGACAACATTTCATTGAGGAAGTGGTACTTAAGCTTCCTTGAACAATGAATAGGCTTTCATTGCTGTTAATTGTTTATCAGTTGCAGGAAAAGGCACTCCAGGCTGGAGGATGAGGACAAAGACAGTGACAGTGCCAACCACCTGTGTACAAGGAAACCAACCATAAGTTAGTCCGTCTAGAGCTCTGGGTGTGAGGAAATGGAGTTTTGAGCAGAGGGAGGAAGCGGTTCCTTCAGGCTTTCATTTTAAAGAGATCTTACTTTAGTGATGTCCTCTCCCTCTGTAAACATATGCTCCCAGTCTATTCTTACCATTAGGCTGCAGTTCAAACTGTTTTATTACTGTATCAGCTAGCTGTTGTGTTGAGTCTTATAATTAGTGGTCCTTGTTTATGTGATCCTGTTTTCTGAAGCACAGGTTAGGTTGATAAAGTCATCTGAAGCTGATCTCTTAAGGCTCTGTTTTACTTTGTGATCTCCTAAAAAGTCTGATGAAGAAAGAGGAAAGGCTACTGGTGCTTTTTTAAATCTCACTATGAAGATTTGAGATTTCCTTATAAGTCACATGCACCCAAGCTTTGAACCTCAAATCTTGACTTACAGTAGAGATTAGTAATTTTGTAAAGAACTATGTTTACCCGTGTGTCAGAGTAACAAAGAAGTAACACATGTAACTTCCACCTATTGGTAGATATTCCTGGGCAGGCATATAAGCAGCACTGCCTTTTATTGACTTGGTATAGTTTGTGAGATGGGAAGTTGGCCTTGGATAACTCCAGGGACAGTTGATGCTACGTCTTTCCTAGTATTGCTATTAGCGTGTCACTTCTACCTGCCATAGAGCCACTACAGGAGCAGTGAGTGGAAGAAGACGGCTCTGAAAGCTCGAGTGACACCTGGGGGTACCCTTACCCTTCCAGAGGAGTCTTGTGTCGTTGAATAAAGAGGAAATGCAGCTTGCTTCCAAATATCCACCTTGGCTTTGCTGTCTGATCATCAGCTGGCTACATGGAATTTAGCTTCTGTTTTCTCTGCCTTTGAGAATGCTTATGAAGAATGTGTGATGAACACATTTTTAATTCTAGTCTTTAAGATTAAGAAAGACAGTTACTAAAACAAATTTATATCTTTAGCTGCCTTCCTTTGACTCCTAGGATAGCAGTGAACTCAGTGCCTTGAGATACTGATTTTCAGATCTAAATCAGTAAGATCATGAATTCCACTCTGAGAACTGAAAGCATTTGTTTGAAAATTGCTTACAATAAGTACTTAAGTGGCATTCAAAGCAGAAAGATGTCCTTATATGCATTGAAATGTATTTCAAATTTCTTAACTGAGGGACCTTCGTCTGTCTAGATAGTAATATGACTGTTGATTCCATTATTGCCAAAGCTGGCAACACATCCCTAAGAGGAAGTTTTACATATTCATGAGAATATATGCACTAAGGAGCAACATGTTTCCTCTGAATTACTGTCTGCTGATGATTGACTGGTTGACAGTAATAATGAGGTCAAAATTGGGAAAAATAGTGGTAACTCCATAATAATCATTAGATACTTTATAACTGATCTATTGTGATTTTTTAGGAAAGGTTAAAGTAGACTTAGTTCTTCTGGGAGAAGAAAAAGTTTTGGAAAATGATAGGTAATCAGCAACCAAAAAAAAATCAGCAGTCTTTTGACTTGTGGAAATGACTAACTCATGAAGAAAAATAAGGTTATGTGTAACTTCTGTGATTGGGAAGATTAAGACAGAGGAGTTTCTGGGTCAGCTCTGGAAAAAATATTTGAATGTTAGAACTCAATCTCAAAAAGGGGAACAAGCTGTTAAGTCAGTTAGAGCACCAGAAGAGAGTTGTAAGGAGGAGAACTAGATGTTGGAGGGGGACAGTTATGGACAGAGCTGGAGGAAGGCAGTTATGGTGACTTTTTTGTTCCAGTTATTCTTGGCCATTTGATAGCAGCTTCTGAAAAAAATGAGAGAAAAATAAAATAATATTCTTGTTTGTGAGAGAGAGAGAGAGAGACTTTTGCAAAGTGATGAGATATAGCTATAACATTTCAACCATCTGACTCTGCCAGTGCTTGTGATGTAACTGACTGTTGAGTTGTTGAGCCCTGCAGGCTGGTGAGCTAACAACATACCCCACCCAATGTGACTTTGATTACTGTGTGGCATAGTGCCACTTTGTCAACCTGTGATCCTTAGTAGAACAGATATATATTGTCAAAGACCTTCCTCTGTCCAGCTGACTCATCCTCCCCTGGACCAAGCAACATCCTAGTGACATGTTTACTATCAAGAGTATATACTTGATTTCTTTCCCTTCTGTTCGATCACCCCCTTGTAGTATTTATATATCTGCCTCCTTGACTGGGGCTTTCCAGGTGGCTCAATGGGTAAAGAATCTGCCTGCAGCGCAGGAGACATAAGAGATGCAGGTTCAATCCCTGAGTCAGGAAGATTCCCCTGGAGGAGGACATGGCAACCCACTCCAATATTCTTGCCTGGAGAATCCCATGGACAGAAGAGCCTGGTGGGCTTTAGTCGATAGGGTAGCAGAGTCAGACATGACTGAAGTGACAGCACGCACACCTGCACTCTGTGACTATTTGGAAGCTTTTTCTGAGAGCAGAGAAAAATTCCATTACCTTTTGGGAGTTTTACATTTTGTAGGTTTTCAATGATTATTATTTAATAAAATGAGAACTCTTAGAGGACTTAAATTAAGATTTAAGTGAGGATTTAAGTAGAAGTTGAGATGGTTGGATGGCTTCACTGACTTGATAGACATGAGTTTGAACAAGCTTTGGAGTTGGTGATGGACAGGGAAGTCTGGCATGCTACAGTTTATGGGATCGCAAAGAGTCAGACACGACTGAGTGACTGAACTGAACTAGAGGATTTATATAGGCCCACCTCATAATTATTTTCTGTTCTACAAATAGATGCACTTTCTTTGTTTTTTATCCCTCCCCCTCTTCTTTTATGGAGAGAAGGGAGACTATTCTAATTTCTGTTATATCTCATGGTTGTTAATAACCTCCATCTACATGCTGTTGAGTCCCAAATTTCCATTTCTAACTCAGACCTCTCCTCTGAGCTCCTGACTCATACCCTACTTCTTGCTTTTATTTTCACTTAGATATGAATAAGTATCTTACACTCATGTCCAAACTGCACTGATGTTCTCGCTCAGAGTTGCCCTTCCTCCAGCTTCACCCTTGTAGTAAATAGTGAGTCCCTCCCTCCATCTCCTCAGGCTGTAAGTCTGGCAGCTGACTTGTGGTCCTCTCCTTGTCCTGTATCCCATGCCCAATCCATCCCTTACTGATTTGGCTTTGTATTTGGAACCAACCACCATCACCACCCTTGTCTACTAAGCTATGTCTTCTCTCTCCTGAATTACAGCCACCATTGTCCTCTAAGTAGGCTCCCTGCTTCTTTGCCTCTGTCAGCCAGAGAGTCTCCTAAAGCTTAAGTTGCATCAGGCTTCTCTTCTGAAAAGCTTCTGGTGTTTTCCCACCTCATTAACTGTCTTTACTGTGGTCTGTGAGGTCCTCCAAGGCTCCCCCAGGTTGTTAACTTCTCAGCTCCTCCTGCTGCTCTCCTGTCCAGTTCTTGCAAAGCTGGAAGCTGATGACCTGGCTGAACTCCTGCCTGGCCAGCTCCGCCCCTCCTCAGGGCCTCACCCATCCTCTTCCCTCCAGTAGCCCTGCTCTTCTTCCTGATACCGATGTAGCATCTCTTCCTTATCTCCTGCTAGTCTCTGCTCCACCTTTGTTTACCTGTAATGACTTCAGTGACATCATCCTGACCAAGCAAGCCGTTTACAGTTAGGGCTCGGGTTAGTGCTTCTTTATCCTCTGGCCCTGCCCTCTAGACGGTCAGCTCTGTTAGAGGAGAGCATTCTTTCAGTTTTGTTCATTGCCACATTCCCCAGTGGTCAGAGGAGGACTTGACATATTTTTGGTATTAAAAGTATATTTGTGGAGTAAATGAAGTAGATGTGGTGTATTCTTGGCAGATGCTGAATTTTCAAAAATTATCAGGTACAACTCTTAAGTCTTATAGTATACATCCAGATTCAGTTTCTTAATAAATGTTTTAGATTTGCCTCATAAATTATGAAAACAATATGTATTTTCCCAGCTATTTTTAAATCTTAATATTTCTTTCTCTGTTATATGTCAAATAAAAGTTCACTGATATTTTTAATATTCATATGGAAGTAGTTGCCATAAGAACAGGTTTGTTCTTGGGAGATCAGTTAGTATCAGTGAGAGGAGTGACTTAAAAACTTCATAATATACTTGTTTTCTGCTTTATTTTTTCCAAGTCATTGATGCTAATTTCTAAATAAATTTGAGTCTTGAAACAGATGGTCAAAAAGTTAAATTCTCATTATACATACACAATTACTTTAATCTGTTGATGTTAAGAGAAATTGTTAAATGAGATGAGACTGCAAAAAATGACACAGAATTTGAATGGAGAGCCTTGAATGTGTGGAAGGGGAAAGAGAGCGGAACACACAGCAGCCAATGGTGAGCAGACTTATCAGGATGGAATAAAAGCTGTTCTTACCTCTCAGTGTAACAACTCTAGAAATATGACATCCGGAACATAAGTACAGTATTCAGAATACAACCGTGGAGTGAGTATATAGGGATATTACTATGGAGTTGGACTTCTGATTCTTGAAGAAAAGTGAGAAAAAGAAGGACGTGCAGTTGAAATGTGGGTCCCAGTGGAATAGGTCAGCTGCTTGAGTGAAACAACACGTGGTACATGATGCTGTGTGGTAGATCTGTCTCTCCCCAGTGTCTGGGAAGAATATGAGTACTAACGGATGGAACGAATGAAGGGTAAATTTGACTTTTAAAAGCTTATGATAAAGTAATGGCTTGTGTACATTTTCACTAAAGATCAGATCAGACTTTAGACCCCAAACCATTGTGTGATGTGCACTTTATTGTTTCATTTAATAAAGCCTTGCTGACGACAACAATAACAAAAAGACAAATTATTAGGTATTCGGTATTGGCTCAAAAATCCAGACAGGATGACTCCTATCTTCAGTCACGTGCACTTTAGAAGTCTGCAACCATCTCCATTTGTGTCTTGGAAATTCAGTATTTTTATTAGGGGCAGAATGATTGGGACGCCCAGAAATCTTCCGTAGGTTTTCCTTTGAGTCTGTTAGTGTGTCTCAGTTGTCCTGTGTGTGCGTGCTCGGTAGCTTCAGTTGTGTCCAACTCTTAGCCACCCTGTGGTGCAAAGATGTGTTTACAAAATCTCCATGTGTTTGTTCTCTTTTATAAAACAATTTAAGAAGTTTTCTAGGATCATTCCAGTTCCTTATTCTGCTCTCAGAGGTAGCACATACTTAAAGTTAACTTAATGATTTTTCACAGTGAGAATTTACTTTTATTCACATATAAACACACACATATGCATATATATATTCAATATACATATTGTATTTAAATATATATATGTTTATATTATACATATATGTTTGTATATACTAGATGGATTGATAGAGCAACCCCATCCCAAAACATCCTTCTATCCTTGTTTTTCTGAACTATTCAGAGGTTAAGAATTTCATAACCAGAATACTAAACTGTAATCAGTTTTTCAGTTGTTTTTTGTAGCTTTATCTTTCGGGTTTTTAGTTTTTGTTTTATTCAGGATTCAGTCTAGGCTTGTGCATTATGTTTGATGGTTGTGGCTCTTTTTACTTTTTAAGTTTGAAGAGTATCCACATCGCTTTCTTACATTTGTTTTTGTTTTGTTTTTCATCATGTTGACTTTGCTCAAGATTCAGAATAACTGTCTTGTAGAATATCCCACATACTTTTTTGATTGTATCCTTATGGAATTTAGGTTAAACATTTTTTGCACAGGAACATTATAATTGATGTTATAGACTTCTGATTGGATCACTTTAAAAGGCACATAGTGTCAGCTTGCTCTAGTATTGGTAATGCTGTTCGATTAGTTGGTACAGGTGGAGACTGCCAGATCTTTCTACTATAAAGTATATTATTCCTAATGAAATTATTATATAATCTAAGATTGACACTTTGAGACTTTGAATATCTATTCTTCAACAATGTTTTAATAGTTTTAGGCATCCAGTAAAGATCCTTGTCTGAATTACTTACTCCAGCTGGGAGTTACAAACTGTTGATATTTCTTATTTTATTATTTCTTCTACATTTTAAGCTAACATTTGTTTCTTATAAAAGAGAATTACCCTCTCTCTCTTTTGCAGTATTATTGTGGACTCATGGAACTTCTTAATTTTTCCAACATAAATTCCAACATTACAGTCATTATTCATTTTTATATTCAAGTCACTGCATCTGGCCAGTGGAAACACCTCATGACAGCCTAAACATTTTTTTAAAAATGATTTTGGCTTTTTGTGTCTTCTCTTAAGAAAACTTGCCTACAAAGAGGTTTTAAAAATATTCTCCTGCAAATTTTTATAACAGCTTTATCTTTTTAGTTTTTATGTTTAGACCTATGATCCATCTTGAATTATTTTTTGCATGGTGATTGTTAGGGTTTGAAGTTCATTTTTTTTTTTTTTTTTTTCAGTTTTGATATCTGGTTGTCTCAGCATCATACATTCTTTTTCCAGTTGGATTGCTTTGACGTCTTTGTCAAAAGTAAAATGATCATATAAGTGCAGATCTCTTTCTAGACTCTCCCTTATGTTCCATTGATCTGTCTGTTGATCTTTATGCTAGTGCCACTCTGTCTTCATTACTGAAGTGTTGCAGAAGGCCTTTAAGTAGTGTGTTTTCCAGTTTTGTTCTTTTTCAGGATTGCTTTGGATATTCTCATTTCTTTGCATTTCTATATACATTTTAAAATTAGCTTGTCAGTTTCTGCCAGAAAAGCTTGATGAGATTATGGTTGAGATTGAGTTGAATCTCTAGATCAATTTGGGGAGAGTAGAAATAGTAACCATGATTCCTTCCAGTCCGTAAACCTGGTCAGCTGCCTGTCTATTTTCATCTTCTTTGATTTCTCTCAACAGTGTTTTACAGTTTTCAGTGCTGAGACCTTGCATATATTTTAAGTTTATTGCTTAGTGTTTTGTTTTTGATGCTATTTTAACTTCACTGTAGCCCCTCCTCATTTATTCCTACTCCCAGCTGCCCAGAATGGAGGGATTGGTAAACAGATGAATCACAACATCCTGAATAAGCTAATCTTTTTTATTTGTTTGTCTAAAGTAGATCAAAATAAGCTTAGGCAGGATGATAGATAACTGTGTACACTATTCTCTGATAGGAAGAGAGAGGTATAGAAAAATGGGAGGAGCAAAAGCTTCCCTGAGAAAGTGACCTTTGAGTTAAGGCTTTTTAGAATGAGTAAGAGTCATACCCATTTGAATGCAGAGATCCAAAGAATAGCAAGGAGACATAAGAAAGCCTTCCTCAATGATCAATGCAAAGAAATAGAGGAAAACAATAGAATGGGAAAGACTACAGGTCTCTTCAAGAAAATTAGAGATACCAAGGGAACATTTCCTGCAGAGATGGGCTCCATAAAGAAAAGAAATGATATGGACCTATCAGAAGCAGAAGATATTAAGAAGAGGTGGCAAGAATACACAGAAGAACTATACAAAAAAGATCTTCATGATTCAGATAACCACAATGGTGTGATCACTCACCTAGAGCCAGACATCCTGGAATGAGAAGTCAAGAGGGCCTTAGGAAGCATCACTAAGAACAAAGCTAATGGAGGTGATGGAGTTCCAGTGGAACTATTTCAATACCTAAAAGATGATGCTGTGAAAGTGCTACAGTCCCTAAGCCAGCAAATTTGGAAAACTCAGCAGTGGCCACAGGACTGGAAAAGATCAGTTTTCATTCCAATCCCAAAGAAAGGTAATGCAAAAGAATGCTCAAACTACTGCACAATTGCACTCATTTCACATTCTAGTAAAGCAATGCTCAAAATTCTCCAAGCCAGGCTTCAACAGTACGGGAACCATGGACTTCCAGATGTTCAAGCTGGTTTTAGAAAAGGCAGAGGAACCAGAGATCAAATTGCCAACATCCACTGGATCATCGAAAAAGCAAGAGGGTTCCAGAAAAAAATCTACTTGTGCTTTATTGACTATGTCAAAGCCTTTGAGTGTGTGTATCACAACAAACTGTGAAAAACTCTTGAAGAGATGGGAATACCAGACCACCTTACCTGCTTCCTGAGAAATCTGTGTGCAGGTCAAGAGGCAACAGTTAGAACTGGACATGGAACAACAGACTGGTTCCAAATAGGAAAAGGAGTATGTCAAGGCTGTATATTGTCACCCTGCTTATTTAACTTAAATGCAGAGTACATCATGAGAAATGCTGGGTTGGATGAAGCCCAAGCTGGAATCAAGATTGCTGGGAGAAATATCAATAACCTCAGATACACAGATGGTACCACCCTTATGGCAGAAAGTGAAGAAGAACTAAAAAACCTCTTGATGAAAGTGAAAGAGGAGAGTGAAAAAGCTGGCTTAAAACTCAGCCTTCAGAAAACTGAGATCATGGCATCTGGTCCCGTCGGTTCATGGCAAAGAGGTGGGGAAACAGTGGAAACAGCGACAGACTTTATTTTTGGGGATCCAAAATTACTACAGATGGTGACTGCAGCCTTAAAATGAAAAGACGCTTACTCTTTGGAAGAAAAGTTACAACCAACCTAGATAGCATATTAAAAAGCAGAGACATTACTTTGCCAATAAACGTCCATCTAGTCAAGACTATGATTTTTCCAGTAGTCATGTATGGGTGTGAGAGTTGGACTATAAAGAAAGATGAGTGCAGAAGAGTTGATGCTTTTGAACTGTGGTGTTGGAGAAGACTCTTGAGAGCCCCTTGGACTGCAAGGAGATCCAACCAGTCCATCCTAAAGAAATCAGTCCTGAATATTCATTGGAAGGACTGATGTTGAAGCTGAAACTCCAGTACTTTGGCCACCTCCTGGGAAGAGCTGACTCATTTGATAAGACCCTGATGCTGGGAAAGATTGAGCACATGAGGAGAAGGAGATGACAGAGGATGAGATGGTTGGATGGCATCACCGACTCAATGGACATGAGTTTGGATAAACTCCAGGAGTTGGTGATGGACAGGGAGGCCTAGCGTGCTGCAGTTCATGGGGTCACAAAGAGTCGGACACAACTGAGCAACTGAACTGAACTGAACTGAAAAGTCGTAGAGATAAAGGAAAGTAGCACTCAGCATAGGGAGGAAAGTACAAGCTGAGATTGGCGAGAATGTGATTCCTGTTCAGTTCAGATGACTACTGGACTACATGACTACTGGAAAAACCATAGCTTTGACTAGATGGACCTTTGTTGGCAAAGTAATGTCTCTGCTTTTTAATATTCTGTCTAGGTTGGTCATAGCTTTTCTTGCAAGGAGCAAGCATCTTTTAATTTCATGGCTGCAGTCACCATCTGCAGGGATTTTGAAGCCCCCAAAAGTAAAGTCTCTCACTGTTTCCATTGTTTCCCCATCTATTTCTCATGAAGTGATGGGACCAGATACCATGATCTCAGTTTTCTGAAGGCTGAGTTTTAAGCCAGCTTTTTCACTCTCCTCTTTCACTTTCATCAAGAGGCTTTTTAGTTCTTCTTCACTTTCTGCCATAAGGGTAGTGCCATCTGTGTATCTGAGGTTATTGATATTTCCCCTGGCAATCTTGATTCCAGCTTGTGCTTCATCCAGCCCAGTGTTTCTCATGATGTACCCTGCATATAAGTTAAATAAGCAGAGTGACAGTACACCGCCTTGACATACTCCTTTCCCTATTTGGAACCAGTCCGTTGTTCCATGTCCAGTTCTAATTGTAGCTTCTTGACCTGCGCACAGATTTCTCAGGAAGCAGGTAAGGTGGTCTGGTATCCCCATCTCTTTAAGAGTTTTAAGAGTTTGTTGTGATACACACACTCAAAGGCTTTGGCATAGTCAATAAATCAGAAGTAGATGTTTTTCTGGAACTCGCTTGCTTTTTTGATGATCTCTAGTTCCTCTGCCTTTTCTAAAACCAGCTCAAACATCCAAAAGTTCATGGTTCTCATACCATTGAAGCCTGACTTGGAGAATTTTGAGCATTACTTTACTAGAGTGTGAAATGAGTGCAATTGTGCAGTAGTTTGAGCATTCTTTTGCATTCCCTTTCTTTGGGATTGGAATGAAAACTGACCTTTTCCAGTCTTGTGGCCACTGCTGAGTTTTCCAAATTTGCTGGCATATTGAGTGCAGCACTTTAACAGCATCATCTTTCAGGATTTGAAATAGTTCCACTGGAATTCTATCACCTCCACTAGCTTTGTTCTTCGTGATGCTTCCTAAGGCCCTCTTGACTTTACATTCCAGGATGTCTGGCTCTAGGTGAGTGATCACACCATTGTGGTTATCTGAATCATGAAGATCTTTTTTGTATAGTTCTTCTGTGTATTCTTGCCACCTCTTCTTAATATCTTCTGCTTCTGTCAGATCCATACCATTTCTGTCCTTTATTGAACCATCTTTGCCTGAAATGTTCCCTTGGTATCTCTAATTTTCTTGAAGAGATCTGTAGTCTTTCCCATTCTATTGTTTTCCTCTATTTCTTTGCACTGATCACCAAGAAGGGCTTTTTTAAAATCTCTTCTTGCTATTCTTTGGAACTCTGTATACAGATGGATAAATCTTTCCTTTCTCCTTTGCCTTTAGCATCTCTTCTTTTCTCAGCTATTTGTAAGGACCCCTCACATAACCATTTTGCCTTTTTGTATTTCTTTTTCTTGGGGATGGTTGATCACTGCCTCCTATACAATGTCATGTACCTCCATCCATAGTTATTCATGCACTGTGTCTATCAGATCTAATCCCTTGAATCTATTTTTCACTTCTACTGTATAATCATAATGGATTTGATTTAGGTCATACCTGAATGGTCTAATGGTTTTCCCTACTTTCTTCAATTTAAGTCTGAATTTTGCAATAAGAAGTTCATGATCTGAGCCACAGTCAGCTCCTGGTCTTGTTTTTGCTGACTATATAGAGCTTTGGCTGCAAAGATTATAATCAATCTGATATCGGTATTGACCATCTGGTGATGTCCATATGTAGAGTCTTCTCTTGTGTTGTTGAAAGAGGGTGTTTGCTCTGACCAGTGCATCTCTTGGCAAAACTGTGGTAGCCTTTGCCCTGCTTTATTTTGTACTCCCAAGGCCAAATTTGCCTGTTATTCCAGGAATCTCTTGGCTTCCTACTTTTGCATTCCAGTCCCCTATGAAGAAAAGGACATCTTTTTTGGGTGTTAGTTCTAGAAGGCCTTATAGATCTTCATAGAACCGTTAAACTTCGGCTTCTTCAGCGTTACTGGTTGGGGCATAGACTTGGGTTACCGTGATATTGATGGTTTGCCTTGGAAATGAGCAGAGATCATTCTGTCATTTTTGAGATTGCCCCCAAGTACTGCATTTCAGACTCTTTTGTTGACTATGAGGTCTACTCCATTTCTTCTAAGAGATTCTTGCCCACAGTAATAGATATAATGGTCATCTGAATTTAATTCGCCCATTCCAGTGCATTTTAGTTCACTGATTCGCAAAATATCAGTGTTTACTCTTGCCATCTCCTGTTTGACCAGTTCCAATTTGCCCTGATTCATGGACCTAACATTCCAGGTTCTTATGCAGTATTGCTCTTTACAGCATCGGACTTTACTTCTGTCACCAGTCACATCCTCAACTGGGCATTGTTTTCGCTTTGGCTCCGTCTCTTCATTCTTTCTGGAGTTATTTCTCCAGTCTTCTCCGGTAGCATATTGGGCGCCTACCAACCTGGGGAGTTCATCTTTTAGTTTCATATCTTTTTGCCTTTTCTTACTGTTCATGGGGGTTCTCAAGGCAAGAATACTGATGTGGTTTGCCATTCCCTTCTCTAGTGGACCACGTTTTGTCAGAACTCTCCACCATGACCTGTCTGTCTTGGGTGACCCTTCACAGCATGCCTCATAGTTGATTGAGTTAGACAAGGCTGTGCTCCATGTGATCAGTTTGATTAGTTTTCTGTGGTTGTGGTTTTCATTCTGTCTGCCCTCTGAAGGATAAGGATAAGAGGCTTATGGAAACTTGCTGATGAGAGAGACTGCCTGTGGGGCAAACTGAGTCTTGTTCTGATGGGTGGGGCCATGCTCAGTCAATCTTTAACCCAATTTTCTGTTGATGGGCGGGGCTGTGTCCCCTCCCTGTTATCTGACCTGAGACCACACCTTGGTGGAGGTAATGAAGATAATGGTGAGCTCCTTCAAAAGGTCTCCTGGTGCACTGCTGCGCTCAGTGGCCGACCCGCCTCAGGCCGCTGCCGACTCAGGCCTCTGCTGGAGACGCCTGGACACTCACAGGCAAGTCTGGGTCATTCTCTTGTGGGGTCACTGCCCCTTTCTCCTGAGTCCTGGTGCCCAAGGTTTTGTTTGTGACCTCCAAGAGTGTTTCCCCAGTCCTGTATAAATTCTGTAATCAAATCCCACTGGCCTCCAAAGACAAATTCCCTGGGGGTTCTCAGTCCCTTTGCCAGATCCCAAGGTTGGGAAATCTGTTGCGGGTCCTAGAACTTTCTTAACAGTGTGAGAATTTCTTTGGTATAATTGTTCTTCGGTTTGTGGATTGTCTGCTTGGCGGCTCTTTAGTGGGGTTAATGGCGACCTCCTCCAAGAGGGCTTATGCCACAGGCTGTGTGACCCAGGTAATTCTTCTAGGGAACGGCTTGTGATTTGTGGTGGGCTGAACTGGTTCTGGAGAGGTTGGAGGAAGTAAGCCATGTGTTAGGTTAGGCAAGATTAAGAAATTTTGACCTCTACCTGAAGGTCCCAGGCAGGTATTTAATAAATAATCTTGTGAATTTAATTTGCTCCTCTAAAAAATGAATAGGTATTGGGTGAGATTTACATTAGTTTATTAACAAATTTAGTTTTCTTTTGTGCCTTGACTTGCTTTGCCCATTTCTCAAGCTGAATTTTCACGACCTGTCTTTCAATATTCTTGTTTAGCTTCTAATGTTTTTGAATAGAAACTTGATTTTTATGTATTCAGTTTTGTTTCCCATTGTAGATTTTCTCAGAAGGAATTTCTCATCCCGAAATCATGTGTTATTTACCCCAATTTCTTCTGCTGCATAAACAAAAGTAATGATTTTGCTTTGTTAACTTTTTAGTAAAATCTTCAATATATTTTGATGCATAGATTACTTTCTCCATGTACTTGAACAACTGATTAATAGCTTTCTTTTGCAACTGAATTTTGATGGTATCTTTATCATCTGTAGGTATTTTTTGGTTTACACAAGTTTTTCTTTGCAGAAAAGCTTAGGGAAGTACAGGCACACAGTGGCTTGTCTGTAATGAGTTTTCCTTGACCATCAGTATGCTTATTATTGATTTAATTGAACTAATGATTAATATTTGCTATTAGAGAGAAATATTAGAGAATATTAGAAATATTTGAGAAATTTGCTATTAGAGTCCATGTTTCTGGCTTCTATTGATGAATAATCTTGTGACCTCTATTTCTACACGTTTGACCCTGGAAGACTGAGCACACATTGCTCTCGTTTAAAAGTTTTTCCTTGTCTCCTGACACTGATTGTCAGTTGCTTACACTGATTTTCCTTCAGCTTACAGTGATTTTCCTTCAGCTTTTCTCATTATCACATATGTTTTAAAACCTGGAGAATAAGAGACTTTGAGAGAGCCATAGTTCCATAGTTTAAAAAAAGTGGAAGATGGTGGATATCTTTGTGGAAAGGAAGGGTTCCCCCCTACACTCCAAGATTTGAAACCAGTCAAAACATACATAATTTCAAAGTTCTTCAGCCCACATAAGTTTAAGTTGTATGCATGCACGCTTTCAAAATGTAGTGAAACATTTTAATGGGTAAACAGAAATATGCGCCTTCCAGTTAGGTTTAGTTTTTTTCTTTCATATGAATTTTGACTTAGTGATGTTTCAGGAATACATTCTAATATGTGCGACCTACTTGTGGGAGCTATTGTGAACCTTAAATGGCCTAATGTGTATTAAATACTCAGAATTGTGCCTGACTCAGTCTCAGTGGAGGAAAGGATTTTATTATGTTAATATAAGGCATCCACTCTTACATAATATAATGATAGTTAATAGGTGGGATAGGTTTACACTTGTGTTCTTTTGTTCTCGTGTGTTCTTGGTCAGATTATGTTAGGATTATGCTAACTTTGTTTAATGATGGGGCAGCTTTTCTTTCTTTTTAATGTTTGTTTATCTTTTATTTCAAGTTTTGAAACTTCTGTCATACTCTTTGACTCTGGGTGATTCTGTGTCAACTTTTTCACTGTTCTTTTCTGCCGATGGTTCATTCTATCCAAGCCATCTGTGTCTTCTTGATGCCTCATATATATTTCTTTCGTATTGACTTATTTATGATTTTTAAGTGTGATGCATATAAAGTATCACTTACACTTTGAAACACAGCCTCTCCTATTGTATTCCTTTCCTAATCTCCCCTCCCCAAACTAGGTTTTGATTTCTGAGGGAGTGGGGGGAGGGGTGGTTATGTATGTAATTTAAATTTGTAGAAATATTCATTCATGTACAAAAGTAGAGGATTTAATATAATGAATTACATTGTATTCATCACTCAGATTGGAACACTTATCATCATGCTTGGTTTGAATTTATTTATTAATTGTACCATTGTTTTTCATTTTTTAATTTTTTCCCCATGGGATAGTTAGAGCTTTTATAACTTTATTATTTAAATGCCTAATTCTTTAATCTTATGCTATATTGAAAAAGTAATTAGAGCACTTTAAAGAAGTGAATTTGATAATAAGCCTAATTTCAACAGTGTTCCTACTGTATTTTCTAAATAGTCTGTTTTAATTTTTAACTATTTTTATCTCAGTAGTTATTTTAGAAAACACTACTATGTTATACATTTCTGTTTTATGCATTATTTATTCTGTATTTTGCACCTAATTGCAAGGTTTGCTAAATTATATATTTTTAATAGTCTTGCTTTATGATCAATATTTTGAACATGACATATATCCTTAAAATAGCATATAGTATGTAGGCTTGAAAAAATAATCTTTAAAAAACTTATAGTGTTTGAATAATCTATATCTATTTGTGTCTTTAACATACTAAATAAATAAAAAAAAGTAAACTGTAAAACTTCCCATTATGATTATAATCCATCACTAAGTAAGCTTTTGCATTTTCTTAGTTTTTAAAGATGCATTTTGTATTTCTGTTCTTTCTCATAAGAAATACATGGATACTGATTGGTAAACCTTAAACCTGATTTCAGTTATATTGTGTGTGTGAGCATGTGTGCTAAGTTGCTTCAGTCACGTCTGGCTCTTTGTGACTCTGAGGACAGCCCATCAGGCTCCTCTGTCCATGGAATTCTCCAGGCAAGAATACTGGAGTGGGTTGCCATGCTCTCCTCCAGGGGATCTTCCTGACCCAGGGATCAAACCCATGTCTCCTGCATTGGCAAGCAGATTCTTTACCACTGGCGCCATCTGGGAAGCCCTTCAAATATATTAGACTTCTATCAGATTGTAGCTATACTTGCTTAGGTTAAGAGTATATAACTTCAGAGTATCTTCAGAACTTTATGCATCTTGAGTTTTTTTAAGTTTTTGTGTACTTATTAAAAATCTCTAACTGAACTATGTACCCTCCCTAGCTTTTTATTGAGTATGAATTTGTAATCATACCTAAATGCTTACAAGTCAGATTGAGAATAAGCAAATATTGTATCACCATCACATAGTCAAGTTCAGTTATTACAGCTTTGGGTTGAGCTTGGTAACTGTCATGCACTTAATAAGTCTACTTAAGAAAAATGATTATTACATGTAAGCTTATGAAGAGCTATTGGAAGAATACTGGGGTGACGATACAACCTTTCTATAATTCTCTTTTGAAATATTCCCACTTGCATACTATATATAGGATATGCTAAATTTTTTTGGTGGCTAACCATCACTAATATGGTCTCTGAGTGATATCTCTAGGAGCCACTCAAGAGCAATTTTGCATGATAATACCACTGAGGGTCATCAGGAGACATCTCGACATTCACCTCCCCAAAAAAGCTTTTCAGTGGTATCACATTTGTGACTTTGTTAGCTTTGAGTCCGGCCGTCTTTCTTGTTGACTGAGAAACTTAATTTTGTCAGCTTCTGTGTCTGGAGCTGTATGAGAAGGGGCACTTCCTCACACAGGTAAACTCACATCTCAGAATCTGCAGTTAACAACGTAACTTCCACGTAGGCTGTTTATCTTAGGCTAACTGGTGTGCTGTTTCTCTGTCACATCTTAATAAGAAGCACAGAATTATGACAGGTTGTAGGAAGCATGTTGGGAATTATTAAATTGTTCAGTAACAAAAGGCACTGATGCCCTGATGCCATCATAGTAATTGTAGGAATCATATGGCCAGTGTGTTGAAGATTTAAAATCTAACAGACAAGGTACCCCTCCTTGAAGGGTGCCAGGCTGGGCACAGCTGCCATTTGTTTGTGACCCTGTTTTTCTTGTATTTTGCAGACTGACCACCCGCCTTTCTGGTGGGCGTGTTCCCACCTTTGAACATGTCCAGTCACCTTGTTCTTGTTTCTTGGCCTGTGAGCCATTTTGCTTCTTTAAGGACAGAACACATCTACTCTGACTCACTACGTGTTGATTTTGTGGTTTAACTTTCAGAGGACAGTGTTATCTTAATTTCCCGTTATGGTCCTGGTGATATAGGCAAATCTATAAAATGCCCAGTAGAGTTTCATACATGCGCATAGATTTTTTTCTTTTTCTTCTTCCAAGTATTTCACTCATTTTCAGTTGGAAAATTAATAGGGATCTGCTGGAAAAATTTGACTCTTTGATTCAGGAAAGATTTTTAAATTTAAATCAAACAGTTGGTGAGTGATTTTATTTAGATGCTTTAAATTTTTTTTACTTATTAACTTAAAATAACTTTATTTTCCAGACTTCTCTATACAGTAATTTCCTGTTGCTACAGCTGCTAATTTGGAAGTCATGGGAAGATGTTTTAAATTTCAATCCAATTGTCTAGATTTTAGAACTGCTTTTCTAGACATTGTATTTAACTTGGAGTATACAAGACATAAAGTAAGCCAGGGCTGTTTTGAAATGTGAGCATAATGGTAGTGGACATTTGCCAAAGACAGGTTTGTTTGATCTTTATTTTGTTAAACTTCCTGTAGTTCTTCATCGTGATAGTCCTCTAGCCCAGGAAGCTGGGACATAACACAAATTCATCAGCTTCCTGACCTCGGCCACTGCCAGACTTTCTAAAGGCACTGTCATCAGAGTTCTCCCAGGTCTTTCTTTACCTTCCATGGTAGAATGGACGTATTAGAACATTAGAATCAGGAAGCACAGGACAATTAATCATTTGTTGTTGCTTAGAATATCTTTACTGCAAAGCAACTTTGGGATATTCTAAAAATATAAGCAGCTCATCTAAACAGACACTAAATAGAAGTTTTTATTTTTTGAAAGTTTGAATAGTTAGTTGAATTCTGACATGTAGAATCCCCAGGTCTTCTTAGGCATGCAGAACTTTCCTAATCTCACAGTGATACCTGTAAATAGGAAGGTTGTCTTAGTATGTTTTTCTGATACTCTGGATTAGCTTCCTTTCCACCGCACTGTCTTCTCTGTGCATGCTTACTTTGAAAGCATTTGTGTTTTTTTTAGCTATCATGCCTTTTTCTCATACTGGCACATTATGCTTGTAAATGTCAGGTTTCTCCCATGTTATTCCCGTTCTCCACTTCTAGCTATTTCATTTTGGAAACTGTTGGCTCTAAATAAGACTTTAAAAAAACCATCATGTACCTGGTCTCATAACACATGGTGGGCCTTGCAAGAGGAGAGCCAACTCGAGCTGCTTCCTGCCCCCTGAGAAACCAAGTCCTGGGACAGAGTGGGCACCCCTGAGGCAGCTCATGTCTTTAGGGACAAGCCCTGTGACTATCCCAAGGGCTGTTTGAACACCTTATGTCCCTCCTGTTTCCTTCCAGGAATTTGACAGAGAGGAAGGAAGTGGAAGACCCAAGTCTTCATCCTCAAATCTGTCTTGAAATATCTTTCAGATGGGTGAACCCTCATAATCCACGTAGGCCTCAGCTGTTAGTTTTTTATTTTCTCCATCTGTAAGCAAACCTTTCTAGGCAAGAATAATTTCAATAAGAAGCATGAGGAAAGCTTTGAAATTGCACCTTGAGACACAACCTTCAGTTGTAGGACTCTCTGCCTGTCAAACAAGGGAGGGGGAGTAGATCAGAGTGGTGGACTCGGATGCTCCCAGGCAAGGTCGAGGCTGAGGCCAAGTGGAGAGTGTGGGCTCCATCTGAAGAGCTCAGCAGTTTCTTGGCTTTGTTCTCATGGTAAGGGAATGCAGGCCTGGCCATTCTGTGTCTTTTAACTTTTCCAGAGTAGCTAGACATCTGGAATTTTACTTGAAAGATCATTATTTAAAATGTTAGCAATTAGTTCAAAATCTTTAGAAATCCTGTACAAGACCAAGCAAAACATGTCTGTAAGCCAAATCTGCTCCCCAGGCTTCTGAATAAGTTGATGACTAAGGTCTTGCTGAGTTAAGTGTTTTTAGCGTCTGTTATTCTCACATTCTCTCTCTCTCGGAGTAGAACATATGGTGTCTTGCTGTGTCTCTCTGTGGCCAGAAGTAATACAGGGAAGAAGGCTGGGAGCCTGGGTTGAGAGACTTGATTTGACTGCCACCAGGAGGTGCCCAGAGGCCCTTTCCACTTCTCCCAGGAGACTGTGGGACTTGTGTAAAACGCTTGCCGTGGTGGCTACTGCCCCAGAGCAGCTGCTGTTTACCATCTGGGTAGTATATCAATTCTGTGTCAAAGCAGGTGGAGCTGAAGTTTTGGCCAACCAGTTTTACAGCCAGCCTGGGGCCATCTCAAAGATATAGCAGCTCAAAGATGTAAGCTCTTCTTTCTGGAAGCAAAAGGAGCTCAGATTTTTGTTTTTCTCCAGATTTGTGAAGGGTATTATTGTTTAGGAAGCTACCAGTATAGATGGGACAGCATTTTCTCCAGCTCTAGTAGTGTGGGATTAAGGGAGTAGAATAAGGCAGAGAGCCGTGTATCGGGCTAAAAGTACTGCTGAAGTGGCCCTCAGGTAAGCCAGCATGAGACAAGACCACCCGTGCCTGAGCTGTGCTGTGTCACGAGGGCCATCTATGGAAAATAAAGAGGGGAAGGAATTACAAGTTTTTCCTCATTGAAGAATCAGAGCATGCATTGGAAAAATTAATATTCATCAATTAGCGTACTTTTTGCTGATTACAACACGGTAACTCTAAATTTCAGCTAGCTCCCGTTTGAGAAGGTGATGGAAGCAGCGGTCCCCCTTTTTAGAAAATTACAAATAATGAAGGAAGTATTTTAGGCTTTGTGAACCATATAATCTCGGTTGTGACTATTCCCTTCCGCTCTCTTCATGTGAAAGTATCCATAGCAATCGATACCAACCACAGGAATGGGTGTGGTGGTATTCTAATAAAACCTCTGCATTCAGAAACAAGTAGCCTGCTGCATTTGACCTACAGGCTATAGTTTGTTGACTCCTAGTTTAGATAAACATTGACAGCTATAACAGATTGGAATATTTGTCAGCAAATACTCACTTACCTTCTCTTTGGATGGAGTGTATACATCTCAGCTCCGTGCCCTTTGGGCTTTAACCAGTAGAATATGAGCAAACACGATGTGTACAGGGGTTCCACTGTGCTCACGTGGCTGAGCTTGTCTCCTGTGCTCTTGGCATTTGCCATGAAGAGAACGTGCCCCAGGTCGTCTTGGACTAAGGGGAAAGAGACAGGACAGGAAAGACAGACTTAGACCCAACACATGGTTTGAAGCCAAGCTCTTCTGTGCGTCGCCTGAAGCAGAGTTGCCAGCTGGGCTCAGACTAGACCAGCTGAACTGAACTAGACCCATGAACTTGGGAGTAAATGTAGATTGTTTTAGGCCTCAGAATTTGGGAGTGGTTTATGAACACAGCTTGACTGTCAAAATAGCCAACACAGAGGAGGAGCCTTACCTATCCAGATAAAACAGTTAAGATATGAATCTCTTTTTTCAAAAACCAAAACAACAAAAGAGGATTCCCATCTCCCCACACAAATTCCAGAGGAAAATAAGGTGATGTTTTTCTTTATTTTATAACCCTCCACTCAGCTCCTCCTCACCTGCCCCCTCTCCCATGCTCCTTCCATCATTGGAATAAACCCTGCTTTGTAGATTCAGGCCCCCATATGTACAGCTGATCAGTACTTAACACCTCTTTAGAGAGGCATAGCTTTCCTCAAGCCAACTCCGGAGAGGACTCAGTACAAGAACTGGGTGTTTGATACTTTCTGCACTGTATCTGGGAAAATATCCAAGCTCTTCCTCAAAAATGAGCAGTAGAGGTTTCCGAGAGCCCACTCTGCATTATTGTGTGGGCTAGATGCTAGGCAGGATTTATCCAGTCAATATCTGTTTTGTTTCTGCTGCATGCTATGTGCTGAGGTGGTCCCTAAGGACACAAGGGTGTGCAAATCAAATTCAAGGCCTTCAAGGAACACTCCAGCTAGCAGGAGAGATGGGCGAGTTAAGTGGGTAATTAAGGCACAGTGTGGTAAGCATTATCGGAAGTGGCATATCCACAAGCTTGAGGGAGCTTGGAGGAGATGTACTTGGCCTTGCCTGGGGATAGGAATGTGGGGAGCATTTCAGGAAAGTCTTCCTGAAGGAATTGACACTTGAACCGAATCTTTCTGAAGGACATGGTTAAGGTGAAGTCCTGCAGTTGTAGAGCAGAAAAGAGGCTTTAGAAATATCTTCCACTTTACTCATTAAAAGGAAGCTTTCGCTCCCTTTTAAAATTTCAGCTTTCCCAGACAGAGGTCCATCTGATAAGAGTCAAGCTGCTCAGAGCAGTCTGTGCCATGGGTAACTTTACTATTAAAGCCATTGCAAATAGCATCTAAACATTCTAGCTACTTAGCAGTTATATAAACACACATGTGAAAAATAAGGTAATGATTCTTATTTCCCAAGTCAGATGTACAGCGTTGCATGCTGTCAGTTTTTAGTTGGAAATAGCGTCAGATTTCTCGGCTATTGGTGTTTGCTGTCTTTTTTCATTGATGAGGGGAAAGGAGAATGAGTAAGACTAAGAAAATGATCTAATTACCTTGCAAATGGTTTTCTTCCTAAAAGCAGTCCTCTATTTGAATTGTGAATTCTTTAGATTTTCTGTACACTTTAGTAGATTTGAGCCATTGATATGACAATAAATTATTAAAAAAAACAAGTACAGCCCTATTAGCACTACTCAGGCCAAGACCACCCATGTGCCCTCTAGTCACTTTTTCCTTCCTTTTGCTTGGGAGTAATCACTGACCCAGTGTCTAATGACACAGATCAACTTTTGCCTTGAAGGTCTACAGTTAAGTTCCTTTAGATTACCAGAAGTAGGGTTACAGGATCAAGAAATACAAATATTTTAAAGCATCATAGTTCATATAACCAAATTGCTTTCAAAAATGTTATGTCATTAAATCACTACACTGTATGCAAATGTGGGAAGCACTTTTGTCCCTGAGTGTGGGGAAGGAGAGAAATGAAAAGCCAAGTGTAAAGACACAGGACCAAATGAAACCTTTTCACTTTAGGGAAATTCCAGCAATGTTTCGAAGTGGTATTTTGCCCAGCTGAAAAATGTTCTTCTTTCTCTGGACTTTGCCAGTCACCCCATTGTGGCAGAAAGGAGAGCATGGGAGCCTTGCGCTGGTTAAGATCTGGATGTAAGTGATACACATTACACGGCCAGAGAAAGGCACGAAATTCAGCAGAACCAGGGGCATGTAGTCCTCCCTCAGGAAGCGGTAATGTAGGGAGGGAAACCAGAAAACTTAGCAACGAAAAATACCATCCATCATAATACTCCCTATTTGCTGACTTTGCCCCATCCTTGGGGAGATCAGATCATTCAGATTGCCAGTCTTTTATTTTAGAAGCACGTGCTGGCCTTGAGGGGAGGGATCCTGTGTCTCCATACGGGACAGTGATTGTTGCAGTTATCAGTGGGGTGTTTGTATATGGTAAACTTCTTGGGGTGGGCATAGTTCTTTTCTAAGGAGAGGCACAGAAACATACTTATTCATTAACAGGTAATGGAAATGCAAATTTGGTTTATTAGATACCTGTGGTGGAAAGCAGTTCCTCTATAGGAAGTACATATTTTCATAGCTGATTTATGTGTTTTAGTTACGTGCTCTCAGTGAAGCTGTTCCGTAAATGTTTCCTGGTCCACAGGGAATGACACTGACAGAATTGTAGAAGTTTTCTGCCTGGCGAGCTGCCTTGGCTTGTTCACCCAGAGACATGCTCCAGGTTCCAGGCACATTTTTTTTGTTGTGGTTAACAACCTGTCTTTACCATTTACTGTAAATTTGTATTCTTTTTTACTGACAGTCTTTTCCATAATAGTTTTTTTTGGAGTAGTATCGATGGATAACATCAAGAATTGCTTCTCGTTTCACTTTCTCAGTGTGTCTTCATCGGGACAGAAATGTCTTCAGTTCAGACACCCTGATGCTCAGAGAGATGGACTGTTGCACGGGGATGGGGGTCACACTGCAGTATCAGGTGGGCTCTGATTTAATGTGGTGTCTCTCTTCCGTTCCCCAAAGATCTCTTCCCTCGAGGGATGGTGAAGCTGGAGAGAGGCTCCTTTAACCCTCCTACAGGATGAACCCCCTGCCAGAAGACATGGAGAATATTCTCACGGGGAGTCAGAGCTCACACGCTTCTGTGCGCGACATCCACTCCATCAACCCCACGCAGCTCATGGCCAGGATCGAGTCCTATGAAGGAAGGGAGAAGAAAGGCATATCTGATGTCAGGAGGACTTTCTGTTTGTTTGTCACCTTTGACCTCTTATTTGTAACATTACTGTGGATAATAGAGTTAAATGTAAGTGGGTTTTGTTTTTGTTTTCTGTGACATTATGTGAATTGTTTCCAGAGACAAAATTATTTCTTATTTTTCTCATCATTTCTGTCTCACTTTCATGAATTCCATCTTTCTTTCAAATGAGGCATTCTTGGTCTTCTCCAGTTGATTTGAACTTTCCTTGTTTTTTACCGTTATTGTTTAAAACAAACCTGGTTAGTTTAAAATGTATTTTGTGGTTATGCAAGTTGAATTCATGGGGTTTTATTTTGTAACAGGAGTTGGCAAACTGCAGTCTGAGAACCGAATTCAGGTGGCCTGGTTTTATAAATAAAGTTATATATTGTCTGTGGCTGACTTTCATACTGAGTGGTTGAGTTGAGTAGTTTTGACAAAGTCCATCTGGCCACAAAGGGAAAATTTTTTATCCCCTGGCCTTTTAAAAAAAGAAAAAGTGCTGGCCCTTGCTTCAAAAAATGTAGCATGCTTCTGGATTATGTTTTAATGTTACATCTACTTTCTAGTTCCTACATTTAAGATTTTTGCACTTATTTTTTATGTTTTTTCAAAGAGACTATTTATTCATATTTTATCCGAAAATAATCCTAGAGACATTTGGAGGTTTATCTGTTTAGTCAGCTTTCTGTGGTTATATTGCCAAATAATAGTCTAGACCAGTACTGTCCTTGTTCAGGCGCTTAGTCCTGTCTGACTCTTTGTGACCCCATGAACTGCAGCATACCAGGCTTCCCTGTCTTCCACTGTCTCCTTGAGTTTGCTCAGACTCATGTGCATTGAGTCAGTGATGCCATCCAACCATCTCATCCTCTGTCGCCTCCTTGTTCTCTTGCCCTCAATCTAACCAGCATCAGGGTCTTTTCCAATGCCCTAGTGAAATACAATGCAAGCCTTATATGTACTTTTAAGTTCTCTAGTTGCTACATTTCATAAAAGTAAAAATAAACAGGTGATACTCATTTTAGTAATATATTTTATTTACCCAATATATCTGTTTTCTTGAAAACCTTGCCTTTGACTATTTATAGAAAATATGAAAGGATGCTGAGATTCCTGTTGAAAAATTATTTTTAATTTTGCCTCGTAATAGAGTCAGTGTCTTAATCTAAACTGACTAGCATTCTGATTCATACCAAGAATTTCAGTTTTAGATGCTTAATGATTAGCATCTTTGGAGTCATTTAATTTCATCATAAATTCTAATAGAGGAATAAAGCTCTTTTTGAAAGCAGATATATTAGAAAATAAAAAGGATTTTTTTTAAAGAAGAGAAGATTGGTTCCAGAATTAAGGTCATGTGCAACACGAATCTACTGTTAGGTTTCTGTTCACAGATTTTCCTTCTTTTAATCCAACTCTGTGGGTGTGCTCTATTATTATTTAAAGCCAGAGTAGCCAGTGATATGACAACAGTAATTTCATGTGTTTCTTTTTACTATGTATTGCATCAAAGAATATATTTCAATTGATATATTTAAAAGAATAATGTATTTTCAAAACAAGCAGCTGTGGAATGAGAGATGAAAAAGAAATACATCTTTTAATAGGAAAGCTTAACAGTTTTAAGGAAGCACACTTATCATTATTATAGTGATAGCACAAAATCAAGGCGTTTGTTGGTTTGCCACTGATATGACCACACTGAATGCGTTTAGGTAAGAGAAGCTGTGGCTGGGGCTGTGGTGGGTTATGGGGTTACACTTCTCCCTTCCTTCCTTCCTTCCTTCCTTCCTTCCTTACTGCTTTGAGGAAATTGGAATGGAAGTGAAGTAAGTGGGATGCGCCCTGTT
Source organism: Cervus elaphus (assembly GCF_910594005.1). Taxonomy (NCBI): domain Eukaryota; kingdom Metazoa; phylum Chordata; class Mammalia; order Artiodactyla; family Cervidae; genus Cervus; species Cervus elaphus. The sequence goes on from NC_057832.1 coordinate 58,367,827, forward strand.
TCGTTCATCATAAGGGACCTGTTTCCATCTGCATGCAATTTGTTATAAATGAAAAATCACCAGGCCTAGCAATTGAGAAATGTGTTTTTATCCTCACTTTTCCTCTGACGGCCAGTTTCCCGATTTGTAAAAAGATCATAAAAGAGTATATGATTTTGACTTTCTTAGCGAGGCTATTTTTTTTTCCTCTAAAGGCACATTTAATTTTCTAGTTCTATTTGTTTAGAATTGTCAGTCCCGAGCTGGGTTTTTCATTGCATAATGTACCATCCCTTTTCTTTTGTTGTCTGTTTCTGTAAACCTCTGCAGTCACTCAGGTCCATTGTTATTTTTACATGCTTATACATTTACTGAGTGCCAAGACGTAGAATTCTGACTGAGGTGTTGCAGGCTCCACAAAAAGCTCCAGGAGATTTAAAGTTTACCTGAGGAGTTATAACAGGCATCTTATATTGCCTCCTGGTGTTAATCTTTAAAAGAGGGAAGAAACAGCATAAAGGGAACTTAGGCCTTCAAACAAACATGGGGGCCCAGATGTTCTAAGCAATCATAGTAATAACCAAAATACTTTGCCTTCACATAGAATTTCCAAGTTGGCCACTTTCCTCCTGGCTCCAGGGAGCTGACTGGCGCCAACCCAGCCTGGAGCACGTGGCCTGGGCAAGCTGGAGCGGCCTAAGAGCACCGTGGTTAATTTTCCTGCTGAAAGACCTTGAGGTGGCTGATTTCTTTGGGTCCAGTTGAAGGGATGGTTCTGGTTCTATGTCAGACCTTTTGGTACATGCCTGAGTAGACTGATTTCTCAAATTGGATCGAGAGTTCACCATTGGCTTGGTTTGCCTGAAGATTCTATTTCTCTTTTCCCCTAGACTCTTAGACTGACAGGGACAGGGATCAAAATGGCAACAGAAGAGAAATCATTTTTCTTTCTCAGCTTTTGATACTTTGGTTAAGATTATAGATCAAGAAAGGCCATTATCAGTTCTTATTGCCAGTCTTACTGTATTTTCCAGCTGACTTATTTGAAAGGGCCAGGATGCTTCTGGTTTGCCCTGGAGCCATCATGACCAGTTCTGTGGCCTCAGGCAAGCCACTTAAGTTCTCTGAGCCTTGGTTTCTCAGTCAGGTAACGGAGCTGGTACCTGTCTTGCCTTTCTTGTGACTTCTTGTGAGAATCAAATGATAAGATATATACCACAGCCCCTTGGCAGTTATGAAGCTCTATATAACTATACATTATGTAATTTACTGTTAGCTAAAGTAAATTTTGGGCTTCCCTGGTGGCTCAGATGGTAAAGCGTCTGCCTGCAATGTGGGAGACCTGGGTTCGATCCCTGGGTCGGGAAGATCCCCTGGAGAAGGAAATGGCAACCCACTCCAGTACTCTTGCCTGGAAAATTCCATGAACTGAGGAGCCTGGTAGGCTACAGTCCATGGGGTCGCAAAGAATCAGACAAGACTGTGCAACATTGTTTGTTTGTTTGTAAAGTAAATTTTAGGGCTTCCCAGGTTGTGCAGTGGTAAAGAATCTGCCTGCCAGTGCAGGAGATACAAGAGACATGGGTTTGATTCTCGGGTCAGGAAGAGCCCCTGCAGTAGTAAATGACAATCCACTCCAGTACTCTTGCCTGGAAAATTCCATGAACAGAGGAGGCTGTCAGGCCAGAGTCCATAGGGTCGCAGAGTCGGGACATGACTGAGCCCACACACACTAAAAGTAAGTTGTACCCAGAAACAGGAATAAACAAGTTGCTTATTATTCTCTCATTATTGTTAAGTTTCAGGTATTTATTATCCTACTGATTCCATTATTTCACTGTCACTATGTTCTGTGGTTAAACTGTGATCACCAATGATAACAGAAATTCTCTGGGAGAGTTCAGTGCATTGGAATTATCTGAGGAGTGAGTGGAGGAGATGAACTGAATTGTGTATGGAAGGAATTGTGTGTGGGTAGAAGGAATTGGGGATAGAAGGATGATGTAGGATCAGATGGTGGGACCAGTGGGGAGACAGTTTGGTGAAGGGGGTAAACAGAAGCACTGAGGCAAGAGTGTGCTTGTGTGTGTGTGTGTGTGTATGGTTTGCAGGCGGGGGGGGGGGGGGGGGGGCAGGGGCAGACACAGAGAAAATATTAGCCTGGCTAGAAATAAGGTTCCCATAGGAAAGAAAATTGCCTAGGTAAGTTGGTTCTAGACTATTGAAAATCATAAAACAGCTACAGAGAAGTGTTGGACTTACTGCAGTTGTGAGCTGAGATAGATTCTAGAGCAGACTGGAAAACACAGTATTGAGATCTTCCAGTAGTGATTCATACTCCACATCACATCATGACTTACCTGCTGTATCTGTTTGGATGCTTGACGTGACGTGCTCCCTAGAGACACACACATCCCTGCTTTCCTTCGCTTTGTTCTTTATCAGGAAACGATACCCAGATGCTCAGGCCAAAGGTTAAGACTCATCCTTGATTGATTTGCTTGGTTTATTTTGTCTTTGTCATGCCTCCTGTCCTTAAAAGTAAGGCCTGTCAAATTCGTCTGCAAAACACACTCACAATGTGACCTCTTCTTCCCGTTTCTACCATTACCACCCTTGACCAAGCCAACATTATCACTCAGCCAAACTACTGCGCCCGGTCTGGGCCTGACCAGTTTACCTGCTTCCATGCTTCTGCGTTTGTGTGTTAGTCGCTCAGTCGGGTCCAACTCTTTGTGACCCCATGGACTGTGGCTCACCAGGCTCCTCTGTCCATAGGGTTCTCCAGGCAAGAATACTGGAGTGGATAGCCATTCCCTTGTCCAGGGGATCTTCCCAACCCAGGGATCGAAGCCCAGTCTCCTTCTTTGCAAGCTAATTCTTTACCCTTTGAGCCACCAGGGAAGTCCTGGATTCCACGCTTGCCCAAATCCATTCTTCTGATAGAAGCCAGAGTGACTTTTAAAAGTAGAAAAAATAGAAACATAAATCAGATAACATTTTCTGTTTAAAACTTTTCACTGACCTATCAGAGCACTTATAATAAAATCCAAAGCCCCCAAGAAGCCAACCCCAGTTTCCTTTCCTACCCTTTGTTCCTGGCCCACCCAGGTCAGCCAGACTTCTGTTCACAGAATGGAACAAGCTCTCTTCTGTCTTCGACCCTTTCTTCTGTATGAATTGGTTCATTTCCTTCATCTTGATGTAGATTTTGTCTTACTATGCTAGTATCAGTCATTTCAACTGATTTAATTCATTTAAATCAGCCACCAAGGGAAGATTTCCATGACCACCCACCACAGAGGAGTCAACGGTTATTCTGCCACACTGTCCTGCTTCTGTCCTTTGTAGCACTGATTTTCTTTTTTCTGATTTTCTTATGTGTCATCTGTCTGCACTTGCTAGAATGTTAGTTCCACAAAGACATAGATATTCATTTGTTTACTGAAGTATTTCCTGTGTGTAGAATAGTCCTTGGCACTCACTAGGTGCTCAACAAATACTTGGTGAATGGATCAAGTTCATGGCAGTGGTTTGCAGATTAGGTTAAATTCCAGGCAGATTGATAGTAAGAACATTAACTCAGAAGTTTTTGGAGGAACTCCATGGAAGGTTGTGGAAGTAGAAAAGAAACAGCTAACTTCAGAGACGTACTAAAGGAAGAAATTTAATGATTTGTTGATAAACTGATCACCCCAGTATCCAAAGATGACTCTTAAGATTTCTAAGGAAAGCATCTAGAATAACAGTACCAGTTCTGACAGAACCGTGATTGGGAAGGGGGGTCCATGTGAAAATAAAGATGAATCTGTTTGGGACATCTTGTGCAAGAGACTGAGATTTTGAAGTAATTTTGAGTGTAAATTGGGGTTAGAGATACAGGTTTTACTCTATTTAAGTTCTCTTGTGTGCATGCTCAGTTGTGTCTGACTCTTTGCAACCCCATGGACTATAGCCCAATTTTGAGTGTAAATTGGGGTTAGAGATACAGGTTTTACTCTATTTAAGTTCTCTTGTGTGCATGCTCAGTTGTGTCTGACTCTTTGCAACCCCATGGACTATAGCCCAATTTTGAGTGTAAATTGGGGTTAGAGATACAGGTTTTACTCTATTTAAGTTCTCTTGTGTGCATGCTCAGTTGTGTCTGACTCTTTGCAACCCCATGGACTATAGCCCACCAGACTCTGTCCATGGAATATTCCAGGAAAGAATACTGGAGTGGGTTGCCATTTCCTACTCCAAGGGATCTTCCCGATCCACGTCTCTTGTGTCTCCTGCATTGGCAGTTGGATTCTTTACCACTGAGCCACTGTAGAAGCCCTTTTTCTATTTAAAGGCAACATGAAATGACAGTTTATTTTAAAGTTTATGGATACTGAAGAGAACCTCTTTCTACTGGCTTGTTACTACGGAACTGTATCAGCAGCATTAATTCCCGTTCTTGCAGCTGGGAACGTTGGTTTCTCTGTGGTAGAGAATGCCTCTTTGCCATAGTCTACTTGGAATAATCATTTTTTAGAATATTTTGGATATTAAGTTTCCCTGGTCTGGAGAGACATAGCAGTGAAACTAGATGGTTGGTTGGCTTTCAATTATTTCTCCTTGCTTCCAGGTTTTCAATTCTATTCATTAGTGAAGGCTTATAGTCAGGTCTGTAGCTCATCTGCACAAATTACACAGAAATCTAAGCCTCCTTAAGGGATTTAAGGTACAAAATAGTGTTTGTTGTATATTCCATTTTTATAATAAGTACAGTTGACCTTGAACAGTGCAGGGGAGGGGATATATTGTATAATCTATAGCCAGCCCTCCATATCCATGATTCCCCCACACCCGTGGGTTCAATCAACCATGGACTATGTAGCTCTATATTTGCTGTTGAAAACTAGCCACCTGTGAGTGGACCCATGCAGTTCAAATCCCTGTTGTTCAAGGGTCAACTGTACTTGAAAAGGTATCTAAGCCAAGAGGATTATTTCCTCGTGTCAACTTTTACTCTAATACAACCAGTTAGTAAATCGTAGTAAATCCCTGGTAGCTCAGCTGGTAAAGAAATCTCCTGCAGTGCAGGAGAACCGGGTTCGATTCCTGGGTTGTGAAGATCTGCTGGACAGAGGATACGCTACCCACTCCAGTATTCTTGGGCTTCCTTGGTGGTTCAGATGGTAAAGAATCCGCCTGCAATGCAGGAGACCTGGGTTCGATCCCTGGGTTAGGAAGATCCCCTGGAGGAGAGTATGGCAACCCACTCCAGTATTCTTGCCTGGAGAATCCCTATGGATAGAGGAGCCTGGTGGGTTACAGTCCATGGGGTCACAAAGAGATGGACACGACTGAGCAACTTTCACACACACACACACACACACACTAGTAAATCGTACAAAAGTATTCCTTATTGACTTCTTCCCCTTTTTTCTTTTACCCAGATCTCTGGTTAATTGCCCTCTAATTTGTCCTCAGATAACTGCACTCGTTTGTCAGGACCAACAGTGTCTGTACTCCAGATTGGAGACTTGAATTTGCTATTGTACACCCTGTTCCCTGTTATCAGCTCATTCATGGGTCCTCGCAGTTATAGAGGGTCTGCTTGCATCCTTTCTTAGCTGTCAGACATGTGGTCCTTTCTGATTTTTTTTTTTAAAGAATACTACTTTTGAAAAAGTAATATTCTTTATAGTTTGATATGCAGAATTTTAAACTTGATCATTTAAAATTCATCTTGATAGAATTGGGAGAGGACAGAAAATTTATCATAATAAGTTTACTTTACATCATCTTCTATAACTTTGTCACACATGATTGTAGGTCTAGCTTGGCCTTTATTTTGTTATCTATTCAAGAGTGCAGAACTTTAAAATGCTAGGAACAAATAGGAACAACCACAGAGATTTTTTACATTTCTTCTGTCTCTTCTGTGTGATAACTGTTGTCATGGATGTTTGCTAAGCGATTAAGGGACAACTTGGCCTCCAAGACTTAAAATAGTGAAGAGTGATCAGAAAGTGAGGGGAATCCTGGATAAATGTTAATGTCTTCCATAAAAATATATGTTTGTATGACTGAAGACATTCTCTTGTAAGAGAAAAAAAAAATCACATTTAACATTTTAGTGTGCCAAAATATAAGCTTCAAAAACGCATTGTTCACCATTATCTATTTGTTGAATTGAGAATTGAAGTGAGAAATGCCCTTCACCATTTTTCTGTTAGAAATATGAGGGTTCTTAACATGTTTTAAAATTTCTGGTTATTGTTCTCTGTCTTCTGAAGAAGATAGAAAAGTGTTTGTAAAACCTTACTTGTATGTTCTCCTGTTTTATTCTTGCACATAACACTCATTTTTATTTCTCCCTGTCCTTCCCAGGTGAATGGAGGTATTGAGAACACGTTAGAGAAAGAGGTGGTGCAGTATGACTACTACTCTTCTTATTTTGATATATTTGTAAGTATTCTCTGGTGTACATTTCATTTTGGACATGATGAGACTAACCAAAAGGCAAACTCTCAGTAGACCTCAGTTTTTGTGCAATTCTTTTTTCTCTTTTAAACATTATCTTTCCTTTACCTTTATCCTTGGACCATTCAGTGCTGTCTCTCTCTCGTCATTTCAAGGAAGGAAAAGATTAATGCGAAATAAGGGAGCATAGCAGAAGAAGTCATTCAGATTTTCCTTTATTCTTTCAAAAGTAGCTGAGATAGAAGCCATCAGCAGATGCTAAAAAGGAAAATTTACCTGTTTATATAATAGCACAGTGAAAATGCCATTCATTTTCTCTCTTGTGGTAGATTTTTGAGTGTATTTTTAATAATGATTCTGTTTCATTTTTCCATAATAGGAGCTTTTGAGAAAACTGATATATTGACAATCTTGGGCAACATTAGTCAGTTGTAGAACTGTATAGATGCAGTTCTGTAGATGAGGTGTTCATTTTATTCAAAGGAATATTTGCAGTATCTTTCTAGGATATATTGTGACTTTGATTGGGTTTGATAGATCTCCATGGTATCTTTTTACAGGTGATAGTGTGAATAAGTCAGGTCCTACCATTGTGTTACACAGTATAGGCAATTGAAATTCATTAAAAACTCCTCCAAATTCATTTTAACTACTTTATTCACTATCCTTAGAAGCTGTGTGCACAATGGTAGTCAGAAAAACCTGGGTTTTATTCACAACACAGCCACTAATTGTATATCTTTGTATATATTAGGTCTAAACTTCAGTTTGCTCCTATGTGAAATGAAATCATCATAGTTTTGAAACATAAGTAAAATAATACCCAGAAAACACTTAGCCCAATGAAAGGTATGTCTCAGAAGCTCAGCGATTTACCTCCAATCATTGTTATCATCATCATTAACTTTGGTTGAAAATATTAATGGCTATATTTTCTAGTGGCTTTTGAACTGCTCTGAAAAGTCTAGCTTGTTTTGTTTTTCTGACTCATCCGTGCTGAAGTGTGGAGCAGGAAAGAGATGGGATTCCCAGTAAATAGAGATCCGGGTTCCTTGTCATCACCCCCTTGCAATCGGAGTAAATTCCCCTTTCATCTGTACAGTATGTTAGTGTTCCAATAAGATTGTTTTGAAAAAGTGTTTGACTGCCACAGACTATTTGGAAAACCACCGATATAATTTAATCTGCTTTTCCAGAGGAAGACATTGAGTCTCATGGGTCAATGTCTTGGACCTATCCCACGTCACTGAACTTGTGGCAGAGCATGTTAGATCCTAAATCTCTTGATAATTTTTTTTCTGTAAAGCTATTGACGTGTAATAACAAAATTGACTTCTCTCTTTGCTTTTATTTCCTCTGATGAATTTGTCTTAAGTAGTCTGAGCCAGGAATTATTAGGAAGCCAAGTTAATCCTCTGGACATATCTCCAAGGGTTGTCTGAACTCTGCTTAGAGAGTTAATGATATTGGACAATTAGGTGGGACCTATTAGCTCAGCTTGGAAAAACTGTCACTCTTGGCCTTGGAAATGGACACAGCCTCCAGGAAACCTTGGAGTCTGGGAGACTTTGAGATAAAGGAATAAAGATTTATGCCTTTGCCAAGTCCAGAATGCAGAGATAGGAGTAGGATAAATAAAGAAACTAAATGGTTAGCACATTACTGGTAAACCCATTTTTAATGAAAGCCACAAATTAAAACAAATATAGCTGTAAACTTCATTTACATGAAAGGGTCTTGAGTGAGGTCATATAGCCAATGACAACAATGAAGTTGTCAGCTTCCAGCCCTTCAGCAGTTTTGATTAGTGAGGAACATTTGGCAGACCCCTACCCCGAGGCATTACTCAAGAGCCACCTGACTTCTTACTACTCAGAACAAGCATATTTTTCAAGTAAAATAGGTAAAATTTTATTCTATGTTTATTCCTTAGTAAATGAGAATTACTAAGACAATTGGAATAGTGGCTAAGAGCCTGATCTTTGAAATCAGGCTATCTAGGTTCAATCCTGGCTTCCTCACTAAGATTGTGTGGCCTCAACAGTTTCTGTATCCATTGTAATGATTGCTGACTCATGGAATTGCTGGGTTGGGGGATTATGTGGGACAGTAATACACATAAAGCATTCCACAAAAGTCCCTGAACCATGGTGAACAATCAGAGGGAAGCTCCTGGGATTGCAAAACTCTAGCAACACCCCAGTAACTCAGAGCTTTCCAGTGGACTTCACTAACAATCTGGTATCTTCTGAAAGTGAGTGGAAAGGTACTTGGAATGGAAAGTCAACTTTCAAAAACATTGTCTCCAACCTTTAAGGATATCAGAATCTAAATGGACTCAAATAGAAAGGTAAAAGAAACACCTCACTATATATTCTTTTCTTGATAATGGGAAGTTAATTTGAGTCCCTGTCTATGCGATATTCGACAAATTCTAGAGCAGAGAGCCCAAACTGGTCTATAAACCAGTACCTGTCTGTGACAGTTTTCAACTCAATCAGAATAATGAAAACACTTTGGTGGGTTCTTCATAAAACTTAATGTATACCTTTGTGCATATCCCTGAAAACTTGTCTTTTTTTTTTTTTATATAGCTTTTGGCAGTTTTTCGATTTAAAGTGTTAATACTTGCATATGCAGTGTGCAGACTGCGCCATTGGTGGGCCATAGCGGTGAGTATGCCTGCTGAGCGGTTCCCGCCTCCAGTGCTCGTGGCCGAGGCCTGCTCACAAGAGGCCTGAGCTGGGGGCATGTGTGGTTTCCACCCGAGCTGAATCCTCCTGGCTTCTCCTGAATCCCTGTCCTTCACACCTCAGTAGGTTTCGTTCTCCAGGGCTTCTCTCCAGAGGTGATGAGTAACTAGCTTTATTGCTATGGAACCTGAGACAAATGAGGAATCCAGGGGCCTAGCAGTGATTGTGGTCCAAGCACCAGCCCACCCTCTACCTCATTTCGCAAATGAGAGATGAGTTCAGTCCCTCTGTCTCAAAGCAGTTTGGACCATTTCCTCTTGGGTTGAAACATCTTGGTGATTTTTCGCCATTTGAACTCTGCTGATTTTGATCCCTGCTTTCCTCCCTGTGTTACCCACCTCCCTCCAGTCTTAAAGGTAAAAGTTCCCTTTTATTGCTGCCTTCGGATTTCTTGAAGGCAGTGGCATTTTTCACTCACGTCCATTTCCTGGCATCCAACCCAGAGCTTTGGCCCAAACTCTTCTCAATAAGTATTCATTGGTTGAAAGAAGAATTATAAGCAATTCTGCCTGAATTATTTTCACCATTTCCATGGACCTCTGAACAGTCACCATGTTGAGAGCTCTAAACAAGGCAGGTACATGGGGGAAGCTCCTCAGACTGGAAGACTTGGGCAGGACTAAACTGTGTGGGACCTTGGTCTGTGTGGGCCTGGCACGGGCTTGTCCAGATGGGCATGGAGTTGTTTGCTGTCCTAAGAGGGTATCCACCATGTGCCTTGTCTGCCTGGACCATCTCTTCTGAGCATCCATCGAACCCCAAGCTCACATTTCATGGATGGAGGCCATCAGTTTCAGTCAGACTCAGCTCCCTTTCCTAAATGTATGCTATTGCTGATCCCAAACAGCCGTGATGGTTGTCGCTTGTCCATTTTCTCCAGTGATCCCAATTTGGGACATTCTGTTCAGTTTCCATGATGTGCACTGGTATCTTTCAGAAAATCTGTCTCAATGTTTGTTTCGGAAAGTGGTTGACTGTGCAGTGAGTTTTAAGAAACCTTCTTCAATCTCTAACTTGAAATTATCAAGGGGTCATTTTAAGCACATCCATTTTATTGTTTTTGATTCTTGTTTCTAAAAACATGTACAGAGAGGGGGTCAGGCAGCTGGAAGGAGTCAGCTGGTTCCTGAAAAGCACTTAGTGTCAGCCTGTAAAATTAATTAGTATCAGAATGTAAGATGCCTCCTCTCCCAATCCTGGGGTGTCTGTGTGTGTATGTATTAACATGTATATGTGTGTGTGTGTGTGTGTGTGTGGTGTTTTGCTAACAAAACTGATTCTGCAACTTTGTTAATAGTGACCATGCATGACACCTGGTGTTTCTTGACCTCCGTTTTGTCAGTCAAGGCTCCTGTTGGCATGCACTTTGGTTAGGTTTCTTATTGCTACATATATTAGTTAGAGGATGAAGACATGAGGCCCAGGTCCTGTGGGAATAATCTCTGGGCTTCCTGAGCCCTGGGGGAGCCCTGCCTCGCATTCACTGGTCCCTCCTATGCAGATAGCATCTTTACATGTTGTACCCTCCAGTGGGGACAAAATTGAGTTTCCCAGCCTGTGAGTGAAGGGAAACCTCAAGCTGCCACGCAGGGCATCCGCGCCCTGTGGAACCCCTCTTTGCCCCCATCCAGTTTAGGGGACAGAGGAGGAGTGACATGGGAGGAAGCCAGGTGCGCCAGGGCCTTTTCGAGCGTTACCTGATCCTGGCCCAGATGGTTCTCCTGCAGGAGAGAGATGCCTTTACAGTGTCAGATATCTAATTTGAATGTTGCTGGATTATGTGTCTTTCAGTTGACGACAGCAGTGACCAGTGCCTTTTTATTAGCAAAAGTGATCCTCTCAAAGGTACGGCTTTCCACTCTTTCTGTGCCGTGACTGTCGTACTGACGCCTTGTTCTCTAGGATGAGCTCATGGTAACTGTGTCTGTCTCTCCTGGTCGCGTCTGTTCTTCCAGCTTTTCTCACAAGGGGCTTTTGGCTATGTGCTGCCCATCATTTCCTTCATCCTTGCCTGGATCGAAACGTGGTTCCTGGACTTCAAAGTGTTACCTCAAGAGGCAGAAGAAGAAAACAGTAAGTTTCTCTCCGAGTTTACCTCCTGAGACCAGCCAGGTTGGGGGGAGGGGCTGCAGAGTTCTGGCTTTGCTCTTTTTAGTTTTTCAATTTTTATTTTATATTGGAGTATAGTTACTTTACACTGTTTGTTAGTTTCACATATATAACAAAGTGATTTAGTTGTTCATATACATATATTTATTCCTTTCCAAATGTTTTTCCCATACAGGATATTACAGAGTATCGAATAGAGTTCCCTATGCTATTCAGTAGGTCCTCGTTGATGATTTATCTTTTATATATTAGTGTATATATGTAATCCTAACCTCCTAATTCATCCCTTCCTCTCCCACCTTTCCCCTTTGGTAACCCCTTTGATGGGTTGCTGATGGAGATGGAAAGGAGAGGGGGAAGTTAGCCAGCCAGAGAAATGTTCACCCGTCTCAGGCTTTCCATCCTCCTCTGAGTAGAGGGTGAGAGCTGGCAATGTGTGGTCATGAATCCTGTTAAAGTTGTTATCATCTCCTTGTGTGGCTTTGAGCATCACGGCATGTTCAACGGGAGATCCAAGTGATTGAACTTTAGACTGAATTATTGGGCTGGAATTCTTCCCTGCGTGATGGCCTTAGTGGCAGCACCCACATTCCACCTGTCCCCTTAGACACATATAATCAAAGTTCAAAGCAGAGACTCAAGACAGTTGTAAGACTTGCTGTTTTTATGTTCTCTCAGTCATCTGGCTGGATTTGCCCCACCTAATAGGCAAAAAAAAAAATTTCTTATGTCTTACAGAAAGTTAAACATGATTATAACCTCAAGATATAATAGAAGGAAAAATAAACTTGTAAGTGGTTTTATTTTTCAAAAGATCATGTACAAAGATGAAATCAGTGAGAAAAGAATTATCATTCAAGAATAGATTTTAAAACACATTAACCAGACTAAGATCCATCTTCTATCCTGTGCCCTCTGTTCTTTTATGAAACTGTATTGTGGAAAAGGGACAAGTAAAGCTAAATGAAGCTGCTTGTTAAAAAGTTGTAAATAGAGGAATTCCCTGGTAGTTCAGTGGTTAGGACTCTGGGCTTCCACTGCAGGGGGTATGGCTTCAAACCCTGGTTAGGGAACTAAGATCCCTCGTGCTGCCAGGCCTGGCCAAAAGTCAAAAAACAAAAATTGTTAAAGTTGTATATAAACATCAAACTGAACTTTAGTGAAAGTATGTCAGCTGTTCGTGTGACTGAGGCTTGCATGCCTGTGTGATTAAACTAAAGTCACTAATAAAAGAAAAAGACATAATTAGTGAAAACACTGAAGATAGCATTTATTTTCACTGTAACCAATATTACATGCACACCTGGCACCTGCTGTGTGGCCTGGTGCTTCCTCCAGCTTTATCTCGGTATAACCCAGCTTCAGCCAGAAGAACGCGTTGTCCACAGCCTCTCTGTTAGTGCTTTTTTGCTTTTATGCTGGCATTTCTCTAACCAGATGTAGACTAGAGGCCATTTGTACAAGCTCATGAGTTCTTTTTGTTGGTTTGTTTGGCTTTGTGCTTTGCTTTTGATGTTGTTGGTTTCTGTAGGGAAGTAGGTATTTCCAGATGGGAAGATTCTATTAACAGTTAGTTTTTGGTTGAAAGATTTTTCAAAGTACCCTTTCCTACTAAGAGTTTTTAAAATGTAATAATAATACTGTTTTATTTTGGTTAACCTGGCCACAAATCTACCAGAACAGTGGCATCTTTCTCAGCATCTGGATTTCTTCTCTTCTAGGACTCTTGATAGTTCAGGATGCCTCAGAGAGGGCCGCGCTGATACCTGGGGGTCTTTCTGATGGTCAGTTTTATTCTCCTCCTGAATCTGAAGCAGGTAGGAAATTTGATTTATCATTTATGTTTTTGTCTTATCATTCAGAAGCTTTCCCCCTCACCTCACCCCCTGTACTTCTCAATATGCTTAGCAAACATTTAACATACCAGACATTTAGGATGTGAATATAAATAAGACATGGTCTTGATGTGCACCCCATGATGAGATGCAGAGTTGCAAAAATAAACATGGTAGAAGGCCTTACACACTGGTATGTGGACAGGGGAGAGTCTTGGTGCTCTCTTATCTGTCACCCCCTGATTGAGCTTCCTCCAGAATCCCCCATGTCTGAGAGCACCACCCACCCCCTTGCCCATGTCAGAAACCAGAGCCTCACTGGGGACTCCGCCCCTTTCCTGTGGCTCCCGGCCCATCGTTCACCATGCCATTTTGATCTTTGTTGCTACCTTCTTGATTTCATTTAAATTGTCATCACTTCTGTTTCTGGAACAGCCTCCTCCTCAGTTGCCTTCTCCCAACCAGCCACCATAATACCATGTTAGATAGAATGACTGCCTTGTTCTAAGGGTTCCTCATAACCTCTCTAAGGAGGTCAAAGTCTCATTATCCCTGTTTTAGAGATCAGCAAGTTGAAGCGCAGAGAGGTGAGATAGTTCATCCAGTATTACACAAAGAGTAAGAAGGTGAAGCTTGGAGTTGAATCCCAGCTCCAGTACTAGCATCTATGATCACAGCTAATATATGCAAATTTTATATATTTTTCAATATTAGCAAAATTGACCATGTTATTATTCCCTTGCCTAAAAGCCTTCAGTGACACAAAGGATTAAGAAAGTGATTGGATCCTAAGCCTGGCAGAAAGCACCTGTATGTCCATCTTACCCATGGTCCAAACTCTCCTCTCATCACGCTCCTGTGTGCCATTCTTAGATTTCTGAAAATGCACCAGAGCCCCCAAGCCATTGTGCATCTTGCTTGTTCTGTCCTTGACACACCTCTGTGGTCCTCGTGTCCACTCAGATGTTGAGAAGCCTTCTTCCTGCCCCTGACTCCCCTCAGTCGTCGGTAGGGCATCTTTCGCCTCATGTTCTGTGAGATCCCTTCCACAGCGCGGTCATCCTGTGCTGACTGCCCTGACTTTGGCAGTGACTCGGCCTGTTCCTATTACTGGGATGTAAGCTGGAGTTAGAGACTACATTATTTCATTCTCACATTACACATAGTAAATATTTTAAACACACACACACAATAGAGTAAAACAAACTCCAGGCAGAAAGAGCCATGTGAAGATCAAAGACATCATATTGTGACATAGGGAGTCAGGGGAACTTGAAGTAACTTGATATTCTGGACTATTGGTATTGAATTTAAAGGCAATATAAAAGAAAATCATAGGGCTTCCCTTGTGGTCCAGTGATTAAGAATCTGCCTTGCAATGCAAGGGACACCGGTTTGGTCCCTGGTCCAGGAAGATCCAGCATGCCACAGAGCAACTAAGCCCATGTGCCACAACTACTGAGCCTGAGCAATAAAGCCCGGGAGCTGCAACTACTGAAGCCCGAGCACCTAGGGCCTGTGGTCTGCAGCAGGAGAAGCCACCGCGATGAGAAGCCCGTGTACGCAACAGACAGTAAAGCCTGCAGGGAGCAACAAGACCCAGCCAGCTGAAAAATAAAATAAATAAGTAAATCTTAAAAAACAACAACAACAAAATCATAGAGTCAGATGAAATAAAGATGTGATTGAGCAGAAAAGCTATTTCTCAGTCAACTGACCCTAGGATGAATAGTAAACTTTTCATTACCTCGTTATAAGGATGATTTCCTTGAGATTTTTGTGTCAGAGAAATCATTCTTTTTTTTTTTTTTGAAGTTTACATTATAGTTCATGATGTTGTGTACCTTTTTACTGAGACTAATAGAATTTCTCAGCACCTATGTGTACTTTTCGTTTTAATCAGAAGTTCAGAACAGCAGGATAATAATGTGAGGAATACCGCCTCAGGCAATTTTCATCAAGCAAGCCATGGGCTTCCTCCTCTGACTTTTACCACCCCCTAGTGGCAGTTGAAAGCATTACCACGTCACAGAATTAGGAAGCGAAACAAAAACAACACTGTAAGCATTCCGCTGGGTGGCTGCATTGTTTAAGCAAAGACCAGTTTAGTAGTGGGCAGAGGAGTGTTCGAGGTGACTTACTTTACTGTATATTTTCATTATCTGTGTTCAGTTTAGGAAAGAATTAAGATTAAAAACTATTCTTGGAATTAATGTGCCCAGAAAAGATTTTACTCTAAAGCTTTCTTGTTAGGTCAGTGGACAAATAGTAAATGGTTTCAGCAGCAGAAGTTATAAGCTTTTTATCCTAGTACCCTGCTGACTGGCCCCTAGTCATTAAGAGGACAGCTGGGGCCTGTCTTGCCTCTTGTCTGTCTTTCTCTAGTACCAAGTTGAGTGCCTGGTACATAGGTACATAGTAAACTTAGAACTTTTGAAGGAATGAATTTTGAAGGAAGAAAGAAATTGGGTCACCAAAAATTTAAATGTTAGCGTTTTTCCTTGTGAAGGAGTGGCTTGAATTTTAAGAGTCACAGAGCCTTGGAAAATTAGCAGATTTTAGTGGATGTATTTTAAAGGATATAAGGTGGTTTGTTTGCAGATTTCCTTGCTGCTTTAGCCGTATCCTGTTTGCCTGTGTATTAAGTTGAAAGAATGAGGAAGCCCAGTTCTCAGATGGTTGGGTTAAAGTTCTTACGTGCTCAGATAATTTAAATGAACCACTTGTGATGCTGGATAAAAGGTAATTTATCATGTCCTGAATCACTGAACAGTTGACTTAAAGAATAACTCAAGTCGCATCCTGTCGTCTGTGCTAAACAAATCTAGATGAAGGCACTGAAAATTTAATTTGACACCATCCATGCTGGTGTGGGCTGTCTGTGAAGTTATGTCCCCTGTGGTGTGGCTGCAGATGTGTCTTCTCAGTTGTTATTGTTAGTTCTCAAATTTTTAAGCCTGAGTTCTTAGGAGTTACCCTTGTGTCCACATAGCATAGTGCTAACCAGTGATTGGACAGGTTTTGTGATCAGTCACCTTGGTTAAGACTTGCATCCTCGGCCAGATGGCCATTTGTATGTATTGGATAGCACATTTGAATTTCAGGTCTTTTCGAGTCTTCTTCCGCTTGTGCTTTTTGCTGAATATTTTTGCATCTCCTCTGCACATGTCTACAGCCTCACAGTCGCCTGGTCTAGCATAGGTTCTCTTGGGTTTCCGCTGAGTTTGCACACAGCTTCAGGCAAGTATATGCTCGCTGCAGCCTTGACGATCACCTCAAACCAGCAGAGACTCTGGGCCTTTGCTCACACACCACTGTTGCACCATTGCATTACTCCTCACCTCAGATGAGAGGAGCTCCTTCAGCTGTGTAAATCTGCTGCCAGTCCTCACAGCCTGCCATACTTGGAAGAACCTTCATACCATGAAGCTGAGTGACGGGAGGTGGGGGAACAATATTGTTCTCTCAGTTCTGCAGTTTTTCAATCACTTCTCACAAAGTTTCAGGCCTTATTAGGTTGCCTCCCTAGCACTGAATCTGCTGTTTGGTTCATTAGTTTTTATACTCACTTTTCAGAGAAGACTGGTTGAACTCGTTCTTTGACAATAGCTGAAACACCTTAGTAGCTTTCACGTTGAGATTAGGGAAAGCATATGTATTATTGTGTTTTAAAAATTTGACTTTATTTAGGACTTCCCAGTAGTTCTAAAGCATGCCAGTTTATTGTGGCTTGAATGCCGTTACCCTCACAGGTGGAAAGTGAGCCCGGAAACAGGAAGACTCCATGTGACCGCCTTCCTTAGACTCCTTGCCAAGCGAGATGGCAGTTAAACCACCCCCGAGTCTCTAAGATTTACAGCAGTGTAATATGCTGGAGAGTGAAGCCTTCCTGCCACTGCATCTTTATGTATTTGTTTTGCCACAAACCTAATCTGAACGACATGATATTTGTGAGGTTTAGGTGTGGGACACAGACATTTCCTTAAGCTTCTTTGGGGGTTCATTCTTCTGTGCCAGATTTGTTCTTGGCTATAATCCAGGCAGACGTTCTCCATAAAGTGCCCTTTTTTAAAAAAAAATAAAATTATTGGGTTATAGTTGATTTACAATGTGGTGTTAGTTTCAACTGTATAGCAAAGTGCATCAGTTATACATAATATCCACTCTTTTTAAGACTCTTTTCCCTTATAGGTCATTAGAGAGTATTGAGTAGAGTTCTGTGTGCACACAGTAGGTCCTTATAAGTTATCTATTTTGTATATAGATTGTGTCTGTGTCAGCCCCACTCTCCCCGTTTATCCTGCCCCCCAGTTTCCCTCCTGGGGAAAGTGTCCTTTTGAACTGTGTTATCTGATAGGAGCAAAGTGACAGTGAGGCAGGCCGCTCTTGTGGGTGAGTCGGTGACATCCTAACCTGTCCTCTCGGTCTCCTCACCACCGTCTTTACTTTCCGTGCCTGAGTTTTCAGCAAAGAAGCAGACGTGGAGGAGCAGTGGGTAATAGTTCTTGGTCTATATGAATATTTTTAGAAGAACATACATGAAATCCATTGGACAGATTAGTGTGAATGATATTTAAAGGTTTTCCCTCTACAAGATATAATGTAAAACTATTTTACAGTTTCATTAACTTAAATCTCTTGTGGATTAAACACATGTAGCCCTCACTTAAAATTTTATGCACGTATATCATAATGTTAAAGAAATTATTTGTTACTGTAATTGAATGTGGTACTTTTTCTCCTTCCCCTTCTCTACCACCTAGGATCTGAAAATGAAGCTGAAGAAAAGCAAGACAGTGAAAAACCACTTTTAGAACTATGAGTAAGACTTTTGTTAAAGTAAGTCTTTGAAAATGAAACTGTAATAGTGAAGTAGTTAAATATGGAGCCTTCCTTCAAGTAGGTTCAAGGTTAAATTCAGAAAATATGAGAGTGATTATAGTTATATTTCTCCTAATTATGTGAATTTGTCAGACACATTTTATTGTATAAAATCTCTTAACATTTTCTAGGTATAAATTGGCGGAGGATGAAAACTACCTCAGAGACCCACATTTCTGAATAAGGATGGCTTAGTTTGTTTTGTTTATTGTAGCCAGAATGTCTCCATGTCAGACCAGATTTAATTACAAACCCTGACTTCTGAGGGGGCAAGGGCAGCAGTCCCAGGAGGTGGTACCGTCCTTGTCTCCACTTACACCTTACACGGAGGCAGAGAGACTGAGGGTGGGTGACTGGTCCAGGGTCCCACAGCTGGCAGGGGCAGAGCCGGGACTCAGGCGCCCCATCTGTACCGGCATCCACTCTGGTCCACACTGGATGGTCGTCTCTGGAGTGTGTTGCAGCTTCTGAGATGACAGGCGTGGTCCAGTCACAGTAGTCGGGTTCCATGTGCCTCCGGTTTGGGGCACATTGTTCAGTCCCTTCAAATCATCAAAGGAAACATTTTAACTTCACAAATATGAGCAAATAAACAGTCAATTATAAAAGCTGTATTTCTGCTTAATTACTTAGCCACAGAAGGGAAAGAATAGATCTTAAAACTTCATCTGATAAGAAAAAAATAATCTATAACTATGTATAGTGAAGGATGTTAACTTATGTAGACTTACTGTGGTGACCTTTTCGAAGTATATACAAATATAGAGTCATTATGTGATATAACTTAAACTAATAAAATGTTATTTATCAATTATATCTCAATTAAAAATAATGAAATAAAATTTTAAAGCAGGAAAAAGCAGTGCACTGATTCTTAGAAGGTGGGCAGTTGCCATGGAGTCAGATAGAGTCAGAGGCTGCCAGAATCCTGGTATTGAAGGCCCTGCATCAGTGGTGTCCACTGTGCTTCGGGCCCTTTTCCTACACCAGTGTTCAGACATAAGACAAAATCATGGGCCTGTGAATAGTAGATCCTTTTCTAAAAGGCTTTAAGTCCTCGTGTTGCCCTGCCCAGGTTTTTCAAGTGTAGCATTTTGCCTTTTCACGCTGCATCTCAAACATTGTTGTGTTCTCTCTTCTTCTAAGTGTGAAAAACCTTCATTGAAAGTCACCAGAAAGAAAAAGGAACTGGAGATGGGGGTCTCCCTATTGAAGGTTGAAATGGTGACATCCACTGCTGACATTATTGAACGGCTAATAAAGAATTTATTTATTGTAATACCTCACAGACATGGTACCATACCCACATCCATTTATGTCACCTGCCTGTGGCTGGTAAGATAATGTCGTGGCCCACCCTGTGTTCAGTGAGACTGGATCTGATCTGTCAGTGAATAGTTGCAGAAAGTCCTGTGCTGTGTTCCTGATCAAAAAGGCTTCTTAATATATTGGAATAACACTTTTTTAGTATGCAAAATATCTTTATTTTGATTTGCAGAATGGAATTTTTTTGTCTCATGTTTCGAATTTCTTTTGTATTTCTTTTTTAACTCCCTACATTTCCCTTATGTTTTTTAACTCATGCACATGTGCTATTTGTACAGTTTTAAAAGGTAATAAAATCCAACATATCAAAATGATTAGTTTTATTTTTCCTGTTTGCATTATGTATTTGGCCTAAAGTGTTGGAATTACAAAAGGGAAACCTGAGGGATTGTGAATACATATAAAAGGTCACCAGAGATAGAATCTTCAGAAGTATGATCTAAAATAGTCTGACTACCCTTCTTTAAACCCTTTCTATGAAATTATTTCCCCTTGTGTTTAGTTAGCTTGAATCAAAATGAACTCAATTCTATTGTGAGCTGTTTTCGTTAAAAAGAAATATTTAACTCAGTGCTTCATGGGAAGCAGCATGTCTGTCAGTTTCCTGTCGTTATTCATTATGTCATTTAAGAACAGAAGTGCAGCTGGAGCTCCCTGGGAGCCTGGGGCCTCACCAGAAGGAGCGCCTTACGTGGAGAAAGGGGGAGCTCCAGGGTCAGGCTGTGGACTAAGACCTCAAGACGTCAATGGTGTCATCACAGTGAGAATGTCCTGTCCCAGGAGTGGACCTGCATCTACACCATGACCACAGCGGGGCCTGAGCCGGACATCAGTGTGTGGCTTTAACCTAGGAAGGAGCTCTCCCCCTATGCTCAGGCTGGACTAGGAGGATGTGGCCAGTCCTCCTGGGAGGGCAGGGACCCCAGATGTTGGCTCTCAGAGAAAAGACAAGAGGAAGGAAGGATGTGACTTGACTGTGCTGCAAGTTCCGACTGTGAGAGCTGAAGCCTTGACCTCAGCCAGAGCCCTGCTTCCCTCTGGAGCTGGATGGATGGAGTCCAGGGCCTGGACCCCTCTCTGGACCTGCTGGGTGGGGAGGGGAGCCACCTGCTCTTCATGCTCATGTTGCCGAGCAGCCCTCTGCTATTCACCCGACACACTGTCGTCTGATTTACCATCTGGAAAGCCTTGCTCAGATTGACTCTGAAGTCATTTTGTCCCTTTAGGAGGCTTGGGTGACTCAGTATATATGATACTCAGTTGCACAGCTAGGTGACCCCGGGGCCTTCTGTATCTCGTTTCTCATGAGGGAGAAAGCGCATCCCTGTTGCCCACATCTGCAGTCTTTCCAAGTCACTGGGTTCAGGGATCGGGTCTCATGTCACCTGGTCTACACTGAGAAAAGAAACCAAGACATATCAGCCTCACAGATCGGGGAAGAGCACAGGTGGTTGGTGGAAGGAGTCCTGTGTTCCAAGGAGTCCTGTCTGCCCTTTCCTTCGGGGTCTTGAGGTGCAGCATTTGGACATCCTGAGCATAAGGTTCCCAACTCACAGAGGAGCTCATTGGATGAACTCTGTCTATAAAAGTGGGGAACCTGAACCCCCAGCCCAGAGTATGTGTGATAGCAATCGCAAGACTGTGCAGAAGGACCTTTTATTCCATTAACTGTGACCCTTTGAAAGTGAGCAAAGTTGGTTGTGGTTTAACTGTTCTTATTTTTTTGTGACACCCCAGCTACACTTTGCAGAGATCCAGCCAGTGAAGGCCAGTTTGACTTTGAGCTTTTTCCACGAATCAGCCACACTTGACAGATCACGTGAACAAAATTGAAACCCTCACAAGCCACACCAGCGCCCTCCTGTTGCCACTCAGGCTGTCTCCCCACCCCCACTGCCCTCCCTTCTCTGCGCCTCCCAGGCCAGGGCTGCCCAGGGTGAGAGAGGCAGGAAGTTGCTGAGAAGCTGGAAACTACCCAGCACTGCCCTTGGGGGCCCCGGCAGGGAAATCAGCTGCACAAAACATTCGGTGGTTTGCATTTTTTCCATCTTGCCTTCTGTGCTTTCCCAATGCAGAAATAGTTTCAGATGGCTAAGAGGAGGGCCAGATATTTGGGCTAACGATGCCTGATCACATTTTTCAGAACCAAGAAGACTAAATTAGATTTCTTCTTTCTTGTATCTGGTTGCTCTTCTTTTGTTTCCAGATCTGAACTTCTATTTGGTTTTCAAAAGAACTGGTTTCACGGAAGCTGAAGCAGATTGTAATCATACAAACAAAACACACCTTCCCAATTTTAAAGGAGACAATGTTTTTTCTAATACACAAAAAGGATTTTCGAATCACTTATTTTTTTCACCCATGCACCATGCGGTGAACTTTTTGTTTTGTCTGTACCTATAGAAATAGACACATGTATAAATGAGCATTGTTATAATACGTGTTACTATTGTTACCAATAGAAAAAGTGATCAAAGGACATGAATAAATACTGCAGAGGAAAGGAAATTGAATTGACTTTAAATATATAAAGAGATGCTTATCCTCACTCACAGAAAGAGAAAAGCAAATTAAAACCACAATGAGATAAATGAGATATTAGTTTTCACCTGACAGATCAGCAAAATCCTGTCCTATGACATTACTCTCCCCGCATTAACCTACATCGTGGTATAGGTGCAGGTTGGTGCTGTGTCCATCACAGGCAATCCTAAAGGAAATCAATCCTGAATATTCATTGGAAGGACTGATGCTGAAGCTGAAACTCCAATACTTTGGCCACCTGATGCAAAGAACTGACCCAGTGGAAAAGACCCTGATGCTGGGAAAGATTAAGGGCAAGAGGTGAAGGGGGCGACAGAGGATGAGATGGTTGGATGGCATCACTGACTCAATGGACATGAGTTTGAGCAAGCTCAGGGAGATAGTGATAGGCAGAGAAGCTTGGGGTACTGCAGTTCATGGGGTTGCAAAGAGTTGGACACAACTGAGCAACTGAATAACAGCAACCATCATGGGCAAGTTGGCCACTGCTGTCAAAATGACCCAATACACATAGTCAAAATAACACAAAACACGGTTATAATTTCAACATCTTTTGTAACAGCGAAAGAGTGGGAAAAAGCCAATAATATATCATGGGGAAATTTTGTAAAGTATTGTATACTCACCAGTGAAATATCACACAGGTTTCTATGTGTCCATAGAGACTGACATAAAAGAACCCTATGCTGTGTAAGCTCAAAGAAACGCAGAATAATGTATATTGTTTACTACCCCTGTGTATGAAGCAGGAAATTAGAGTATGTATTCATGCATATACATTTGTGTTTTATTTATTTACTATTTGTATGTTCATTTGAATTTGCTAAATAAATAAAAGCCAGAATGATGCAGAGGAAATGGAAGTGTAACCTATAAGAGGTAGGAACGTACCTAACAGTGGTTGAAGCAAGATATCTTAATGCAGCTTTTAGTGTTTCGATTGATTTTGATTCATGTGATGGTATAATCTAATGATTTTACTGGGGTTTCCTAGGCATAATAGTTTTCAAATACACTTCTTAATTTTCCTCTTCTTTAAATAACTTACATTTTTTAGGAAGATGCATAGTAGTCTGTCATATGACATCCTGTATTTTTTAGTTTCTAATTGGGCATTTGGATTAATGTGGGTTTCTGTAAATGGTGCTATAGTTAATCAACTTCTTGGCACCTAGATCTTAGTACATACATTTTATTTCCTTAGGAAATTGATGTGTCAGTGGTCAGAACACTTTCCAGGAAAGCAAGTTCTACACTATAATGAGCCCTAAGATGGTTCCTTGCTGCCTGAGATCTGAGCTGGCAACGTTGGAACTGTTTTGACCATTTGCTGCCTCAACCAGCTGCACATTCAAATTACTGAAAGAACATTTTTTAAAGTCTGATGCCTGGCCTATGGTGAAGTCTGGATCTCAGTGATTCTTCCTTCTCTTCCTTCCTTTTCTCTGTCCTTCCTTCCCTCCATTTATTTTGAGTTATAATTCACATACCATAGGTTCCCCAAAAGATACCAGCTGTTATAATGGATAAAGCAGCAGGACTTAGGCCAGGCAGACATGGCCCGTGTGAACTCTGGCACTGCTCCATGTTAACCTGGAGTACATTTCTTAGCTTCTCTGGGAACCTGGGGTTCTCATCAGTGAAATGAGTCATACCTGATCTGTATTTTAGTGAAAACATGAGACATGAAGCAAGCAAACTGCCCAGCAGAACTGATGCTCGCTAAGTGGTAGGTACTTCCTGTAATTCAAAGAAAACTAAAGCAAACATATGGGACGAAGCCTAAGAGTGCATTACAGGGACCATGCGTTTACCCAGATTCATTCTCATGACTAATAGAAATACTGAATTTCTAGCTTGTCGGCTGAGTTTCCCCAGCTTGGTGTAATATCTCTAGTTAACTCTTTTTACTCAATTTCTAATTGACCATTATGTAAGACTTTGAATAAAGTGGGAAATCCTGCATTACTTAATTGTGACCCGCTTGATTGACAACGAGCTTCCAAAAAATGAAGTCTTATGAGGGAACGCATTCCAAAATAGTAGAGAGAATTCATAATGTGAAAGACTTTGAGAATTGTTGCCTTGGAGTTTCCCTTTTTGATTCTTGAGAAGTGTATAAAATGCTCCAATTCTGTAAAAACTACTGAGACGTGAGGGTTTTCATGTGGAACTGTACTCATCCTTGCCTCACTTTTCCATTGCGCACCTGCAGATGCAGACTGCTCTTGAGATATTTATTTTATCCAACGAAGTGTCATGGACTTTAGTCACAGAGGTCCTATTACTAGATGGAAGGTCACTGTATAAAAGCCTTTCCAGCATGAAAAATTGGGGGATGGGTTGACCTATGACCCTCTAATTGCACACACAGACTAGGTGCAAGGAGAGGAAACATAAACGGCAATTCGCTTCACCTGCTCTTAGCCTAAGAAGGAAGGAAAATTTCCGGTTTTATTTTTTATTTTTTGATAAGTGGATTTATTATCTTTCTAGTTTTTATTGGAATATAGTTGCTTTACAATGTTGTGTTAGTTTCTGTTGTACAGCAACGTGAGTAAGCTTTACGTATACATATATCCCTTCTTTTTGAATTTCCTTCCCGTTTAGGTCACCACAGAGCATTGAGTAGAGTCCCCAGAGCCATACCTTAAGTTCCCATTAGGCATCTATTACATAGTATCAATATATATAGTACCGTATACATAGTATCGTATACATAGTACCGTATACATAGTACCATATACATAGTATCACATACATAGTATCGTATCCGTAGGACCGTATACATAGTACCGTATACATAGTATCACATACATAGTATCGTATACATAGTACCATATACATGGTATCACATACATAGTATCACATACATAGTATCGTATATGTAGTACCGTATACATAGTACTGTATACATAGTATCATATAGATAGTATCACATACATAGTATCATATACATAGTACGGTATACATAGTACTGTATACATAGTATCACATACATAGTATCACAAAAATAGTATCGTATACATAGTACCATATACATAGTAACATATATATAGTATCCTATACATAGTATCATATACATAGTACCATATACATAGTACTGTATACATAGTATCACATACATAGTATCACATACATAGTATCGTATACATAGTACCATATACATAGTATCACATACATAGTATCACATACGTAGTATCGTATACGTAGTACCGTATACACAGTACCGTATACATAGTATCGTATACATAGTACTGTATACATAGTATCATATACATAGTACCGTATACATAGTACTGTATACATAGTACCGTATACATAGTATCACATACATAGTATCGTATACATAGTACCATATACATAGTATCACATACATAGTATCACATACATAGTATCGTATACGTAGTACCAAATACATAGTACTGTATACATAGTATCATATAGATAGTATCACATACATAGTATCATATACATAGTACGGTATACATAGTACCGTATACATAGTACCGTATACATAGTATCACATACATAGTGTCGTATACATAGTATCATATACATAGTACCATATACATAGTATCACATACATAGTATCACAAAAATAGTATCGTATACATAGTACCGTATACATAGTAACATATATATAGTATCCTATACATAGTATCATATACATAGTATCAATAGTACCTGTCTGTCAATTGCAATCTCCTAATTCGTCCCACCTTCCTTTCCCCCTTGGTATCCATGTTTGTTCTCTATTTCTGTATCTCTATTTCTGTTCTGCAAACACAAACCTCCAATTGAAAGTAAAAGTAAACATCTATTCTAGCGCTAACTAATGTAGAAGTTAGGAGCAGAGTTCCCATAACCAGGCTGCTTGGGTTCAAATCCTAGGTCTCTTTCCTATTAGCTGTTTAACTCTGGGTGTGTGTGTGTGTGTGTGTGTGTGTGTGTGTGTGTGTGTGTGTGTGTGTGCTTGGGTTCAAATCCTAGGTCTCTTTCCTATTAGCTGTTTAACTCTGGGGGTGTGTGTGTGTGTGTGTGTGTGTGTGTGTGTCCGTGCTAAGTCACTTCAGTGTCTGACTCTTTGCAACTCCATAGACTGTAGCCCGTCAGGCTCCTCTGTCCAGGGGATTCTCCAGACTCTGTTCTATAGATGAGGAAACTGAGGCAGAGAGGAGACAAGGAGGGTCTAACTCTGGGAACCCTCCTCGTCTCCTCTCTGCCTCAGTTTCCTCATCTATAAAACAGATCATTGCATATGTCTTGCGAGAGTTCAATAAGTTAACAGATGCTAAGACTAGAACCAGAAAGCCTTTGCTGTTATTACTTCATTGGGTTATTAATCACTGAATTTGTAAATTTTCATAGAAATCTGAAATGACTTAATTTGAACAGCTGATTCTAAATATGGGTAAACTTAGGCAACGTGATGTGGTCAAGGAGACATGATACAGCTGGTTAGAACAGACCAGAAGTGAAGGTTCTAACTCTTGAGGTGTGAGGTGGCCCTCTGGTTCAGTGTTCCTCCCCCAATACCACACAGTAGCTGTGCTGTAGTGGAGAAGGACTGGACCAAACTGATATACGCCTTCCTCCCACCTCAGAAATGCACCTGGGCACCTAAGAGGCTTCCACAGGGATTCTGAGGACCCTGGGGTCTGCTGAGTCTAGGGCAGGAGCTGGGGTGTCAGGATGTTCAGAGCACCATCCACAGTCTTGCTCTGTCTGAGACTCAGTCCAGTTCGTTATACTCCCAAAGAGCAGGTGCTAACCTAGACACACTCGCAGAGTCAGGCAGAGTTTCCGTAGTGTTGATAACAGAGGGAGCAGCTATGGTGATTCCCGAGAATACACAGGAGGAGAAGGCAGACGCACCCACAAGTCCTTAGGAAAATTCTCACAGACTCTGGAGGAGGCCTGTAGCAAAGAAGCAATGCATGTTCTGTTTTGTTGGGGTTTCTTTTTGTTTGTTTTTCCCAGTAACAAATGAGTCAATGGAAAGCCACAGGATCCTAGGAAACAAAATATGGGCTCTGAGATCTTAGAGACCTGGCTCTAAATGACTGTTACTTACAAAAGAGTGACCACAAGTGGAATACTCAATCACTCCAATCGGTAAACTATCGACTTTAGCTGTACCTTCCTCGGAGGGCGCTTAAACAATTAATGGGATTCCTGGTGAATTGTTAAAACTGAGTCCCTCAAGACAAGTCCAACTTGTCTGCAGGGATATGAGATTACCGATGATTCTCGGTAGTTCGGTGTATGTGTAAAATCTACTGACTTTACAGCAGAGCTACAGACAGTGGATGCTAATATGGCTGAGGGCTTGCATGGTCCAAGCATCACTAACGTGTCTACTCCTCATGTGCCCGGAGCCAGAGCTGTAACTGTCACAGACGTGGACATGATGGCACTGCGAGCTCAGATCGCTGCCTGAGGTCACCCGGGCACTAGCGCAGACCCAGGGTAAGGTCACCCGGGCACTAGTGCAGACCCAGGGTAAGGTCACCCGGGCACTAGTGCAGACCCAGGGTAAGGTCTCCCGGGCACTAGTGCAGACCCAGGGTAAGGTCACCCGGGCACTAGCGCAGACCCAGGGTCAAATCCAGGCCCTCGAGTTCGGAGTCTCCGTGCTGCAGCCCCACCCAGGGCCCCGCTGGCGTTGCTGCAGTCCTCATGGGGCTAATGTGAGGAGCAGGAGGCAGTGCTTGTGAGGCACTACTGCGGATCTGAACACGCACAAGTGCAAGTCAGTCACCCTGTTGCCACAGGAACATCTCAAACCAAGGAGTCTGAATCTGGGGACTCTGAAAGAGAAGGAACCCAGGCACCTTCTTTTGGCTGTGGGTCCCCTTGGAGCCAGTGCGCCAAAGAGAGCTCCATGACCACCGTCTCAGGGAAAGACCTAGAAATGTGGGGTTGGCCATTATTATAAGCAGAACTGAGCTTGATACCACTGCTGTCATGCTGTTTCTCACCTTGATTAGATTCCATGGAATTAAAGTACACAGACAAAAAGGGACTTTTGATTTCTTTTTAGAAATTTATTTATTTCAAGTAGCAAAGCCAGCATCTCCAGGGTGTGTGACAGGGAAGATCAGGGCCGTGGTCTCGGTGGAGGTGCTCGAGGAGCAAACAGGGAACTGCCCGCTGTGTGTGCTTAGGGGGGCATGAGGACTTGGGGGTGGGGAGAAGCTGATGAGATTGTGGGGACAGTGGTGGGAGAGGCTCCCCTGGACGAGCCCTGGGCCGTGCCTTTGAGTAATGGCAGAATTCCTTGTTACAGAGGAAAACTGTCTGCCCAGTGGTCTGAAAAACCCTTACACGATGATAGAAAATTATGCACAGCGTCTGAAATAACCCAAACCCAGAAAGCAAGCCCGGCTGGGTCTTCAGTAGAGAGTTTCTGGGACAATAGATGAAGGAGGAAGATTGACCCCTTTGTTGTCCCCTCGGTCACGAGCTCGTCCCGTCACAGCAGACGCCTGTTCTCCTAAGCACACAGAAGGAGGTGATGACAAAGTAGACGGCACTCTTGAGGAGGAGGACAAGGTAGGTGTAGTAAGCAGAGTTGTAGGTGAACTGCAGCGGCACGGTGTCTAGGAGAAGTCATATGATTATTGCCCATTCTTTCAAAAGGACAGGACACGCCTCCTAACACCGTGTGTGCGTAGTCACTCAGTCGTGTCCGACTCTTTGCAACCCCACGGACGTAGCCTGCCAGGCTCCTCTGTCCATGTGGATTCTCCAGGCAAGAATACTGGAGTGGGTTGCCGTGCCCTCCTCCAGAGGATCTTCCCCACCCAGGGATTGAACCCAGATCTCCCGCATTGCAGGCAGATTCTTCACCATCTGAGCCACCAGGGAAGCCGAAAAAGGGGTGGGGTCACAATTATTTACTTCTGATCATCTACATTGGCGTGACACCCCTGTAACACCAAACCCCAAAGTAAACATTTATCATCACAACCACCACCACCAGGACGGCTCAGAATTCAGCTCACAGTTCAAGTCAACAACCTCAGCCAAATTCACTAGAACCTTCCAAAATATTAAAAAGCAAGGTTATACTTTTAATGGAGTCCAGTAGGGAAAATCATTTGTGATAAATTGCTTTCAGCGTTTTCTTCACCCTTGCCATATGTCTAAAAAATAATGAGTAATATTCATTAACCACTAACCAAATGCTAAACAATTTTCTGAGAGCTTTGCATGCAAACTTTTAATCTTATTTAATTTTTGAAATAACCTATGAGATCATTATTTTCAACCCCCATTTTACAAATAAACTGAGGGCAGAGAGGAGTAATTTGCCTGACGTCACACATTTAGAAAGTACCAGGAACCACATTTCAATCCCAGTAACATGATTCTAATGAGCACATTCTTAGCTGTCATGTAGTTCTGCATCTCCACATTCAGTGCCTACCCCAGACACTTGATATTTAGCATAAATATCAAGTCGAATCACTGGTTTGGAAGGATCTGATGGATTACACCTTGTGCATCAGTGAGATTACGATCAGGTTACGATCTGTGAAATTTGGTGGCGTCTACAGTGGGTGGGGCAGGGTGTAGTAAAGTGAACACTGTGCAGAATGGAGGAAAGCGGTTAGCCCAGCTCTCAGAGAGCTTGGGTGCTCAGGCCTCACTCACCTGTCTCTCTTGGATGTCTCTCATCATGGCTGTGATGTTATAGGCTAATGCGCTTACTCTCCTTCGAAGTTTTACAAGAAATATATGATGTCAAGGAATAATTAACAACAGTGATGATGCATCTGACTTGGCTAAACGAACCACAAGGCTGAAGTCTGTTCCTGAGGAAAATTTCTCTCTTTATAGAGTCAGAACTCCAGAATCACTAGTATATGGTGTGGAAAGGATCTCAGAAGGTGACATGCTCATAACTTAACTGCCCAGTGTCAGGTCAGGTGTTAGCTGAGTTTTAGGCCCCCTGACACATTGGGAATGAAAAAGGGATCAGCAGGACCAGAGCCAGTGCTTCTAAATTCACTAAGAACCTTCATGTAGGGAGAAGGGGCCACCAACTAGTACAGATCCTGTGCCAGCTAAATGGATACCCTATGGAGACATTCCACTTAGGTGACCTTATCTCTGTAATAACTCAAAGTGAAAGTGTTAGTTGCTCAGTCATGTCTGACTCTTTGCAACCCCATGGACTGTAGCCCACCAGGCTCCTCTGTCCATGGAGTTCCCCAGGCAAGAATACTGGAGTGGGTTGCCATGCCCTTCTCTAGGGGATCTTCCCAACCCAGGGATCAAAGCAAGGTCTCCTACATTGCAGGCGGATTCTTCACCGTCTGAACCACCAGGGAAGCACTCCCCTTCAACTACTGAGTTAGGTGTAATTGTTCCCTATTGGCAGGTGGGGATCCTGCTGTTTAGCAATGTAAGTAATGTACCCACATCAGTGCAACTCGTAACCAAAGAACTCTTGTCTGTGATAGTTGGAAGCCCAGGTACTTATACCCCCAGCCAGATGTCATTATGTCAGGACCTTGGTTTTTGGATTTCTTACTCTATGTCAATGTCTTAGAGGAAGGATTCAAATGTCCTGGGTTGAAATTCCAGATCTAGCTGTGAGACAGGACAAGGGACTTAATTAATTTTAGCTCATTGCCCTCATCTGTAAAATGGGGGGAAATTAATATATACCCTCTTAGGAGCTTTATGAGAATCGTATTTAAAATACACGAGAGACATAGTATAAGGCCTTCTGTAAGAATATGAAACTCTCTATAAGCATTAGTTTATGTTATTAGCTATTAGCAACAACCAAAGACTCAACATACAGAAAAGCAACTTGGTATCATTTTTGCATAGTCACTGTAATCAAAAGCTACACAATTGAGTGAAACCCATTGTTGAATAATTCAGAGCCTATCACTGCATCCTCTAATTGAGAGTCATCTCACACCAAAACCAGTATTTACTGTGTTAAGATGACTCTTACAGAATGTTGGATTTACTTAAAAAAATGTGTAACTTAAAATATATGGACTGTGTAACAGTCTATATAATAGACTTACTTAAGATTTACTTATAGACCGTTTTACAGTCTATTTTGCAATATCCAGACTTTCTGATTTCCTACCTTAAACCAAGTCCAAAAGTTTAATTTATCTAGAGGAAAAAAGTGCTATAACATGACATAAGGGCAAATATAGACAAAACTTACTGTTTTCATCTTTCAGACATGCTTTTGTAGAATTAGCAACTTCTAGAAGAGAAAATAGTAGTCAGTTATTCATACTTCACTATTTGATACATGATATATATGTATATGCATGTCTGTGTGTATGTATATATGTACACAATACACATACATATATATAAAATCTGCCAATAGAGACAGGAGAGATACTGATCAAATGTATGAATCTTAAAGTTTCAGAAATAATTGCTCTTTCCTACCATAAACCAGGAAAGTTCAAAAGGTAATTTCATCAGGAGGAAAAGAAAATGCTATAGGATGACATGAAGGCAAACATATACAAAAACTTACTACCTTGATCTCTTGCACAAGCTTTTGTAAAATCAGTATCAGTGACTTCTAGAAGAAATGAGAGCAAATATTAATCAATTGTCCACACCCATTATGACAGTGTGTGTATGTATGTATATATAAGTGTGTGTGTGTGTGTGTATAATCTGCTGATAGACAAGTCAGTCGGTTCTTAAAACTATGAAAATTTTTAGCATCACCATTCCAGATAATTGGTCTTTTCTACTTTAAGCCAGAGAAGTTCAAAAGAAGTTAATTAATCAGAAGGGAAAAAAATACTAAAGCATAACCTAAAGGTGCATGCAAGCCTGCTAAGATGTTTCAGTCATGTCCAAGTCTTTGAGACCCTATGGACTGTAGCCCTCCAGGCTCTTCCATCCATGGGATTCTCTAGGCAAAAATACTGGAGGGGATTGCCATGCCTTCCTCCAGGGGATCTTCCTGATCTAGGAGTCGAACCCATGTCTCCTGTGGCTCCTGTATTGCAGGCAGATTCCTTACCACTGAGCCACCAAGGAAGCCCAACATAAAAGCAAACATACACAAAAACTTACCACTTCCATCTTTCGAACAATCATTTGGAGGCTCAGTAGTAGTGACAACTGGGGTGAAAACTACAATAAATGAGAGAAAGTATTGTTAATTATTCATGTTCATTATTTGACAGTGTGCATGTGTGTTTATATGTGCATGTGTAACATATATATATGTATGTATGCATGTAGCATGTATATATATTATATATATAATCTGCTGACAGATTAAAACATGCACCCTACAAATCCAGGAATAGTTCATCTAATACTATGTAATTCAGTAGATCTAATTCATATATTGTTTTCTACACCTGACAGTGTTTATCCAAAATACAATTTCAAGAAATATTTGAAGAAAGGCAAACAGAAAAAGAGGCTGCTCTACATCTTCAGCATCCACTGCTGATATGAAGAGATGTTCCCAAGATGAACACACCCAACCCTAGAATCCGCAATAGAGTCCCATGTTCAAGGGAGTCTGGCTCAGGTAAATTTCCCTTCTAAGCAAAGGAAAGCAGTCAACCTTTCCAAATCACACATGTTCCCAGTATCCCTGACTCATGATTTCTGAATTTGTGGTGTTTGTGGGCAAAATGAAAACAATATTAATAAGGCTAATAGCTAGTGAGCAACTATAACTAGCTTAACTACTTCACATGTGTTACCTTCTTTAATCTTCCAGTGACACTGGAATGAGGTGTATTTTGGAGGATTCCATGTTACAAAAGAAATAAGGGTCAGAGGGAAAGTGACTGGCAGAGAGTTGTGCCAATGGTACCAGTGATGGCATAGCCAGCATTCAAAGGATCATCGTGAGACATTAAATGAGACAGAGCCTGTGGAAAGTACTTTGTAAAATAAGCCACAGAAAGAGAGAGAAAGTAACCAATGAGCAACAGAATTCTACTACTGTAGACACTAAAAACATCTTCTTTTCCAGATATCTTAATTATTCTTATCAGTGACCTTGTTTATTATAGGAGGTCAACACTTCAGTGCAATTCCAGGGATAGAAAATTCCAGATAAATATTTGTAAAAGGAAAATGGTTCCAGGAAAACAGAGTCACAGTGGTTTTTTGGTTTATTCCTTTTCTTCTGGATATGTTCTTATCCATATGGATTTGGTTCTGGTATGCCATTTTATGCCCTCATTGAGATCAGTTTTCACTATAAAAAATGAATTTGAGCTGTAAAAGCTTTGCAGTAAATGCCAAGAGTGAAAATATTAATATAATCATCCTCAAGAACTGACCTTAATGTGTCTTAAAACACTCTCCCTGGGACTTCCTTGATGGTACAGTGGGTGGGAATCCATCTGCCAATTCTGGGGACATGGTTTCAATCTCTGGTCTGAAAGATTCCACATGCCACAAGGCAACTAAGCCCATGTCCCACAACTACTTAGCCCCTGCTCCACGGCACAAGAAGCCATTGCAATGAGAAATCCAAGCACCTCAAAGAAGAGTAGTCCCCACTGACCACAACTAGAGGAAGCCTGCAGAGAGTAACGAACACCCAGCGCAACCAGAAAAAATTGTTTGTAACTTTATTTCTTTTGCTTGCAGTGACTATGTTCATTAAAGATGAACAAACCTCTTATTACTATGAATTGATTGAGGTGAAAAAGTAAAAAAATTTCAGCATAAACTGCAGTGTATACTAAGACCTCTTTCTCAGTCAAGACCGGTCAAGAGCTTGGACCTGATTAGTTTTCTATCCATTCAAAAATCACTTCATGATTTGTGCTTCCAAGTGGATGTGATAGAATTCCAGCAGAGCCATTTCAAATCCTAAAAGATGATGCTGTTAAAGTGCTGCACTCAATATGTCAGAAAATTTGGAAAACTCAGCAGTGGACACTGGACTGGAAAAGATCAGTTTTCACTCCAGTCCCAAAGAAGAGCAATGCCATAGAATGTTCAAACTACTGCACAATTGCAATAATTTCACATGCTAGCAGGGTCATGCTCAAAATCCTCCAAGCTAGGCTTCAACAGCACATGAACCAAGAAATTCTGGATGTTCAAACTGGTTTTAGAAAAGGCATAGGAACCAGAGATCAAATTGCCAACATACATTGGATCATAGAAAAAGCTAGAGAATTTCAGAAAAACATCTACTTCTATGCTAAAGCCTTTGTGTGGATCACAACAAACTGTGGAAAATTCTTAAAGAGATGGGAATAGCAGACCACCTTACCTGCTTCCTGAGAAACATATGAAACAACAGACTGGTTCCAAATTGGGAAAGGGGTACGTCAAGGCTGTATATTGTCACCCTGCTTCCTTAACTTAGAGGCAGAGTATGTCATGAGAAACGCCAGATTAGATGAAGCACAAGCTGGAATCAAGACTGTCAGGACAAATATTAATAACCTCAGATATGCAGATGATACCACTTTAATGGCAGAAAGTGAAGAAGAACTAAAGAACCTCTTGATGAAGTTAAAAGAGGAGAGTGAAATAGCTGGCTTAAAACCCAAAATTTAAAAAAAGAAGATCATGGCATCTGGTCCCATCACTTCATGGTATATAGATAGGGAACAATGGAAACAGTGAAAGACTTCATTTTCTTGGGCTCCAAAATCACTGTGGATGGTGACTTCAGCCATGAAATTAAAAGACGCTTGCTCCTTGGAAGAAAAGCTATGACAAAACTAGATAGTGTATTAAAAAGCAGAGATATTACTTTGCCAACGATGGTCTGTATAGTCAAACCTAGGTTTTTCCTGTAGTCATGTATGGATGTGAGAGTTGGACTATAAAGAAGGCTGAGCACCAAAGAAGTGATGCTTTTGAACTGTGGTGTTGGAGAAGACTCTTGAGAGTCCCTTGGACTGCAAGGAGATCAAACCAGTCAATCCTAAAGGAAATCAACCCTGAATATTCATTGGAAGGACTGATGCTGAAGCTGAAGCGCCAATACTTTGGCCACCTGATGTGAAGAGCCGTATCATTGGAAAAGACCCTGATGCTGGGAAAGATCGAAGGCAGGACGAAAAGGGGACAAGAGGATGAGATGGTTGGATGGCATCGCCAACTCAATAGACAAGAGTTTGTGCAAGTTCTGAGAGATGGTGAAGGACAGGGAAGCCTAGCATGCTGCAGTCCATGGGGTCGCAAAGAGTCAGACACCACTGAGAAACTGAACAACAACACACTACTCTTGAATGTGAAAGTTAGTCTCTCAGTCGTGTCCGACTTTTTGCATCCCCGTAGACTGTAGCCCACCAGGCTCCTCTGTCCATGGGATTCTCCAGGCAAGAATATTGTAGTGGGTTGTCATTCTCTTCTCCAAAGTATCTTCCCAACCCAGGAATAGAATCCTATTCTACATTGCAGGGAGATTCTTTACCATCTGAACCACCAAGGAAGCCCATATAATATTCTTAACTTTTATCAAAAACAAGAAACTTCCCAAAAATAGCATTACAAATTTACTAAAGAATGAAATTTACAGAAATGCCCTCTTTAGCTATATGGCCATGAAATCCATGGGAAACATTTATTTCAGAAATTAAGTGCCAAGTATCACACATGATAAAAGGGAACTTGTCTCCCCTATGGTAATTATCACCATGAAACTTACCACCCTTTTTATTTTTCCTTAATCACAGAAAAATTAAAACCTAATAGGACAGTTAGAGCCATGATTATATTAAACCGCACTTAGCAAATTTGTTTATTATGTATTTCTCAGAGTAGAATGAGTAGAAATAGAAATTTAGGGCCGTTTCTGTAATCTGTGTTGATTAGTTTAAGGAAAGAATATAAATAATACAGTAGATGCATGAATAAATAGACCCATTTATGTTTTGGAATGCAATTTTTTGCTGACTTTATTTCACTTGCTCTTCATTGCAGTCCCAGGACAAAGCCAAGGCAAATGTTCAAGCTTGATTTGATCATTGGACAAACTAAGAACCAGAGAAGATAAAGACTTACTTCAGAAATTCGGACTGGTGCACAGCCAACATCTGTGCACATTTTATATGCTTGTTCCCACTGCTTAAAAAGGCTTCCTAACCACAGGGAAAAGCACACAGTGATTCCTCTGATGGGCGCTGTGACCTGTGGTCTGTTAGGTGAATTACTCAGACGTTAAGCCCTGAGTCCAGTAAGTTAGAGGACCACCGTCAAGGTCAAGATACACCCAGCACTTTGCCCCCACCGCGTGGACACGTCCAGCATCTGCTCACAGGGGCTGCTTTGGGACGTCATGCCTAGATCATGGTGACCCTGAGTCATCCAGAAAAGTGTACATTCTCTTGACTGTAGTGCATTCTCCTAGGACAGTAATTCACCCGAGTGTGTCCATCCACACATTCCTCCAGACCTAGCATGTGCTAGGGCTACAATAAAAGTATCTTGAAAGATCTTTTCTAATAGCAAGAAATACATTCATTATGTACAGTGGGAATACGTTTGCACACTTTAGTCTCACCCGATCTTTAATTACAAATTTTAACTTCAAGGTGGTAAATAAAGTACAAATTTTAACTAAGACCATAATAAAAACTGCAGCAGTAAATTATTCTCTTCAGTTGGTCAAAAAGGTCTTTCAAGTTTTTTCCATAACAGCTTATGAAAAACCCCAATAAATTTTTAGCCCACTCAATACTTTTTGTTGAACTGCAATCTGGCTTCCTCATAAGAACATCATTTTGTCATTTAATAACCCACTGTTTCTGACTTATACTTTGAGAAAAGCAGGATTAAAGTGAGAATGACTGCTTGGTGAGTAGAGCATTCCTGAAAGATACATAAATGTTCTTATTTCCTGATCAACCAAGACAATCAAAAGTGAAATTTCTTTTTGCAAATTTGTTGTGCACTAAGTTGCTAGACACGTTCATATATTTTCTTTCATTTAATCCATACAAAGACCCTAAAATCATCATTGTGACTGTAATATTTTGGAAGATGAAACAGGCTGAGAAAGCTTCAAAATATTTTTTCTTTTTTGTTTTAATGTTCCCTTGACTGTACTATTTTAATTCTAGTGGAAATTTCAGCACATTTATGCTACCATTAAACAGAACAACAGCTTAGAAAGACGTGTTTATTTGACTTGACAGAAAAGTTAGGGTATTGTCTTTGAAAAACTGTGTTCTGGGAGGTTATTGTTTAGTTGCTAAGTTGTGTCTGACTCTTGTTTTGTGACCCAGGCTCCTCTGTCTGGAACTTCC
The DNA here is from genome assembly GCF_910594005.1 of Cervus elaphus. NCBI lineage: Eukaryota > Metazoa > Chordata > Mammalia > Artiodactyla > Cervidae > Cervus > Cervus elaphus. The sequence goes on from NC_057832.1 coordinate 58,404,967, forward strand.
AAGGCAAAAATACTGGAGTGGGTTTGTGTTTCCTAATCCAGGGGATCTTGCCAACCCAGGGCTCAAACCCATGTCTCCTGCATTGGTGGGTGGATTCGTTACCACTGAGCTGCTAGGGAAGCCCAAGGGAGGTTATATTTATATTTATGTTTATATTCACATACCTTCTTTCACTGCAGGAAAAAGAATCTCTTGATCTTTTCTTCCTGCATTTTTCTCATGTTTGACGATACATATGTGCTCTTTCTTCACGGAGTTTTCTGTCACTGTCAGCCAGCTGAGCTTCATGTATGTGTCATTGGTCTTCATGGTATTTCCCTGCTGGGATGGCAGAATCCTGTTGCCATTCTTTTCTTTCCAAGAAACCTTAATAATATCAGGGAAAAAATTTTCCAGGAGACAAAGATACGTTGCAGCCTGTTGATGGTTGACTTCATTAATTGAAGGAAGAAAAATTGTGGGTTTGGGGGAAGTATCTGCAGGAAGTTTTTTATCTGCGGAGGGAGATAGAAAAGAATTTAAAATGGTTATTAGAGAAACACGGAGAACCATGGAATAAACTAGCATGTAATAAAAAGAAGAAAACTTGTCGCTGAATTAGTGCTCACCATGGATTCCTTTCACAGTGGATTGTAAGGAACTTACTATCCTTCTTATTTTCAATAGGAAGAGATGTTCAAGAGGTTATGTAACTTGCCCAAAGTCACAGCTAGCATAGTGGAACCTGGACCACACATTGGCCTTTGTTCTTTTTCCACGTGGTAAGATGGGTTATGAGTTTTATCTCCTTCCAAAATTCATGAACACATTTATTTTTTAACATCTCTTTTGTTTTATCATAGTGGAGCCTGTTTTAAAGTGGATGGATGGGCTTTCCTAATGGCTCAGTGGTAAAGAATCCTTCTGCCAATGTAGGAGACACACATTCGATCCCTGATGCGGAAGATCCCACATGCCTCGAGCAACTAAGCGCCTGCACCACAACTATTGAGCCTGTGCTCTAGCCTGAAGACAGGACTACTGAGCCCTTGTGCTGCATCTATGAAGCCCCATGCCCTAGAGCCCAAGCTTCAGACAAGAGAAGCCACTGCAATGAGAAGCCCGCACTGCAATGACGAGTAGCCCCACTCTCTGAAACTAGAGAAAAGCCCATGTTGCAGCAAAGAAGATGCAGCACAGAGAAAAATTTTAAAAATAAAATTATATTTAAAAAATGAAGCGTTTGGGTGTGTGGTGGGAATGAGAATGGGGAAGAAGTCCAGGTAACTCTGATAGTTTCTCTAGAGGTGAGAATCTTTGACTTTTTGCTTTTTTCAAGCTTTTAATTTTATATTTGAGTATAGCTGATTAATAATGCTGTGCTAGTTTCAAATGTACAACAAAGTGATTCAGTTATACGTATACATGTATCTCTTCTTTTTCAAATTCTTTTCCCAATTAGATTGTTACAGAATATTGAGCAGTTTCCTTCCCTGTGCTATATACAGTAGGTCCTTGTTGGCTATCCATTTTAAATATAGCAGTGTGTATATGTCAGTCTCAAAGTCCCTAGCTGTCCCTCCCTCCACCCTTCCCCCCTGTAACCACAAGTTTGTTCTCTGAGAGTCGGTTTCTATTTTGTAAATGATTTCAATTGTATCATTTCTTTTTAGATTCTACATATAAGAGATATATGACATTTATCTCTTTCTCGGTCTGAATTACTTCATTTGGTACGACAATCTCCAGGTCCATCCATGTTGCTGCAAATGGCATTGTTTCATCCTTTCTAATGGCTAAGGACTATTCCAGTATATATATACACACACACACACACCCCATGCCTCCCTACCCATTCCTCTGTCATTGGACAATTAGGTTACTTTCAGGTCTTGGATATTGTGAATAGTGCTGCTATGAACATAGAGGTGCTTGTATCTTTTCAGACCATGTTTTTCTCTGGGAATATGCCCAGGAGTGGGATTCCAGGATCATATGGCAGCTCTATTTTTAGTCTCTTAAGGAACATCCCTACTGTTGTGCATAGTCACTGCACCAATTTGCATTCCCACCAACAGTGTAGGAAAGTTCCCTTCTCTCTACTATTTTCCCTTCCTATCCTGTTTTGTAACTTGTGCTCTCTTTGGCCACATAACTCATCCTCATGTTTTGCAACTCTGTGGAGCTTCATTTAACTACCCTGGAATGAACCATATTTATCTTAGTTTGTCAACAAAGGTCCATCTAGTCAGGGCTATGGTTTTTCCAGTAGTCATGTGTGGATGTGAGAGTTGGACTATAAAGAAAGCTGAGCGCCAAAGAATTGATGCTTTTGAAGTGTGATGTTGGAGAAGACTCTTGAGAGTCCCTTGGACTGCAAGGAGATCCAACCAGTCCATCCTAAAGGAAATCAGTCCTGGGTGTTCATTGGAAGGACTAATGTTGAAGCTGAAACTCCAATATTTTGGCCACCTGATGAGAAGAGCTGACTCATTGGAAAAGACCTTGATGTTGGGAAAGATTGAAGGCAGGAGGAGAAAGGGACGACAGAGGACGAGATGGTTAGATAACATCACCGACTCAAAAGACATGAGTTTGGGTAAATTCCGGGAGTTGGTGATGGACAGGGAGGCTGGTGTGCTGCGGTTCATGTGGTCGCAGAATTGGACACGACTGAGCGACGCAGCTGAGCTGAACTGATCTTACTTCTCATATAAATAAATGTCAGTAGGAAATTTATTGTATCTTTAGATAATATACAGTCATTTTTTATAATGGGAATTAGTGTCCCTGCATACTTGACAATCTGTGATGTTGAATTTACAGCTTCAAATGTGGATTCACCTGCCCATTTCTGAACTGATGGGATTCTCCTGGTGGGTTTCTAATTTTATATAACATCCAAACTTCATATCTGAAAACTTTCAGATTTTTGAGTGGAAGAGTTGATTGTTTATAGTGCCTTGAATTTGGAAACAAAATAGCAATATTTTCAAAACTTCTAATAAAAATGTATAATTTTCTGACATGCTTTATATAAACCTTATCAAGTAATGCATTTATCAGAATTTTGCTTCACTTTAGGGAAAGTTTACCAAGGCACATTTTCTTTTGAAATTTCATTTCAGGTTTAAGCATGGTTAAGAACGCACAGTATTTTGACTCTGTGTCTCCCCCAGTTTTAAATCTACCCTATAAGTTTGCTGAACTTCTTTAGAGCTCCATGGTTTACTGTGTTTTCATCTGCTAAATAAAGTATATATATAATTAAAAATTAAATGTATGCTTCCTGAATTTCTTATAGACATGGTGTCAACATATATAACAAAACATAGTTTGCAAATGATCCCACTTAAATGCTGGAATGTTTCTTGATTATATATTTATGGTTAAAGTAATGGTTGAAATTATAAACGTTAAAACTCTTTCAAATTTATTTCCAAGTGAAACACAAATACTTTACTCATATTCTCTTTGAGCTGGTTTAGCATTCTGAGGTCAGTTTCTTAAGAACAGAAAAATCAAACTTCTCATTTGAAAAGAAAAAGAAAAAAATTCTTGAGAAATTTTTCCTCTGTAGCAAAATTCCTGAGTTTTCTACTAAAGAAGTAAGCAAACAGAGGTCATTTTAAAACTTAATGTTGTAAATACAATTAGGTCCTAGTGTGTTTAATTTTATACACCTCACTCATGGTGTAAATACTATTTTATTGATTATAGTAGTAAGATACTGTATATTTCTCCCATCACATACTGTGTTTTTATTGCTTAAGAGTACTCTATTTTTCCTTATATTTTATAAATTAAATAATTAGAACTATTTCACATTTAAATAAGCAAATTATATTATGACCTTTGTATCTGTATTTAATTGACTTCATATCACAATCATTTAACTTATGAATTAAAATTTTTCTGATAAATAAGATCACGGAGCCCAAGTTTATTGGCTAAGGGCCAATAAATGTTTGTGTTAGAGATGATATCAATGAAGTGAAAGGATTCAGATATAAAGCACATAGAACAACAAATATAAAAACAAATACATTTTCACTTCATTTTTCTTGACAAATAGAAAGCAGTCTGTTAAAGAGAGACAAATACCTCCCAATTCAATTCTGTGTGTGTGAGTGGACAGTAAGATAACTTTTTGTTTAAGGAGTTAGGAGTACAACTGCATCCTCTGAAGAATTTCTCTTCTGTCAATATTTTTGGCTGCAAACAACTCTCCTTCCTGGGTGCAGCTTTCCCTTCGCATTTGAATGGAGTGTGGACACACCTATCCAGCACCGACAATGTGTCACACGCGTGTCAGGGACACTGCTGACAGGCTTTCACTGAATTCTCATGCGATACCTGCTGGACACATATGGCTGTCCCATTTTGAGAATTCAGAAACCGAGGCCAGAGAATAACTGACCAAAAGTGCTCATAAACAGTAAATGGTAGACCCAGACATCCTGATCAGAGTGACTCCAAAGCCAGATTCTTTGAAAACACCCCTTTGCCATCAGGAAAGGAAATGTGTCAGCTCACAAAATTTACCTATAATAACCAACTTTGGCCTTGAACCAAACACTTTCATGATGATCACATATATTATACAGGAACCCTTTATATAAGTCCACATGTTCACAAAGCCCAATCCTACATTTTCGCACAGTTGTCTATGGTATGCTCTAAGGATTTGTTTTAATATCTTTCCTAAACTCCTGCATCTAATCCCCATTTGCATTCCCATTTTCCCAACATTTTAAACTATTATTCCAATTTGCTTCTTGCCTTCCCTCCACTACCTTGACGAAAAATGCCCTTCTTCAGGTACTTACCTAGGACGAAAACTTTTGTTCCGTCACCAAAGATCATGCTGTCTAAATTCCACAGTGATTCAACCTGTGGCAAAAACTTTAGACTAATTTAGCTTCTCTGAGTTCTTTAAATCCTATTGGAATCATTACAGCCTGGGATACGAGAGACCAAGTTTCTGGTCCTGATTCACTTTGCTCATAACAGGTTCCATGGCTGAGCTAATCAGATTAATTAAAGCTTTTGGTGTTTGTTTATTTGAAAACATAGTGTTAGCATGAATCAGTTCGACATCCCTTTTAATGCTGAAGTGAGACCAATATGAAACAAGATCTGAAAAAGTGATTTTATTAAAAATGCTATGGAAAAGAAAGACCATAATAATTATTACTATCATTATTATTAGTGATTTCTTATTATTAGCTGACTGTGTGCTCCAACATAATATTTTAATATCTTGGGACCAGGGCTTGCCCTTACTGATGGGAATTCGGTGTTTTGGGGTTACACCTGAGTCTGTGGCAATCAACTGTGAAGATTGGTTCCTTTTTTTGCCTTCTACTATGCTCCACATGTCAGGAATTCTCAAAGCCATTGTCACAGGACAGGTGCTTTTCATACACACAACTTAAAGGCAGTTGTTTGTCTAGTCTCACCCGCTATATTTTCAGGGTTAAGCAACTCAAAGGGAACATTGGCTAAAGCCTAATATGTATAGTCAGTATATGGAATTACTTCACTTGTGTTGTCCAAAACAAATAGCTTCCCCCTCCTGTCCAATCAACAGCACAATTAATATTTTTCCAAGCTTTTACTAGAAATTTCAGCCTCAGACTGACTTCTCTCCAGCTCATGTGTAGATTTCAGCTTGCAACTCTTGGCCTTCAAAGCAGGATGATAAGAGAAATGGTAGGATGCCTGGTTCTCAAATCCTATTATTGTCATGTTGGATTGTGAAAACCTTACCTGCCTGACCCTATCTGCTGAGGGTCACCATCTGTGAATGGCAGTAAATGTTATGGTATCCATAGCATTGATGAACTGGCAGTATAAATGGGTTTGATTAAAGATCATTTCTTCCATTTTATAAAGTGGATGTTGAAGACTATATCCCATCTTTATTTCACTTTTCTCTTAACTTCGTGTATTAAAGTCCTTTTCTAATTTTATGTTGTAAAAGCACATCATATTAAGAAATTTGGTGTGCTTATTTTATCAGCTAATAAAAAGTATGTATTCCACCACCTTTTCATTTTTTTCTTTTTAATATTCACTTTTTTAATTGAGCTAGAGCAGACACATAGCTCTCTTACCATTGAGCATTAAAATCTTAACCTGTGCTTTCTGCTAGAAGTCCTTTTTCCTCCTGCTTCCCTGAGTGCCTTTGATCTTATTTCTTGCCCTTCCTGTACATGGCATTTTCTATCTTAGGTCTTCACAAATAAATTTTGGAAACACGCAATTTAAATAAACAGAAGAACTGTTTTCACACACGAGTAATAATACAAATTATAACCTATTACAAATTAAGAAGTAAATTAAATAATCCATTTAAAAGATCAAGCTACAGAGGAGTAAATGTTCAGAATACAAAAACTTAGACTTCATTTTTCTCACCTTGTGTAAAGGCCCAGACTCTGTCTTTTGGAATAAACAAGTCTGTACTGAATCCCAATATTTGCCACAGTAACTTGTTATGTGACTTTAGGCAAGTACCTGAACTTCTCTAAACCTCAGTTTTCTTATCTGTGGAACGGGAAGACAAGGATTCCTTTTGAGGAAAAGATAAGGCACTGAAACTACTTATCATGATGTCTAGCCCTCAGTAAATAGTAGCTGATATTATTATTATTCTCTTTAGTGGGACAATTTGGGGTTATTTTATCAAATTCTTTGGACAGATGAAATATATGAATTTTATAAGCAATAACTATTACATCATTTGAGAAAGAAACAAACTCATCAATGCAAGATCTGTTGTTTCTCTGGTAACCACAGGCCATAGAATATGGGCCCAGTCAAGCCAGCATCTAGAATGCTTTTCCACTGGACTATAAGCTGTTTGAGTGTTGGGATTTGTTCTGTCTGTGTCTTGTTCACACTTCTGTCTCCAGCATCCACACAGAAACTGTCCTCAAAAAATGTTTGCTAAGAGAATGAGCAAGTGAGGATGTCCAACCACGCAGACTCTTTTCATGGACTTTGGAGCTGAGATGGCTTGAGCTCACAAATTCCATTACACTGGTCCATTTCCAAGCAATGCAGCAAGAACTGTCATGACATAAATTCTGACTGCTCTCAGCTTCCCTCTGTGAAGCTAGAGTAATAGGAAGTGGGATTTGCAAATGTTATATAGACATTTATTATAAGAAATTTTGTTTGCACTGCTGTTAGGTCTCAGGTGAAAATCAGTACTACAGGTTTTGCAGGTTATTGGGGAAAAACTATAGAGAAGAGAAAATTTTTTAAATTCTCACTTAATAAGCCATTTATAAGAAAAGGAATTTTTTCTTGTAAATTCCTTTACAAAAAAACTTTACTGACATAAACTTTGCCAACAACTTTACTGACATAATGACATATTATGATAATGGTGTAAATATAGTGAAACATAAATGAAACAATGAAAAAGATATGGTCCTTAAAATATTTTAATATCTAGCCTGAGTCTCTTGTGCGTGTGTGTGTGTGTGTGTGTGTGTGTGTGTATATTCTAAAAGATGAATTTCAGTGGCTTACAAGCAGGAAGTAGTTTTGTTTCCATGTAATCCATATACAGTGGCCACTAGCTGCAAAACTGTAGTTCTCATGATGAGGCCAAGTATGTGGCAGTCAGATAAGGGGGATTGTAAGGTGTTTTTTTTTTTTTTTTCCTTAAAAGCATCTATCAGTCTTTCATGACTAAAGTAAAAATAGAAAAGAAGTTACTTACCACAGGGAGCTACTATGAGCTTAGTTCCTTCTCCAAACATCTTCTTCCAACCTGAGCTGCCATACTGGTTCGGGCTCCTACAATGATCTCAGCCTTCGCCTACCTTCATGAAGTGACTAGCAGTTTAACAACTTTGGGCTGGCAATTTGACCTTCTGAGTTCTTTTGGAAGTCCTTGATAATAGATTTTATGGCATCTGATATTTTATAAGTTTTCCTCAGATCAATGGGCCCAAATATCTGTTTTCCATGGTGGACTAATCATTGACAATACTGATAAAAAATGAAAAGGATAAAAGCAGGAAAAGAAGAGTTTGACACTAGCAGGTTAACCACCTGTTCTGCTTTCCCACATTTCCAGGAAGAGGATTCAAAGAATTAAGACTTTTAAAAAAATTTCCAGGTGCTCAGCTGTGTTGAAACTGCTCGGAGTTCACATCAAAGGAAAAGCTCTTCCGTTCTCACAAACACCAGGGCTGCTCAGTTAGTGATTTGGGAATATATTTCTGAAAGGAGGAAACTCTTCAGTAACTGAAAATGCAAATTTGCCAATTCACATGTACTTGAGAAATGTGGACAAAGTTCTCTATTCATTGGGTAACATGATTCTGTTTTGCGGGGAGGGAGAGTATTGTTGACTTACAATGTAGTTAGTTTCTAAGATGAAAACCAATAATACACGTTTTGCAAATTATTGGAGAAAGGAGAATGATTTTTTTAAAACCTTAAACGATAGAGAAAATTCAGAAAAGTGTTTGTCACTTAACAGACCATTTACAACAAAGTGATTCAATTATACATATATATGTGTGTGTATATATATATATATATATTCTTTTCCAATATGTTTATTACAGGATAGTAAATATAGTTCCCTATGCTATACACTAGGACCTTATTGTTTATATATTTTACGTGTAATAGTTTGTATCTGCTAATCCCAAACTCCTAATCTATCCCTTTCCCACCCCTTTCCCCTTTGGTAGCTATAAGCTTGTTTTCTATGTCTGTGAGTCTGTTTCTGTTTTGTAAATAAGTTCATCTGTGTCATATTTTAGAGTCCACATATAAGTGATATCACACGGTGTTTGCGTTACTGTGTCTGATTTCATTCAGCATATCATCTCTAGGCCCTTCCGTGTCACTGCGAATGGTGTTATTTAATTCTTTTTTAGGGCTGAGTAGTATTCCATTGTATATATACCACCTCTTCTTTATCCATTCATCTGTCAATGGACATTAGGTAGGTTCCATGTCTATTGTAAATATTGGTGCTATGAAATTTGGGTGCATATATCTTTTTGAATTATAGTTTTGTCCAGATATATGCCTAGGAGTGAGATTGCTGGATCATATGGCAACTCTATTTTCAGTTTTTTAAGGAACCTCCATAATGTTCTCCACAGTGGCTGCAGCAATTTACAGTCCCATCAACAGTCTAAGAGGGTTCCTTTTATTCACTATCTCTCCAGCATTTGTTATTTGTAGACTTTTTAATGATGCATTCTGACCAGTGTGAGGAGAATCTTCATTGTTTTGATTTGTATTTCTATAATAATTAGTGACAGGCAACATGATTCTTTACCACAATAATTAGAAATGAGAACACAAGTTCTGTGATGACTTATTATCTTTCATAGGCTAAAAGAAGAAATTTGTAGAATACTATTTTACCTGAAATTATAAATTCCTTATTTAAACTAAAATTTGAGAGCTAAGGCCCGTTCTCTTACGATGAAAGAAGAAATGTCTTCCAGACTGTTCTGTAATCTTAAAGCCACTCAATTGGATAAAGAGAAAAAGCAATTGCCAGAAGCAGCTGAATGCTCCCCTGAGTACAGATGAGCTGTTCATTTGCCAGGACACAGACAGGACTGACCCTGACCATCCTCATGTCCACTCCAGACCCACCTTGTCATTGTTAAATCCCTTACTGCATCGAGCATAGTGCCTCGCCTGTGGAGATAAATCTATATGATAGATATTATTGGTACAAAAGAAAAATGTTAAAATAAAGCTGTAATTCTTTAATATAGTGCTTACACTATATTTTCAAAAACGGTTGCACTCATTAGCTCCTTTTATGTAAATAATGGTATTTTGAGCCAAGAAACAAGTTTCCACAGAGATGGGGATGTAACATAAGGATGGATGATCAGGTAGAAAATGATAGAGCTGGTGTGCAAACATTTCTGTAATACCAAGTGTCCAGTGTGCTACAGTAGGGAACATGGAATCTTTCAATACTGTTTTTCATTCTTTTTAAAACAATTTTTAGTTCCTTTTGGAATATAGTTGATTAACAATGTTCTGTCAGTTTCAGGTGTACAACAAAGTGATTTTAATTCTAATTTTGCCTATTACCTGCTTGATTTATTTGCTATCTGACACTCAGTGTTCTAATTCTGAAAACGTAGTAAGAACACGTTTTGTGTCTCACATGTCTCACATCATTACATATAATGATGTCTCACATCATTACAAGGAAGATGCATAGCACAATCCAGATATAACACAGGAGTTCAGTATTTCCTTCCTCTCTGTTCCTTCTCTTTTTGGAAGGAGTCAGGTCACAGAGATACCACGGAGGGGCCCTAATGTGGACTGGGGTACACCCTTTGCATCCCTTAGTTCCTTGACTTGAATGATATCATTGGTATCTCCTGACAGAAGAACTCTCTGTCACGGGGTCCTAGAGATCTCAGCCTTGCCTCCCAGTACACACTCTGTGATGGAGCTTCATGGTCAAGGTTGTGGGGCAGCCACACCCTTCTTTGTCCTTCAGGGAGATCCCCACCCATCTCACACCTAACGTGAGCAAGGAAGGAGCTGAATGTAAATGTCCTATTTTTCCTGTGCCAGAGAGGTATGGAAAATTAATGTCAGAAAAGTTTGATTCAAAAATTCATAACTATATACCAATACAGTTTTTAAAAAATTAGTAAAAATCTATTACTATTCTACTCTATCACACTGCCCTCAATGAACATGACCTGGGCATCAACACAATACACAGCCATGCCTTTGCCATCCTGCATCCCTCACTTTGAGAGAGACAGACTAGCTAAAATGCTTCCCAAAGTAAGTGACAGTCTTGGGACCATTTCTTTCATCCTGGCAGTGACTACCCTGAAAACAAGATCACCCAAGAAAGATATGCTCTAGGTTTCTAAATCTGTCTCAGTAGGATTTTCATGCAGAAAAGAGCTAATCTATCACCGTGGAGGTTGCAACTGGCATTAAGTGGTATAATTCCAAGAGAGAGACATTTTGGAACGGTTATATTCTGCTTTAGACCTGAGAAAACTGATGCCTAAAAGTGTGAAGATCTTGCTCAAGGTCACAGAGCTCATAAGGGAAAAGCCGGAGTCAGTGAGGGGTGAGAATAGGGTTCACGCCATAGTCGAGGTTCACAGCAGGGGCACTGGGCTGTCTCTTCCTGGGGACTGTGGACAGTGTATTAATAGCTCTGTAAGGACATGGGTGACGAGCTGGTTCTTGTTGGCCACATTGTCACCAGTTCAAAAAATTCACTCTCTGTGGAGTCTGGCATTGGTGTGGCTGCAAGAACAGGAAAGAGTTGTATTAGGATGATGGGGAAGATGAAGTGAACAAACGTAGTAAGCTTCTGTCCCCTTTACCTCCACCTCTTCTAACACATACTGGGGGATCTCAGCTTTGAATTAGGCCTTCAGGGAAGGGTTGGGGGTTGGGCTCTTTCAGAAGGAAAGCATATGTGAATTATACATTTCTAACGGCAAAATCGGAGCTCAGGGAGGTAGACAATGAGTTTAGGAATCTGCAGGACCAATTCAGAATTTTTTACACTTTCCTTTTATTCATTGTTTTACCATTGCTATTAAGCTATACATAAACTTTGAATTTCCACTTGAAAAGGGTCTAAATTCAGCTTAAACTTCAAAAAGATTTTATTCTTTCCTGTTTTGGGGTTGAAGAATCAGTGACACAGGCTTTTTTTTTTCCTTCTTTTCATAAGAAGGTAGTGAATATAGTGATAAGTGATTTGTGTGATTTTCCTGTAAATGCAGAGATCAGAGGCATATACTTTTAGCTGTTCAACCTTCTCATTTTATAGAAGAGAGCAGAATAGCCAGAGATTCACTCAAAATTCTACATGTGGTGACATTCAAGGAGACGTGTATAACAGGATATTGAATATAGCTCCCTGTTCTATACAATAGGACCTTTTTGCCAACCCATTCTATACATAATAGTTTGCATCTGCTAATCCCAAGCTCCCAGTCCTTCCCTCCCCCACCCTCCTTCCCCTTGGCAACCACATGTCTGTTCTCTATGCCCCTGAATCTGCCTCTGTTTCATAGATAGGTTCATTTGTGCCATATTTTAGATTCCACATATATGTGATATAAAAGGGTGTCTGTCTTTCTATTTTTAACTTACTTCACTTAGTATGATAATCTCTAGTTGTATTCATGTTACTGCAAATGGCATTATTTTATTCTTTTTTATGACTGAGTAGTATTTCATTGTGTATATGCACCACATCTTTTTTTTCTTTTCCATTTATTTTTATTAGTTGGAGGCTAATTACTTTACAATATTGTAGTGGTTTTTGTCATACATTGACATTATTCATTCATTTATTGATGGAAGTTTAGGTTGTTTGCATGTTTTGACTATTGTGAACTATACTTCGAGGAAAATAAACTAAATTAAAAAGAAAAAAACAAGAAGAGTAAAGCAGAGAACCTGATGTATCATCCAGGGTTAACTGCATCACCATGCGGATTTTTATCAACTCAAACTCAAGAATGTCAGGCATGCCAATAGAGGAGGACACTGAGACATTGCCAATATTGTTTCCCGGGCTTCAAACTGCTGTCTCTTCCCCCGCAAAATGGTAACAATGGGTGAGAAACTTAGAGACTGGAATCAGGCATACACTTCCAGGCTCAGCTTTCAAACATTTTGTGGCAGATCTACAGTCCTTCACCCTTGAAATCACTTATGTGACATTTTATCTATGTATCCTTCGAGGGAAATGGTCAGATTTTTATATTTTCAGTCAATACCAGAGCTATCCTTTAGAAATAAATGTGAGTCACCAATTCAAGCCATAGACGAAAATGTTTTGGCTTCTGCATTTAAAAAAAAAAAAAAGGACATTTAAAATGAATATTAGGACTATTTCTACTTAGTCCAAGATATCCAAAATATTTCAACAGTAAGTCAATATAAAAATAATTAAGGAGATATTCCACTTTCTTTTTTTCTGCGACTATCTTCAAAATACAGCTTGTGTTGTAGACATACAGCCCATCTCAGCTTGGACTCTTGAACTAAGCACATTTCAAGGGCTCAATAGCTGGATGTGTTCAGTAGCTGTTGGACTGGGCAGCCCAGAGTTTCCTCCAAATGCTGCAGACAAGCTGAACTGGACGATCTTTGGAAAAGTCCCCGCCATCTGCACAGCTTTTTACCCGGGTCAGCCTCAGCTCCCATCAGATTTTACCCGCAGAAGCCCTAGAGTGCGGGGAGTCGTCAGGATACTGAGAGATCACCCCAGGGGGACCGAAGGGACCCGGAGGCGGCGGCAGTGGCCAGGTCCGGGCGAGCAGTGGGTCTCGGAGCATTTTGTGCAGAGCCCGGGGCTGCGCGCCCCGCTGTGCCGACCTCCAGGCAGCGCAGTAGTACACGCCCTCGTCACTCTTCGCCAGCTTCATCAGGGACATGGTGCAGCTCTTGCCATCCGCGCCGCGGGCCGCGCTGACTTTATCACCTCTTAGGACCGAATCCCACTGCACATCCCGCTTGGACAAGGCTAGATAGAGAAGCCTCTCGGGGGCCTGGCCCTCCAGCTGGCGGAACCAGTGGACGTAATCCACAGACCTGCTGACCTGGCAGGACATGGTGACAGCTCTGCCCGCGTGCCCCGCCATCACGGACGGCTGCAGCACCCTGAGGTCCTGCTGGATACCTGCAAGCGATGAGAGAGGGCAGCTTGAGCCCGCAGCCTCCGGGCGCGTCCCGCCCGGCCCCCCGGGGAAGGCGCGGGCACTCACCTGGAGCCACGAGGGCCCAGAGGAGGGCCAGGCGGCCCAGCGCGGCTCCGCCCCCTGCCCCGAGGGAAGAGCCCATGGTGGTGGGGCTCAGATTGCCCGGAGCCTCCACACCTGGGTGTGTGATGGAGGTCAGGTCAGGGTCTGAGCGGGTGCTTCTCCCAGGCTGCCGGGGGCAACTGGTGAGAGAAATAAGGGAGGGGCGGAGGAGGGAGGGGCCAGAGGGAGGAGACAAGAGTCCGACCACAGGGTGAGGCGTGGAATGATAAACGAGACAGTTCTGAGAAGCACTAACGGATATTGGTGGAGTAATAAAATAGGAATACAATCGGTGATTGGGCATCAAATGTGCTTTGGCAGTGGGCTGATTTATGTTCATTGTTTTATTAAATCCTGAAACCTTGTGGGATAAAGAATATCTTCGGTTTAGAAAAGGAGAAAGCTGGGGCTATTTTATTTCATTTTGTTTTAACTTTTATTTTAGAGTATAGTCGATTTACAATGTTGTGTTCGTTTCAGCTGTACGGCTTTGCTGTACTATACTATAAAATAAAAGTTAAAACAAAATATATATCCTTTTTCAGATTCTTTTCCCATATAGTTTATTACAGAATATTGAGTAGAGTTCGTTGTGGTATACAGTAGGTCTTTGTTGTTTATTTTATATATGGTGGTGATTTAGTCTCAAATTGTGTCCTTTGCTTTGCTACCCCATGGACTGTAGCCTACAAGGCTCCTCTGTTCATGGGGATTCTCCAGGCAAGAATACTGGAGTGGGTTGCCATGCCCTACTCCAAGGGATCTTCCCAACCCAGGATCGAACCTGGTCTCTTGCATTGCAGGCGGATTTTTTACCAACTGAGCCACCAGGGAAGCCCATTTTATATATAATAATGTATATGTATTAATCTCAAATTCCTAATTTATCCCTTCCCCAAAAGAGATGGTTTTTAAGTCACTGCATGCCCAAGAAGAATTAGGTTGGAATTTGAAGCCAGGTCTGGCTGGAGACAAATCTCATGCTCTCTTTGGCCACTTTATCCCCACAGAGCAGTGAGTGCCTGCGGGGAGCGGCTTGAAAGAGCTGACTCTGGGAGCTGCCTTGATTGATTGTCGAGGGTCTGTTCGCAGACATAGCTCTCTGTCCCGCCACCCCTCTGAAATTTACTATCCAAGTTAACTCCTAACAGACCATTAGTGAACCTTGAATGCACACAAGGTGCAGATAGATGGCTTTGCACGACTGCCCTTAAGATAAGTAGGATGCCTTTGGCGCCAGGAGAGAGCTCTGGTGATTGTTATCTTAAAGATGATGTACATGGGGAAGAATTTTCTTTGGGATGCCTCTCTTCTTGGTTTAGTATATATGTAACCCTGAGAAATAAAGAATCATCGTTGACTGCAGTGATCCTCTTGACCCCATCTGTTCTGTCTCCTTATTTCTTAGCCTAAAGGAACGCGTCGTGTTGCTCCCTGAAATCTTCCGGCTGGCCCGGCAAGTGCCCTGCTAATTTGGGAGGAAAAGACAAGCCCAGAACAACCATCCTTGCTGAAAAGTCCTGCTGCTATCTGAGCCAGCACTGGGTTGTATCCTCCAAGGGTACCATCAGTGGGAGACTAAAATTTCCAAATAATATGATAGCTGTGTGTTTGGGGCAAGGGGTTTCACCTCCTTTTTTCCTTCTGTGAAAAGGGAAGTCATGGGGGTGCATGGAGAGTAACAAGATCATGTGAGCACAGTGTGAGGTCCAGTCCCAGAGGCAGAGAAAGAGCTCAGGAAACGGAAGGGCTTATTGTTTACCTTGAACCTGGATGTGTGTGCATGCTGTCATTCTGCTGTGTCCAACTATCTGTGACCCCAGGGACTGTAGCCCACCAGGCTCCTCTGTCCATGGGATTCCCCAGGCAAGAAAACTGGAGTGGGTTGCCATGCCCTCCTCCAGGGGATCTTTCTGACCCAGGGTTTGAACCCAAATCTCCTGTGTCTCCTGCATTGCAGGTAGATTCTTTACCTCCTGAACCACTAGGGAAGACTGAATCTGGACAGTTTCTGGTAAATGATGTCTGGGGTCCACTTAACATGGAAATTATGAGAATCAGGTGTGTGTGTGTGTTCAAAGGAGGACTCCTAAATTGCACCAGGGGGCAGTGAGGACCAGGGGACAGGGCCAGGTCCCCCTATCTCTGCATCAAGTCCTCAGAAATTTTAAAGATAGGGTACCGGAAGGAATCAGCTGAAGGATCCACCTGAAATGAAGCTTCGAGAATAAAGATAGCAATCACTTCCAACTGAAATACAGGTTCCTTTCCAGTTATATTAATTGTACCCAGGGCCTCCTTAATATGTATTTTTTAAAAATCACTCAGTCATGTGTATAGCTATGCTAATTTTCAGGCTAATTTTGCCTTTAAGCCCAGGAGAAGGAGTGGTGAGGATATGTTGAGGAAAGCGGACTTGGGTTGGGCAGGGAAGCTGTGAGTCCCTCAGCACGCACACCAGGCCTAGTTCCTGAGCTTCTCTTCTGCAGCACAAAGTCAGACATGCTCAGCTGCAACCTAGATGAAAGACTCAGTGTCCTGAAAGGAAGGCTTTGGTGAGGTGTGGGGCCAAATATAAAGCTAATGGAATACTTGCTGAAAGAGTATTCTGGGACTATCATTTATACCATCCTGAGATGTATAGCTCAGCTGTGGTGAAATGTTAAGTAGAAAATAAAGTGACAATTGAGGTGACATCTACATAGAAAAACAACAGTGGAAAGAAAGACAAGCAGTGGCAGATGGAAGCCTTGTACTGCATCAGTGGTACTCAACGTGCTTCCACCTGTCTTTCTTCAATAGTGTTCAGACCTAAAACAGAAATGTGGGCATGTGAATCGTCGATCCCTTTCTAAAATTTATTCTAAAAATAAATCCTTTGATAGCCTTCCATACGGTTCTTTAAGTGTCTAAAACACAGTCCATGTACAGTACATAAACTTCTTAATGAAAATGTAGGGCAAAATGTAGCACTTTGCCTTTTTACACCACATCTCAAATATTCTTATTTTCTCTCTTTCTAACCATGAAAAAACCCTCACTGAAAGTCACCAAAAAAGAGAAAAACAGCAGAGATGAGATCCTTTTGAAGGCTGAAAAGGTGACATTCACTGCTGATGTTATTGAACAGCTAATATTGATTGTAGTATCTCAGGACATAGTGCCATATCCATATCCATTTAGTCACCTGCCTGAGGATGGTAAGAGAATGTCATGGTCCACCCTGTATTCAGAGGAGACTGAATCTGATCTCTTCATGAAAAGCTGCCAGTAGTATTTCATCATAAGCAAAACATCTTTTTATTTTGACTTGCCGAATGGAATTTCTTGTTTTGTGCCTGAGATTTCTTTTATATTTCTTCTTAGTGTATGTGCTCAGTTGTATCTAACTCTTTGGGACCTCATGGACTGTAGCCCACTGGATTCCTCTGTCCATGTAATTTTCCAGGCAAGAATACTGGAGTGGTTGCCATTTCCTACTCCAGTATTTCTTAAGACCCTACATTTGTCTTGCTTTTTTTTTTTAAACTCATGCACATGCCCTTTTTGTACAGTTTTAAAAAGTAACAAGTTCCTACATATCAAAATAATTAGTTTTATTTTTCCTGTTTTGCATCATGCATTTGGCCTAATGTGTATAAGGGGGACACAAGGGATTATGAATACATACCAAAAGTCTCCAGAAACAGTATCTTTCTCTTAAGAGAATGATCTAAATTAGTCTAGATACTCTTCTTTGAAACTACACCATGAAATCATTGCCATCATTTTCCCTTGTATTTAGTTGGTTTGAATTAAAATAAACTCAATTATATTGTGAGCTATTCTTTTTCAAACAAGAATGTTCAACATAATGCTTCATAGGTAGGCAGCATGTCTACTCGTTTTTGGATTTTTTTTTTTTTAATTCATTGTGCTATTCAAGAAACACTTAGTTGTGTATAGATAAAATGGCACTGGTTTGGGTGGAAATGGTCATTTGTGTGGATGTCAATCGACTCCACCTGTGCTCAGTCTAAGAATGGGCCACAGGACAGAAATGCAGCTAGAGGCTTCCTGAGGAGCTGGGGCCTCACCAGGGGGAGCTTCTTACATGGAGAGAGGGGAGCTGGGAGCTCCAGGGTCTGGCCTTGGACTAAAACCTCAAGACTTCAGTGTTGTCATTACGATGAGAGCATCCTGTCCCAGGAGTGAACCTGTGTCTACACCATGATCCTAGCTGGGGCCTGAACCAGACATCAGTGTGTGATTTTAACCTGAGAAGGAGCTCTCCCCCAAACTCTTGGGCTGGACCAGTATGACTTGGCTAGTCCTCCTAGGAGGGCATGGCCCCCTAGATGCTGGCTTTCAGAGCAGAGACAAGAGAAATGAGGGTGTGACTTGAATGTGCCCTGTGGTCGGACTGTGAGAGCTGAAGCCTTGACCTCAGCCATGAAGCCTTGCTTCCCTCTGGGACTGGATGGATGGAGTGCAGGGTCTGGGCCCCACTCTGGACCTGCTGGGTGTGTGTGGGTGGTCACCTGCTCTTCGTGCTCACACTGCTGAACAAGCCTCTGCTCTTCACCTGTCGCGCTGGCGTCTGATTTACTATCCGCTAGTTGACTCAGGTTGACTCTAAAGTCAGTTAGTGCCTTTATGGGGCCTTGGGTGACTCAGTATATGACACTCAATTGCTCAGGTCAACCCTGGTCTTCCATGTCTATTTTCTCGTGAGAACAAAGCATCTCACATCTGTCCATGCAGCTTGGTTCAGGGATTGGATCTTGTGTCCTCCCATCTACACTGAGAAAGTGAAACCAAGACGTACCAGCCTCAGTAAGTCTCAGATTAAGGAAGAGCACAAGTGGCTGGTGGAATATCAAGGACGATCTTAGTGCTGCAAGGAGTCCTGTCTGCTCTTTCCTTCAGGGTCAAGGGCGTGGTTGAAGGAGCAGCATCTGAACATTCTGGGCATAAGTTTCCCAACTCACTTAGGAGCTAATTGGAGGCACTGTATATTTAAATGGGCTTCCCTGGTGGCTCAGCAGTAAAGAATCCGCCTGCAATGCAGGAGACAAAGGAGACCTGGGTTCAATCCCTGGGTCAGGAAGATCCCCTGGAGGAGGGCATGGCAAGCCACTCAGGTATTCTTGCCTGGAGAATCCCCATGGACAGAGGAGCCTGGCAGGCTGCAGTCCGTAGAGTGGCAAAGAGTCAGACACGACTGAAACACCTGAGTGTGCACTTGCATATGCTTCCATAATGGGGAACCATGACCCACAGCCTAGTATGCTTGATAGCAATTACATGCCTGGGTAGAGAGATCTTCTCTTCCATTAGCTGTGACCTTTCGAAAGTGAGCAAAGTGGGTTGTGGTTTAACTGTGCTTATATTTTTTTGACACCTCAGCTACCCCTTGCACAGGCTCAACCAGTAGGGCCTGTTTGACTCTAAACAGTTTCCACAAATCAACCAAAATGTGGTTTTGAGCATGTGAACGAAATTGAAGCCTGAGAGAATGAAACCCCATCAGTCACACCAGCGCCCTCTTGCTGCCACTCAGGCTGTCCCCCCCCCCCTCACCCCCACTGCCCTCCCCTCTCTACACCTCCCAGGCCAGGGCAGCCCAGGGCCAGAGGGGAAGAAAGTAGGAAACCCCAGGAGACGCTGTCCAGTATGGTCCTGGTGGGGAAATCAGCTGCAGGAAACTTTTCAGAGATTTGCAAATTTCCCCCTTTTTAAAATGTTTATTGCTTCCTTTTTAAAATTTAATCTTTATTTTATAGTAGTGTATAGTTGATTTACACTGCTGTGTTAGTTTCAGGGGTACAGCAAAGTGATTCAGTTATGCATATACATATATCCATTCTTCTTCAGATTCTTTTCTCATATAAGTTATCACAGAATATTGAGTAGAGTTCTTTGTGCTATGCAGTAGGTCCTTGTTGATCATCTGTTTTATATTTAGCAGTTTGTATATGTTAATACTAAACTCCTAATATATCCCTCCTCCAACTTTTCCCCTTTGGTAACTGTAAAACTGTTTTCAAAGACTGTGAATCTATTCTTTTTTTAATATAAGTTTATTTGTATCTTTTTTTTTTTTACATTCCATATGTAAGTGTTGTCATACGGTATTTGTCTTTCTCTGATTTATCTCACTTAGTATGGTAATCTCCAGATCCATCCATGTTGCAATAAAACTACTGTATGATCCAGCAATCCCACTCATGGGTTATATACGGAGAAAACCATAATTTGAAAAGATACTTGCACCCTAAAGCTCGTCACAGCAGTTTGTACAATAGCCAAGGCAGGTTTCCCCTCTTGGCTTCTGTACTTACTACATTATTTCTTCCCAATGAATAAATATTTCCAAATCTCTAAGATGAGGGCAATGTATTTTACCTAAAGAGTACTGGTCAAATTAACAGGAACCAAGGGATCTATCTAAGGGCTTCCCTCATAGCTCAGTTGGTAAAGAACCTGCCTGCAATGCAGGAGACCCAGGTTCAATTCCTGGGGTGAGAAGATTCCCTGGAGAAGGAAATAGCAACCCCCTCCAGTATTCTTGCCTGAAGAATCCCATGGACGGAGGAGCCCGGCAGGCTACGGTCCATCGGGTTGCAAGAGTTGGACAAGACTTAGCAACTAAACCACCATTGTTTATCTGGTTGGTCTCTTTTTGTTTTCAAATGGGAACCTTTGTTTAGTTTCCTAAGAACTTGTTTCATACACACTGAAGCCGATTATAAACAAAGAAACAAAAAGTTTTTCCGATTTTAAATAAGACCGTTTCAATTCTAATACATAAAAAATTTCCTTTAAAAGGATTCATTAGAGAAAATAAAAAATGTACACTAACTTATTTTTTCTTCCTTTTATCATGAATTTAACTTTTTGTTTTATGTCTGTACTTATAGAAATACACAGAAGCACATATAATGAGTGTCCTGTTTATTAGTATTATAACTCAATAGGAAAAATGGTTGAAAGACATGAGCAAATATTTCAGCAGAAAAGAAAAAGAAGCTGTAAAACCACACACATAGAATAAGGCAGGATTTCCACCATATTGACAACCTAGGGAGTAGATATGTTGAGACCAGTGTATATACTTAAGAAAAAGATACAATCACAAATTCTTAAGAAAATTCTCTCCAAATCCTTGGAGGAAGCCTTTAGTAAAGAAGCAGTGTGTGTTTTGTCCTGTTGTAGCTTGTTTTTTCCCAGCAGAAAGTGAATCAAGGGAAAGCCATGTGATACTAGATTACAAAATGTGAGCTCCAGGTTCAGAAAAACCTGAATGACTCTTATTTACAAAATAGTGACCATGAAGAGACAAACTAAGCTCTCCAACCTATAAACTGTGACCTTTAACTGCTGCTTCTTCCAGGGGTTCTTAAATGGTTAATGGGATTACCTGATGAACGGTAGAGACTGAATCTCTGTTACACCTACATCTAATCTCTTTGCAGGGAAGTAAGCTTAGAAATGAATCTCAGTGCATTTGTCTATGGTGGAATCGATTGTTCCTACAGTAGAGCTGCTGACAGTAGATACTAATGTTGTTGAGAACTTGCATGGGCCAGGCATCATGGACTCATCTGATCCTCACACTCCAGGAGACAGGGCTCTGTAACTCCATGACACAGATGAGGAAATGATGACAGGGAGCTCAAAGAGCTGTCTGAGATCACACCTGGAGTCAGGCTTGTGAGACCCTAGCATAGGTCTGAGCACACGCAGTGCAAGTCATGCTGTGTTATATTGTCTCTATCTGAATGCCCCAAACCAATGGTTCTGCATCTGGTGACTCTGAAACAGAAGGAACGTGGGCGCCTTTGTTAGGCTCCTCTTGGACCGGCTCCCCCGGTCCTCTTGGAGCCGGTGCCCCAGAGAAAGCACCATAACCACCATCTCAGTGCAAGACCTAGAAATGTGGTGTTGCCCATTATTACAATCAGCGCTGAATTTGATAGCTCACCTTGGTTAGATTTCATGACATTAAAGTACGCAGACAAAAGGGGACTTGTGATTCTTTTTCATTTATTGTGCATGTTATGAAAATCTAAGTACAGAATTTGAGCAGCAGAGCTGACTTCTCCAGGGTGTGTGACAGGGAGGGGCAGGGTCATGGTCTGGGTGGAGGGGTGGGGGGAGGAGACAGGGAGCTGCCCACAGTGTGGCTCAGGAGTTGAAAGGACTTGGCGGCAGGATAATGATGACA
This sequence comes from Cervus elaphus, assembly GCF_910594005.1. Lineage (NCBI taxonomy): Eukaryota > Metazoa > Chordata > Mammalia > Artiodactyla > Cervidae > Cervus > Cervus elaphus. Next base: position 58,426,972 of record NC_057832.1, read on the forward strand.
TCACAGATAAATACACATCTGAACTGAGCTCACTCAAAACAAAAAGCAAGCAGAGAATTTCTGGGACTGGAGATGATGAAGGAACGTTGACCTCTCGGTAGCCCTCTCTGTCACGAGATCTTCCCATCACAGCAGATGCCTGTTCTTCTAAACACACAGGACGTGATGATGACAAAGTAGACTGTGCTTATGAGAAGGAGTAAGAGGTAGGTGTAATAGGCAGAGGTGTTTATGAGCTGCAGCTCCAGGGTACCTAGGAGCAGTCATTTTGGTTAGTTTCAAGTGTTCTTTTGAGAGGAGAGGACATATTCACGGAAGTGGTCACAATGATTTATTTCTGGTGATCTGCAAACAAGTGGCACCCCTGTACCGACAAACCCAAAGAAAACAGATGCAACCACGACGAGCTCCACCACCATCAGAACAACTCGGAATCTAGTTGACAATTCAAGTCGATCAACAACCTCAACTAAATGCAACAGAACCTTTCAAAATATTAAAAAGCAAGGTTGTGTTTTTAAAGAATGAGTCCAAATGGGAAAAATATTTGTGATAAATAGCATTTTGCATTTTTTGCCCCATCACATCTCTGAGTAATAATAACAGATGATGTTTGTTAACCCCTAACCAAATGCCAAACACTTATTCTGAGAGCTTTGCATGCAAAATTCTAATCTTATTTAAGGTTTCAAATAACCTATGAGATTATCACTTTCAAACCCCTTTTACCAGTAAACTAAGGACAGAGAGAAATAATTTTCTTGGTGCCACACATTTAGAAAGAACCGGAAATCATATTTCAATCCCAGCAACCTGAATCTGAGCCAAGGTATTCTTAGCTGCTCTGTAGTCCTGCATCTCATGTGCAATAAATATCCCAGACATCAAAGTCAAGCATAAATAGCAAGTTGAATTGCTGATGTGGAAGCATCTGAGCCATTACATGTTGTGCACCAATGAGATTCGTATGAAGTGGATAAACCAGGGAAATCTGGCTGTGACACAGTGAGGTGGGAGGAAGGTTTTAGTAAAGAGAACTTTGTACAAAATGGAAGAGAGTGGTTAGTCCCAAATCCCCGAAACCTTAGGAGCTCATGCCTCAGTCACCTGTCTTTCTTAGATATCTAACCTCATGCCCTTGATGTTATAGGATAATTGCACTTAATCTCCTTTGAAGTTTTGCAAGAAATATATGATGTTAAGAAGCAATTAACAATCATACTGGGCCTGACTTGCTACTGAATGGACCACAGGGCTGAGTTTCTTCCTGTATAAGTTTCCCTTTTCTATGCTTTACCTTCATGGAGTCAGAACTCCAGAATCACTAGCATGTGGTGTGGAAAGGATCTCAGGAGCAGACATGCTCATAACTCATGGCCCTGAGTCAGGTCAGGTGTTAGCTGAGTTCTCGGCCCCCTGACACACTGGGAATGGAGGAGGGATCGGCAGGACCATTGCCAGTGCTTCCAAATTCACTGAGAACCTTCGTGTAGGGAGAAGGGGCCACCAACTAGTACTGATCCTGCGCCAGCTACATGGATACCCTTTGGAGACATTCCACATGGACAATCTTTGTAGTAACAGAGTTGGGTGCAATTGTTCCCTACTGACAGAAGAGGGCACTATTGCCTAGAAATAGAAGTAATGTACCCACGTTTGTGCAACTAATACTGAAAGAACTGGGGTTAACGTCCTGTCTGTGATAGTCAGAAATTCATGCACTTATCCCCTGCCCATGGGTCCACCCTGTCTCAGGGCCTCGGTTTTAGGATTCTTGCTCTACATCTTAGAGATGGAATAGAGAACTAGAACTGAGTAGTGTCCTCAGATCTAGCTGTGTTGCTTGCTACAAGGGATTTAAGTAATTTTGGCTCATGGCCCTCATTGAAAAATTACGGGAAAATGTTGCACCACCTCATAGGAGTGTTATGATGAATAAACAAAATATGCACATAAGATACAGCACAACGCCTTGTGTATATCAAGTTCTCAGCAAGTGTCAGTTCATGTATTAGTTACCAGCAAGGGCTAAAACTTAAAAAAAGTCTAGAAGCAACTTGATATCAAGTTTCTCCAGTTATTACAAACAAAATCTACACAACTGAGTGAAGCCCACTGTTGAAATAATTTGGGAGCCTATCAGTGCATCCTCTCATTTAGAGTCATCTTACACCAAAACCAGCATTTAATGTGTTAAGATGACTCTTCAGGAATGATGGATTTACTTAAAATATGCAGTCTATTCTGCAATATCCAGACATTTTGTTTTTTCTACCTTAAGCCAAGGAAGTTCAAAAGTTAAGTTTACCCAGAGGGAAAAAAGTACTCTAACATGACACAAAGGCAAAGACAAAACTTACTGCTTTCACCTTCCAGACACGATTTTGTAGAATTAGTATCAGCAGTGACTTCTAGAAGGAAGGAGAGCAGGCATTAATCAAATGTATTGTCAATCATTCATATACATTATTAGACAGTGGCACATATGTGATTAACTATGTGTGTGTTAATATGCATGTGTATATAATAGAAGATCTGCTAACACAGACAGAAGAGATACTCTGATTAAACGTATGAACACCATAGTTTCAGGAATAATTGACTTTTTCTTAACATTAACCAAGGAAGTTCAGGAGGTAATTGATCAGGTAAAAATTCATGCTTTCTAAAATATATGCATTATACATATTATTTATATATATGTATACAATAACTTTTCTACTATGCTTGATAAAGGCTTGATAAGAACATTAAAAAAAACAAAGAAGAGATGGAGAAATTGGAAAACATAAACTAAATGAAATGGGAGCACTGAATATGAAATTAAAAAAGTGAAACAAACTAGATAAAAGTAAAAGATCCTCAAATAGTCCAGTTGTTTTTAAATGTGGTTGCTTATTAGAAACATATCTGGAGCTCTGGCAAAAAAAAAAGCAATACCTGGGCACTTGTATTTTTCAAAAAATTCCAAGATAATTCTAATACGCATCTGGATTTTAAAAAGTGATTACAGATTTTTCTATTAAATGGTAGTTTTGGTGATATAGAATTCTATTATTTTCCTGTTGACCAGTCACAATACAACAGTATTAAATGAGTAATAGTTAATGTTAGTGTTAGTTACTCAGTTGCGTCTGACTCTTCGCGACCCCATGGACTATAGCCTGCCAGGTTCCTCCGTCCATAGGATTTTCTGGGAAAGAACACTGGAGTGGGTTGCCATTTCATAATCACAATAGTGAAAGATGCTTATCACAACAAATAGCCAAACAAAAAATAAAAGATAATTACAACTGCAAGCCATAATGGGAACATGATTAACCTAACAATATAAAATAATTACATACAGTTTGGGGGGTCAAGCAGAGTGACATGGTAAATGGAGGTGCATACATGCACATGTCTTCATCTGCCCAGCCAATCTGAATTATGACATTTTGATTTCATTTGTTTGACTTAGTTTGAATAGAATGCTAGATTTCTAACTTAAAAAAATAGGTATGCAACAAGAAACAAATGTTTACTATTTAGCACAAGGAGCTACAGTCACTGTCTTGTAATAACCTATAACAGAAAATAATTTCAAGTGTACTATATGTGTATAACTGAATGACAAAAAAAATTCTACCTTTAGAAGTTTGGTAATGTTTATCTTTTCGTCAGTTTTTCTAAATGGCCTATGGATATCTAATAACAATGTATGAGATACAAAATGTTAAATATGTTTGTATAGGATATAAGATTAATATAAATTAATATAAATAGAAATCTATTATATTTAAATTATTAACGACATCATTCAAGATACTCCCATCTTTATTTTTTTCTGTGCTTGATAAAATATTCTCAGAGAAATGTTAATATGTCTATTATGATGATGTGCTTTTTTCTTTTCCCTTATATTTCTTCTGATTATTGCTTTAGGTATCTTTGTTTCTTTGTTGTTAGGTGTCTAACTGTTCATGATGTCTATTTTCTTTGTGAATTGTACCTTTTTTTGTATCATTTAAAAAAAATTTTACCTGTTTTTTGAATTGCATCATTCAAAATAGTCATCTTTGTTACATTTAAAAATAAATGACATTTTTTAGAAACATAATTGATCAGGAGGGGAAAAAGTGCTATAGGATGTCTTAAAGGCAAACATAAGCAAAACTTACCATTTTTATCTTTCAGACAAGCTTTTTTAGAACCAGTACCTGTAGCTTCTAAAAGCAAAGGAAGCAAGTATTAATCAATTGTCCACACCCACTATTTTACAGTGCATGCATATATATGTATAATATGGTGTCTGTGTATATATAATACATATATGTATATAATCTATTGACAGATGACAGTAGAGATGATCAGTAAAACTCTAACAATGATGAGCCCCACAATTTCAGATAATTGATCTTTTCCACTTTAAACCAGAGAAGTTCAAAAGATAAATAGATCAGGAAGAAAGAAAGACTAAAGCATGACATAAAGGCAAATCTGTACAAAAACTTACCACTTTCATCGGTCAAACAATCATCTGGAGGCTCAGTAGTAGGAGGCTCAGTAGTAGGGACAACTGAGGAGACAACTACAAGAAATGAGAAAAAGTATTAGTGAGTTATCTGTGCCCATTATTCGATGCTGTGAGTGTGTTTCAGCAGTAAAGAATCCACCGGCAGTGCAGGAGTCACAGGAGACACAGCTTCAGTGCCTGGGTTGGGAAGCTCCCCTGGAGGAGGGCACAGCAACCCACTCTGATATTCCTGCCTGGAGAACACCATGGACAGAGAAGCCTGGTGGGCCACAGTCCAGGAGTTGCAAAGATTTGGACACGACTGAAGCAACTTTGCATGCATGCACATGTGTTTATACGTGTGTGTATATTGTAATGTATATGTATGTGCAATACATATATATATACATGTATATATATACACATGTAAAACCTGCTGACAGAGAGACAGTAATTAAAAACATGAGCCCTACAATTCCAAAAATAGTTGGTCTGATTCTATGGAATTCATAGTTTTAATTCATATATGATTTTCTACACATGAAAATGTTGAAGTTCATGAAGGCTACATTTTTCTTTTTACCATCACTGGAGGGTATTACCCAAGGGCATCTTGTCTTTCTTCTGTATTCATAGCTCCTAGGGCTGTGTTTGCTACGAAGTAGGTGTTTGAGAAATACTTGTTGCAAAGACAAATCATCAGAAAAAGTGGCTACTCTGCATGGTCAGCACTCACTGCCGAGGTGAAGAGTTGCTACCCAGTCTAATTCATCCAGTCCAAGAGTCCACCAAGGAAATCCCACATTTGAAAGTCTGGCTCAGGCAAACTTGCTGTCTAAGCAAAGGAAAGCAGCCACACCTTTCCAAATCATGCACATCCCCTGATTTTCTGCATTTGTGGTGTTTGTGGGCATAATGAAAACAGTATTAATTAGGCTAGTAGCCAGAGAGTGACTATATCTTGCTTAAGTACTTCACATGTATTATCTTCTTTAATCCTCCAGTGACACTGAGTGGGTTGTATTTTGGAGGATTCCATGTTGCAAAGAGGAAATAAGGATCAGACAGAAAGTGACTGGCAGAGAGTTGTACCAGTGGTACCAGTGATGGCAGAGCCAGGATTCAAAGGATCATCGTGGGAGATTAAGTGAGACAGGGCCTGTGGAAAGTACCTTGTAAAATAAGCCACGGAAATAAAGAGAAATTAACCTATAAACAATATAATTCCACTACTATAGACACTAAAAGCATCTTCTTTCCTAGATATCTTAATTATTCTTATCAATGACCTTTCTTTTTTTTATTATAAGAGCTCAACACTTCAGTGCAATTCCAGATACAGAAAGTTCCAGATATGGAAAAACAGGACAAGTAGAAATTTTTTAAAAAAGATAATGGAATATTGGATGGAGGAAAACAAAGTAACAATGGTTGTTTTATTTATCCTTTTTCTCCTGGATGTGTTCTTGTTCATACAGATTTGGTTCTGATAAGCCATTTTATGCCCTCAATGAGGTCTTTTTTCAGTAAGCTCTGAAAGAAGTAAACACTTACCTTCTTTTATTGAAGGAAAAATAATCTCTTGATCAATTCCTCCTATATTTTTCGTGTGTTTGACAACACATACATGTTGTTTATCCATAGAGTTTTTGGTCACGGTCAGCCAGCTCAACTTCATGTATGTGTCTTTGGTCTTCATGGTATTTCCCTGCTGGGATGGCAGAACTCTGTTGCTATTTTGTACTTTCCAAGAAACTGTAATAACATCAGGGAAAAATTTCTCCAGGAGACAAAGATATGTTCCAGCATTATCATGGTTGATTTCAGCAATTGAAGGAAGAAAAATTTTGGGCTTGGGGGAAGTGTCTGCAGCAAGGTTTCTCTCTGTAAGGGAATATGGAATAGTAATTAAGAAGAATGGTTAAAGAAACACCAACATGCTGTGGCTTGGAAAAACCTAGTGAGTAGTAAAAGAACAAAAGGCTACTGCTCACTGTGGCCTTTCATCCAGGTGTTCAGTACTGTTTTATTTTCAATGGCAAGAGAAGTTCAAGTCTTCATGGAACTTGCCCAAAGTCACGGCTGTTAAGTAGCAGAACTGGATTATACCTTGACCTTCATTTTTTCTCCACATGCAGAGATGGGGTGCATCTTGTGTGCGTGCCAAGTCGCTTCAGTCATGTCCGACTTTTTATGACCTAATGACTATAGCCTGCCTGTCTCCTCTGTCCATGGGATTATGACTTTTAAATATCCCATATAAATACCCCACATCAAGACTTCCAACATTCATGAACATGTTTACTGTTGAATCCATGCTTCCTACAGCAGAAATGAGGAGTCCCAATCACTGGACTGCCAGGGAAGTCCCCAATTAATTTTTAAAAAAATCTCTTTTGTTCTATAATACTGGAGCCTGTTTTGAAGTGGATGGGTGGGTGGCGGGAATAGGGATGGTGGGGGCAACTGGGTAACTGATGGTTTCTGTACTGGTAAAATCTTTGCTGGCTTCTCACCTACTTCCCTTTCCCATCCTGTGTTTTGCAATTTATGCTCTCTTTGTTCAAATAACACATTCTCATATTCTGCAGCTCTGTGGAATCTCAGTCTTCATTTAACTGATTCTGAAATGAACCATAAAAATAAATACCCAGAGAAAATTTATCAGTTTTACAAAATAATATAGTTACTTTTGAGAATGGGAATCAACACCCATGTGTACTTGACATGTATACTATGAAGTTGAACTTTGAGCTCCAGATGTGGATCCCATGGCCAATTCTGAAGTGATGAGATTCTCTTTATTTCTAATTTCATATGACCTCTCGATTTTATACCAGAACCACTCCAGATTTTGGAGTAGAGCAGCATGCTATTTACAGTGCCTTGATTGTATAACAGTATTTCCAAAACTTCTATTAAAAATGTATTATTAATCACAAACTCCTAATTTGGGATTAGCAGATACACACTACTGTATATAAAACAGATAAACAATAAGAACCTACTATGTAGAACACAGAGGTATGTTAAATATCTTGTAATAATCTTTAATGGAAAAGAACCTGAAAAATAATACACACACACAAAAAACTGAATCACTTTGGTGTATACCTGAAACTTACCCAACATTGTGAACTAACTATACTTTCATGTAAAAAAGTGTATTTTCAGAAAGGCTCTTATACTAAACTTATCAAGTAATCTACTTAGAATTTTCCTAAATTCATAAAATGCTCACCAAAAGCACATTTTATTTTGGAGTTTCAACTGAAGTTTCAGCTTGAGTAATAATACACAAGATTCTGGCTCCCGGCGTTTTCCCTATAATTTGAATTTGCCCCCTAAGGCTGCTGAACTGCTTTACTGCCACCATTTTCCTTTTTTCACCAGCTGCATAAAGTATATTTCCCGACAAGGGATCGAACCTGCGCCACCTGCATTGGAAGGTGGTATTAATCATTGGACCACTGGGAAAGTCCTTCATGAGGAAATACCTTAAGAAGGGAGAAACTGGACTTCTCATCTGAGAAGGAAAGAAAATTCTTGAGAACATCTGCCTGTGCAGCAAAGTTCCAGGTTTTTCTGCTAAATCAGTAAGCAGACAGTGTTGATTTTTCACTCATGCTGTAAATAAAGTTGGGTTGAAATGTGCTATTTTAATTTTATACATCTTGCTTTTAGTACAAGTTGTATTTTATACATTATAAAAGCAAGACACTGTGTATTTCTCCAACCAGATACTTTGTTGATAGTGATTTAGGTCTTCCCTCTTTTTTCCCTCTCATTTTTCTTTTATAAACTAAATAATTGGGGCTCTTTCATACTTAAATAAGATTTTTTAATTCATGAGATTTCTATCTATATTTAATTGACTTCACTTCTTGATCATTTTCTTTATAAATTAAAACTTTTTTCTGATAAGTATGAGCATGAAGCCCAAGCTTACTGGTTATGTATTTTAGAGCCAATAAATGTTGTTGTTAGAAATGACATCAATTAAATTAAAGGATTAAGATTTAAAGCACATAGAACAACAGGAGATATAAAAAATAAACATATTTTAATCTCATTTTTTTCTTGCCATGTAAACCAAAGTCTGCTAAAGAGAGACAGATACCTTCCAATTCAATTTTATGTGTGTGAGGGAACCATAAGATAGCTTTCCATTTGAGGAGTTAACAGTACAGCTGCATCCTCTGAAGAATTTCAATTCATCAATAATTTGGCTGCCAACACTCTCCCTCTTGGGTGCAATTTTCCCTTTACATTTGAATAAACACAAATCCAATATGTATGACGTGTTAGCCAACAAAACATATGGTGCGGAGTCATGTCCAATTCTTTGCGACCCCATGGACTGTAGCCCACCTGGCTCCTCTGTCCACGGGCTTATCCAGAAAGGAATACGGATGCATTAGACAATGTGCTAAATAGTTCATCACACTATCTCATTTAATTCTCATACAACCCCTGCTGGATAATACTGTTGTACTATCTTACAGATTAGGAGACTGAGTCCAGAGAATAACTTCCATGTTCACATATGCAGTTAGTGGTGGATCGGAAGTTCTAGGTCAGCCTGACCCCAAAGCCCACTTTCTTTGGAAACACCCCCTTCAGCATCAGAAAAGGAGACATGTTAACTCATAAAACTTACCTATAATGACAAACTTCAACCCCGGGCCAAATACTTTCATGATAATTATGTACATTATACATGAGCCCTTTATAGAAGTCCACACAGACACGAAGCCAAATTCTATTACAATATTTGTACAATCTTGTCTATGCTTTCCTTTACAATGTGAATTTGTTGTAAAATCTCTCCTAAATCTCTACATTTAATTCGCATTCACATTCCCATTTTTGCTAAATATTATTCCTATTTAATTGTTTCTTACCTTCCCTCTATTACCTTGAAAAAAAATTATATTCTTCTGATACCTACCTGTGACAATGAGTTTTGCTCCAACATTGAAGTTTTTTACGTAATTATTCCACAGTGATTCAAGTCGTATCAAAAACTTTAGACTAATTGGCTTCTCTGATTTCTTCAAATTCTAGTAGAACTATGATGACTTGGAATTCAAGACACTAGGATTCTGGTCCTAGTTCATTTTGCTCCTAACAAGTTCTGTGGTTGAGCAAATAAAGTAAACTAATGCCTTGGGTACCTTATTTATTTGAAAATGACGGTGCTACTGTTAAGTCAAGTGAACATCCTTATTAGTGTTTTGGTGAGCTCAAAATGAAACAAGATCTGAAAAGTCATTTGAATAAAAATTATATAGAGGTAAGAGATTATAAATATTACTATGTTATTGTTGACATTATTATTAGCATTTTTATTTGTGATAATTGTGGTCCAACATGACATTTTAATATCATGGGAGCAAATCTTGCCTATCAGATGGGAATTCAGTATCTGGGGTTTACAAGTAGATCCATAGCAACTGATGACTTGTTTGCATTCCTCTGTGTTTTGACATGTCTGGGATTCTCCAAGCCCGTATCACAGCTCTTCACACACCCAGATAATAGGCAGTCATTTATTTTGTCATATTTGCTGCATTTCCAGGGTGAACAAAATCAAAGGGAACATTGTCTAAAGTCTAATGTATACAGCCAGTATATGGAACTTCACTTCTGTTGTCCACAACAAATGGCTTTTCCCCAACAATAGCACAATCTATGGGCATCTCAAGATTTTACCAGAAATTTCAGCTTCAAATTGACTTCTATCCAGTTCATGCCCAAAGTTCAGCTTGCAGCTCCAGGTATGGGCCGTAGGACAAATGACCACAAAAATGGCAGGATGCCTGGTACTCAAATCCTCCATTGTTAAGTTGGATCGCTTCACTGCCTGCCTCATCTTATCAGCTGAGGGCCACCATTCATGAATGACATTACATTTTGGTGCCCATTGCATAGATGCATTGGGAATATAAACATATTTGCTTGAAGACCATTTCTTCCATTTTGTAAACTGGATATTGAAGGCAATGTCCCCTTTTTACTTCATTTTCCTGCTAAAGACTCCCACATTGAAGTTCTTTTTTCTAATTTTGTGGTGGGAAAACATATTTGAAAATTAGGTGTGCTTATTTTAGTCAGTTAATATAGGGTATCTATTCCACTATATTTTTTCTTGCTTTCTTATTTCTTGTTTTTAATTCACTTCTTTTGGATTGAGACAGAACTGACATATATTCTGAATGTTTAATAAATGCACATTCATGTGACTTACATGATCTTTCAGAGGGAAAGAGATGTCATTTCAGTGCTATGATTAAAAAGCAAGAGCATTGTTTTCACATGTGAGTAGCAATACAAAGTATGAGCTATTACTAATAGTTACAGAATCCAGGTCAGGCTACAGAAGGGTAAATATTCAGGATATAAAAACATGACTTGATGTTTCAAATATCACATAATAATCCAGTCCTCTTACTTTGACAAATCTCTACTGGTTCCCAAACTTTGCCACAGTAGCTAGTCATGTGACTTTAGGCAAGTAACTAAACTTCTCTAAACCTCAGTTTCTTTATCTATAAAATGGGAATGAAAGGATTACTGGTGAGGAAAGTATAAGGCATTGAAACTACATATCATGGTGTCTATCCTTCAGTAAATATTAACTAATATTAAAATTCTCTTTAATGGCATGGTTTGAGGCCGTTTTATCAAAATCTTCCACCAAACAAAAGGTATGCTTTTTATAAGCAATAACTATTACACCAAGCTCAACAATCCGAGACGTCCTACTTCTGCAGCCATGGCCCATAGAAGACAAGTCTCAATTAAACCAAAATCTAGAATGCTTTTCCACTAGAATAGAAGTTGTTTGGTGTTGAGACTCGTTCTGTGTCTTGTTCACCCTTCTGTCTGCAGCTCCCAGCACAGAAACTGTCCTCAATAAATATTTGCTGAGAGAATGAAAGAGCAAAGGAGAATGCCCAGCCATGAAGACACTTTCGTGAACTTTGGAGCTGAAATGGCTCATTGAGCTCACAAACTGGTCCATGTCCAGAAATTTCACAAGAGATGAGATAGTTTGAATTTCAGATAATCTCAGCCTCCCTCTAAGAGGCTAGAGTAATAAGAAGTGAGATTTATTAATGTTGTGTAATCATTTACTGAAAGAATTTTCTTCCACTGCTCTTAGGGATGAGATGAAAATCAGTAATACTGGTTTTGCAGGGGATTCAGGAGCACAGTATTTTATCTCAAGATATAGAGAAGAGATAGTAAGAAAAGTGTTTCTCACTTAATAGACTGCTTAAAAGAAAAGGAACTCGAACTAATAACTTATACCAATGTGATGATATAATATGCTATTTATGTTAGAATATAGAAAGATAAACAAAGCAATAAGATAGACATGGTCTTCAGAATACTTTACTATCTAGCCTGAGTCTATTTTGTATGTGTTTCCTAGAACACAAATTTCAACCGCTTACAAGCAGGGACAAGAAGAAACCATTTACAAAGTGGTTTAGTTTCCATATAGAGTGACCAATAGCTGTAAAACTACTGTTTAGATGCTGAGACCAGGAATGTGGCAGCCAGATCAGGGAGACCCCAAGTTGTTTCTACAAAGCATCTAACAGTATTTTATGACTACAGTAAAAATAGAAAAATGATACTTACCAGGAGGAGTTACTATGATGATAGCTCCTTCTCCAAATATCTTCTTCCAGCCTGAGCTGTCACGATGGTAAAAGCTCCTACAATAATCCAGCTTCTTCTGCCTTTATAAAGTGACTAGAAGTCAAAAAACTTCATACTGGCAGTTTGATCTTCTGAATTCTTTTGGAAGTCCTTGGATATAGGTTTCACAGCATCCAATGTTTTATACGTTTTCCTCAGATTTGTTGTTATTATTTAGTTGCTAGGATGTGTCCGACTCCTTTGCAACCCCTTGGACTGTAGCCCGCCATGAGATTTCCCAGGGAAGAATACTGGAGTGGGTTGCCATTTCCTTCTCCAGGGAATCTTCCCAACTCAGGGATCCACTGGGGAAGCCACTTTCCTCAGGTAAATGGACTCAAATATCTGCTTTCCAAGGAGTAGTAATCACTGAAAATGCTGATGAAAGATGATAAGTATAAAAACAGAAAAAGACCACATCACTGGCACCAACTGGTTAACCACCTGGTTTTCTAAATTTCCAGGAACGGTATTCAAAGAATCAAGACTTTTTTGTATTTCCAGGTGTTTAGTTCTGTTGAAACTGCTCAGAGTTTGCATCGGTTGAAAGGCCATTCTCTTCTCACAAACACCAGGGCTGTTTAGTGATATGGGAATGTATTGCTAAAAGGAGGAATACCTTCAGTAACTGAAAATGCAAATATCCCATCAGCCATCACACGTGTACTTGAGAAATGTGAACAAAGCTCTCCATTCATTGGGCAACACAATTCTTTACCAAGGTAAAGGGAAATGAGAAAATAAGTCCTATGATGACTTATTTAATATTATTTTTCCTAGGATAAAGGAAGAAATTTTCAGAATTCTCTCTCCATTGAAATAATACTTTCTTTAAACTAAAACTTGAAAACAATATCCATTTCTCTGATAGTCAAAAGAAGTCTCTTGGTGGATATTCTGTAATTTCAAGCCACTCAGCTTGGGGCCAGGGGGAAAGAAATTGCCAGAAGCAGCTGAGTTCTCCTCTGAGCACAGATGAGATGTCCATCTGCCAGGACCAGACAGGACAGGCTCTTACTATCCCCATGTCTACTCCAGATGCACTTGTTCATGGTCTAAGTCCCGTGAGCAATCAGTTCCTCTGCCCCAAGGATGAAAAGAAGAGGAGGTCATGTTGGGCAACTGTCCATTCACAGGAGCTCAGCTCACAGTTCCAACACAATGGGAGGGGATGAGAGATTCAGATGCCAATTATATTTAGATAGTTTTTCTTTTTTTTTTAATTGAGAGTTCATGGGAATTTCCTGGCAGTGCAGTGGTTAGGACTCTGCACTTTTACTGCTTTTACTGGGCTCAATGTCTGGTTGGGGAAATAAGATCTCATGATCCACAGAATGTTCACACAAAAAAATGGAGAATCCTAAGTTGTTAGTACTTGGGGCTGTCATATACCCTTTGCCACTATTGTAGCCATGAATGATGTCCCCTTAGTTACTTTCTGAAAACTTGTCCTCTGATTTTCCTTATTCCAAGACCATGAGCAGAATTATTGGGAGCTTTAGGAATTGTCTGTTTTTCAAAATGCTTGAAAGATTTAAGCAATAAAATGCAAAAGAGTAACTAAGGAGTTATGCAATTATTAAGTTTTATTAAATATAAGAACAATAAGAAGAAAGAATATAAGGTTTTAGTAAAGGGCATAAAATTAAACCTGCATAAATGGAGAGATATATCATATTCATGAAAGAAAAGCTCAATGTCATAAACATGCAAACTCTTCTTAAAATCATGTGTATAAATAGACTAATTCCAATGAGACTTAAGGTAACATTTTATTTTTTTGTTCCTTGTTGTAAAGATTGGGGGTGAGCTAGTTATATTTATTTTAAATTGATATAAAAAGTAAATATGAAATAATTTTAAAAATTTTATTAAAAATAATGATTTTTAATAACTAATTTGGCATAGCAGCTCTTAACCCTTATCGCAAAGTTACTGACATAACATGATAATGGAGTAAGAATACTGAGACATGAATAAAACGCAAATCCTCCAAGCATATGTTAATATAAAAATATAATTAAGGCATTTTTAATTGTGGGGAAATGATAGATTGTCTTAAAATTAGTTATGAACTATTAATTGTATGTTGGAAGAAAAAATAGCCCTCTATCAACTGTTGGGGTCCTTTAATGGACCGGAACCTGGTGGTACGGAGTTGACGATAAGAAAGTAAAAGAGAGAAAGAGAGAGAGAGAGAAAAAAGACCCGGGGACCTAAGCTCTGATGGAGCAAAGGTGATTTAATGATTTCTCTATGAGTATATATAGGCTGTGGTACAAGAAACTTCTTTTGGGAATGATAGAGATCAGAAAACCAAACGTACAGCAACTGTTACCAAGGGAACAAAGGGTAATGTTAGTCACAAGGTCAGGACACAATCCATATCTCAAGAAAGGGGAACGAGACTAAGCAGTTTTGTCCTAAAGAGAATGTTTACTAAAGGAGACCCAAGCCTGCCTCACACAATGACCTCAGTCCCTGGGAGCAGCGTGCTGTTCCGCTTGAAGAGGGACAAAGGACTCATGAGAGACAGCATGTAGGAATCCTCCCGTCAAACATTCCCTGACAATCAAGCACCATAAAAGTTAGGTTTGTATTAAAAGGCATCTAAAAGTGTGAGTTATAAAGAACAATGAATGAAAGTCACTCAGTCGGGTCCGACTCTTGCGACCCCATGGACTATAGCACACGAGGTTCCTCTGTCCACGGGATTCTCCAGGCAAGAATACTGGAGTGGGTTGCCATTTCCTTCTCCAGGGGATCATCCTGACCCAGGAATCAAACCTGAGTCTCCTGCATTGCAGGAAGATTCTTTACCGACTGAGCTATGAGTAGGAGACTAACTGAGTCCTTGGGCAGAAAAGCTTGGAATGTGAAGAGGACAGGAGACACCTTTATTTAATGTTTAATTTTTAAGATGAGAAATTTGGAGAATTTTTTCTTTTTTATTTTTATTTATTTATTTATTTTTTTTCTTCTTTTAAAAATTTTTCTTTTTTTTTTTATTAGTTGGAGGCTAATTACTTCACAACATTTCAGTGGGTTTTGTCATACATTGACATGAATCAGCCATGGAGTTACATGTATTCCCCATCCCGATCCCCCCTCCCACCTCCCTCTCCACCCGATTCCTCTGGGTCTTCCCAGTGCCCCAGGCCCGAGCACTTGTCTCATGCATCCAACCTGGGCTGGTGATCTGTTTCACTATAGATAATATACATGCTGTTCTTTTGAAACATCCCACCCTCACCTTCTCTCACAGAGTTCAAAAGTCTGTTCTGTATTTCTGTGTCTCTTTTTCTGTTTTGCATATAGGGTTATCGTTACCATCTTTCTAAATTCCATATATATGTGTTAGTATGCTGTAATGCTCTTTATCTTTCTGGCTTACTTCACTCTGTATAATGGGCTCCAGTTTCATCCATCTCATTAGAACTGATTCAAATGAATTCTTTTTAACAGCTGAGTAATATTCCATGGTGTATATGTACCACAGCTTCCTTATCCATTCGTCTGCTGATGGGCATCTAGGTTGCTTCCATGTCCTGGCTATTATAAACAGTGCTGTGATGAACATTGGGGTGCACGTGTCTCTTTCAAATCTGGTTTCCTCAGTGTGTATGCCCAGAAGTGGGATTGCTGGGTCATATGGCAGTTCTATTTCCAGTTTTTTAAGAAATCTCCACACTGTTTTCCATAGTGGCTGTACTAGTTTGCATTCCCACCAACAGTGTAAGAGGGTTCCCTTTTCTCCACACCCTCTCCAGCATTTATTGCTTGTAGACTTTTGGATAGCAGCCATCCTGACTGGCGTGTAATGGTACCTCATTGTGGTTTTGATTTGTATTTCTCTAATAATGAGTGATGTTGAGCATCTTTTCACGTGTTTGTTAGCCATCTGTATGTCTTCTTTGGAGAAATGTCTGTTTAGTTCTTTGGCCCATTTTTTGATTGGGTCACTTATTTTTCTGGAATTGAGCTTCAGGAGTTGCTTGTATATTTTTGAGATTAATCCTTTGTCTGTTGCTTCATTTGCTATTATTTTCTCTCAATCTGAGGGCTGTCTTTTCACCTTGCTTATAGTTTCCTTTGTAGTGCAAAAGCTTTTAAGTTTCATTAGGTCCCATTTGTTTATTTTTGCTTTTATTTCCAATATTCTGGGAGGTGGGTCATAGAGGATCTTGCTGTGGTTTATGTCGGAGAGTGTTTTGCCTATGTTCTCCTCTAGGAGTTTTATAGTCTCTGATCTTACATTTAGATCTTTAATCCATTTTGAGTTTATTTTTGTGTATGGTGTTAGAAAGTGTTCTAGTTTCATTCTTTTACAAGTGGTTGACCAATTTCCCAGCACCACTTGTTAAAGAGGTTGTCTTTTTTCCATTGTATATCCTTGCCTCCTTTGTCAAAGATAAGGTGTCCACAGGTTCGTGGATTTATCTCTGGGCTTTCTATTCTGTTCCATTGATCTATATTTCTGTCTTTGTGCCAGTACCATACTGTCTTGATGACTGTGGCTTTGTAGTAGAGTCTGAAGTCAGGCAGGTTGATTCCTCCAGTTCCATTCTTCTTTCTCAAGATTACTTTGGCTATTTGAGGTTTTTTGTATTTCCATACAAATTGTGAAATTATTTGTTCTAGTTCTGTGAAAAATACCCTTGGTAGCTTGATAGGGATTGCATTGAATCTATAGATTGCTTTGTGTAGAATAGCCATTTTGACAATATTGATTCTTCCAATCCATGAACACGGTATGTTTTTCCATCTGTTTGTGTTCTCTTTGATTTCTTTCATCAGTGTTTTATAGTTTTCTATGTATAGGTCTTTTGTTTCTTTAGGTAGATATACTCCTAAGTATTTTATTCTTTTTGTTGCAATGGTGAATGGTATTGTTTCCTTAATTTCTCATTCTGTTTTTTCATTGTTAGTATATAGGAATGCAAGGGATTTCTCTGTGTTAATTTTATATCCTGCAACTTTACTATATTCATTGATTAGCTTAAATTGAAGTGTAGTTGATTTACAATTTGTGCCAATCTCTGCTGTATAGCAAAGTGACTCGGTTTTACACATATATGTGTTCTTTTTTTTTTTCAACATTGTTTTCCATTATGATTCATCCCAGGATATTAGATGTAGTTCCTTGTGCAATACAGTAGGATCTTGTTGTTTATCCATTCTAAGTGTAATAGTTTACATCTACCAACTCCAAATTCCTAGTTCATCCCTCTTCTCCTCTTCCCCCCTGTCGGCAACCTCAAGTCTGATCTCTACGTCTATGAGTCTGTTTCTGTTTCATAGATTTATTTGTGTCATAGTTTAGATTCCACATATAAGTAATATCATATGGTATTTGTCTTTCTTTTTCTGACTTACTTCACTCAATATGATAATCTCTAGTTGTATCCATGTTGCTGCAAATAGCAGTGTTTTGTTCTTTTTATGGCTAAGTAGTATTCCATTATAGATATGTACCACATCTTCCTTATCCATTCATCTGTCAATGGATATTTAGGCTGTTTCCATGTTCTGGTTGTTGTGAACAGTGCTTCTATGAATATAGGGGTGCATATACCTATTCGAATGACTGTTTTGTCCTGGTATATGCCCTGGAATGGGGTTGCTAGGTCGTACGGTAATTCTATTTTTGATTTTCTGAGAAACCTCCATACTGTTTTTCATAGTGGTTGAACCAATTTACATTCCCACTGACAGTGTATTAAGAGTCCCTTTTCTTCACACCCTTTCCAGCATTTGTTATTTGTAGACATTTTAATGATAGCCATTCTGACTGGTATGAAGTTGCACCTTGTCGTAGATTTGATTTGCATTTCTCTAATAATTAGTGATGTTGGGCATCTTTTCACGTGCCTGCTGGCCATCTGTATGTCTTCTTTGTGGAAATGTCTATTAAGGTGTTTAACTCACTTTGCCTCTGGGTTGTCTGCTTTTTGTTATTGTTGTATGATCTTTCACATAGTTTGGAAATTAAGCCCTTGTCATGACATCATTTGTAAATAGTTTCTCTAATTCTATTGGTTGTCTTTTATTTATTTTTTTTTTTTATGGTTTATTTTGACATGAAAAAGCTTGTAAGTTTGATTAGGTCCCATTTGTTTATTTTTGTTTTTATTTCTATCTCCTTCGTAGACTGACCTAAGAAAATATTGGTATGAGTTATGTCAGAGATTGTTTTGCCTATGCTCTCTTCTAGGACAGTTATGGTGTCATGTTTTATGTTTAAATCTTTAAGCCACTATGAGTTTATTTTTGTGTGTGGTGTGAGAGTGTGTTCTGACTTTATTGGTTTATGTGCAGCTGTCTAACTTTCCCAGCACCACTTGCTGAAGAGATTTTTCCCCCTGTTTTTATATTCTTGCTGGAGAACCTGTACTTTTTACAACATTTCTAGGAATGTATCTATTTCTTCTAGGCAGTCTATTTTCTTGCCAGGTACTGAGTAATTATTTGTAGTAATGAGTTATTGCCGTTTATATTTTGGTGGTATCAGCTGTTAACTTCTTCTAATTTCATGTCTAATTTTGTATCTTTGAGTTCTCTCTCTCTCTCCTTTTTTCCTGATGAGTTTGGCTAAAGGTTTACCATTTGTTTGTATTTTCAAATAACCAGCTCTTAGTGTATTGATCTCTCCCATGATGTTTTTAGTCTATTTTACTTTGCTCTGATTTTTATTCTCTTTCATTTACCCTTGGTTTTATTTGCTCTTTTTTCCAATTCTTTTAGGTGTAAGATTAGGTTGTTTGCTTAAGGTTTTTCTTGTCTCTTGAGGCAGGCTTGTATCACTATAAACTTCTCTCTTAGAACAGCTTTTGCTGTAAACCTCAGATTTTTTTATGGTGTTTTCCTGTTTTCATTGTCTTCAGGTATTTTGGATTCCCTCTGATTTCTTCAGTCACACACGGGTTGCATATAGCATACTGCTTATCCTACATGTGCTTTTGTTTCTTGTACATACACGGTGTCTCTACCTCTAGCTGTGTCCTTAGAGAAATTGACCTGTATAAGCAGAGACAGAGAATGGAAACTGAGGGAGAGATCATAAGGGTTCTGTGAGTACATGGAAAAGTACTTACCACAAAATGCAAAGAAAAGCAGTGATATAATAATGCATTAGTCAGTAATTGGGGGAGAAATTGGATCTACACATTCAGATTGCTACCTTATGCCCATACACAAAAATTCAAATTAAAGTGGATCAAGGAATCAAATGTGCAGAACAAAGTCTTAACACCATTGGAAAAGTATAAATGAAGAGATATTTATGCTTCAGGCTTTCCTAAAGCTGCAAATAGTTATAGTATGTGGTTGCTGATACAGTAGAGCAAGCTAAAGGCAGTGCATTTACTGTCCAATTCCTTGCTGTCTGCAGTCACAGAACTAAGAAGCTTTGACTTGTGGTGTGAGACTGTTTTTTTTGATTGCGAGATTCTGATGGAGAAATGTGATGACCTGAAGAGCAGCAGCACCCGTTATGCAATAAGACTGATGGGGCTTTGGGGTTGGGGATAAGACCATGAATACTGTTCTAGTAGGCATTCCTGTGGTGGTGCAGCAAGACTTACAAATCAATCTGAAGAAGAATCAGCAGGAGCCTAACAAAAAATGCACATTTTCAGCCTTCATTCCATGATTCTGATTCACTGTGTTGAGTGCCACCCAGAACATGCACTTTTATTCCAATTCAGGCGCTTCTGATGCAGGTGGTGCATGGACCACAGTTTGAGAAACTCTGTTCTAGAAGCTCAGACACTGGTACAAATTTGGAGGAACCAATACACAAAAGACCGTATACATGTGAGCTGGCATTTCTGTATTTCAATATTAATTTTGCTTCCTTAAACCTAGCCCAGTAAGGCAGCCACAATCCTTGGCTATAAGACTTTTCAATTAAAATATATACCATTCATTGATTTGTTCACCTGAAGTGTTCTTTAATTTTAATTTTTGAGAAAATTATGATCTGATAAGTCTCATTCTAGTTTGGCACTTGGCCTTGTTAATGGTAGGGAGTGGAGGTAGAAAGCAGCTTTGGCTTTACTTGTTTAAGACAGTTCTGGCTGTGGGCTGAACTTCAACAGAGGGTATAAGTAGAACATAACAACGGGGCTTCCCTCGTATCTCAGTCAGTAAAGAATCTACCTGCAATGATGTAGGAGACCTGAGTTCAATTCCTGGCTCTGGAAGATCCCCTGGAGAAGGAAATGGCAACCCACTCCAATATTCTTGCCTGGAGAATTCTTGCCGTGGACAGAGGAGCCTGGCAAGCTACAGTCCAAGGGGTCTCAAGAGTTGGACACGACTTAGCGACTAAACCACCAACCACCACCACCTAAAACAATCACTTTTTCCCCTACACTTTCACTAGGTCAACCATGCCCTAGCTGATTATGTAAGAGAAATGTAAGTTTGTCCAAAAGATAAATTGGATACCAGCTTGAGGTTCAAGAAGTCCGAGTTTTCCTTCCATAATTTCTCATTCTTCACACTCCTGGATAATAAAGATGCCCATTCCCAGCCATTTTCTCTGGATAATCATCAGGTGAATGGTTCAGTATTATCTAGCCTTTCCATTTTCGTCTCCTAAATATCTCCCCTAACAGATAATCCTAGGTTCTCTGTCTTTCCTAAAGAGAAAATAATATAAACTCTACCAGCTTCTGGGAGAGCTGAGAATATGCTGCCTGCCAGACTGCTTGCCTACAGACTGGAGATGGAGGTCTGTTTTTAGGAAAAACTATGGCTATTGTGGGGAGGGAGAAGGTGGCCGTGGAATATAAAGTTTGATTCATGGGCATTGCGTTCAGAGTTTTTCTTTGTTCAGAGTAAAAAGAAATTGGGGAGGAAGTGAAGAAGCTGCTGATATCAGGGCTGTGATTCGCAGCCACAAGCAAAA
Source organism: Cervus elaphus (assembly GCF_910594005.1). Lineage (NCBI taxonomy): Eukaryota > Metazoa > Chordata > Mammalia > Artiodactyla > Cervidae > Cervus > Cervus elaphus. The sequence continues at coordinate 58,448,094 of NC_057832.1, forward strand.
TTTCCAGTGCAGTGTACAGGAAGTCTGAACCAACGTGCTTATCCCAGATGGCACAGTAGTATATGCCGGAATCACTTTCTTTCAGATTTAGGATTGCAAATGTGTAGCTCCTCTCTGTGCGCTTATAGACACTGTATTTTGCTCCACTGATTCCTGATTCAAACACAGGCTTTGAGTTGTAGCTGTCGAAGTAGAGAAGGCGTCGAGGGGCCGTCCCCTCCTCATGTTTGTACAAGTGGATATAGGTGGCCCCTTGTGTAAGATCACAGGTGAACGAAGCAGTCTCCCCAGTCCCACTAGTGATTAACCTGAAGTTGGAAGATACCTGCATGACTGCAATGGGAAAAGCAACAAAAAATAATGAGGAAGGGGAAGCACCAATTTCTTAGTACGACCCTCTCCCCACCGCCCCCCACCCCTTGCCACAAAAAAACAGAAAAAATTCCACGAGCATCCAGGCAACACACTTACCGGGAGCCAGGACAACCAGAAGCAGCGCTGTGGCCCGCATCCTGCCCCGGGCAGTGAGCTAGACTGGGATTCCGAGCAGAAGTGACAGGCAGAGAAGTCAGGGAGGATCTCTCTTAAAGACCACCAGGCCGATCCCAGGCTGATCCTCCTCCCCTCCTCCTGGGGAGGAGCCCGCCTCTCTGCACCAACCCCTTTCTTGAGGGCCCCCCTGTGGCAGGCTGGGAGCTGCCATCTCCCCTACAGGAGAGGAGAGGCCTGAGCCCTGAGACTCAGAACTGCAAGCAGATGGATCAAATGCGAGCTGCGGAGAGGAGCGCCATGCCTGTCGCCTAGTGGGGTGAGCAGCCCTGAATGGGACTAAGTTCCCTGCAGTTCAGCATTTCAGTGTTTATGCTGCTGCCACGGTCTTGTCCGGTGACATCTTTATATTCCTTCCCTGAACTCCCTTTCCTTTTACACCTGTAAGCAAACTCTGAGGCAACAACCAGAGAATCCAATAAGAACTGAACCTGCTTTTTTTTTAATAAGAAATTAAAATCGATTATGTTGGTCTACATTTGACTGTCCTTAAAATTAAATGGATGTGTGTTCGTGTGTGTGCATGTGTTATAAATCAGTTGGAGAGAGGATTCATTTTCATCCTCAAGTAAAAGGCTGCCTCATATAGAGTGTCCAGATTTCATGAAAAAATAAGAAGCTTCACAATAGTTGGAACAGACAAACTAAAAACACATATTTTTTCTGAAATTCAGGGAAATGCAAATCAAAACTACAATGAGATATCACCTCACCCATGTCAGAATGGCTATTATTGACAAGGCTAGAAATAACGGGTTAAGATGGGCAGAAAATAGAACCCTTGTGCACTGTTGGTGGGAATGTAAATTGGTGTAATTGCTATGAAAAATGGTATGGAAGTTTCCTCAAAAAGTTAAAAATGAAACTACCACATGATCCAGCAATTCTGAGTATTTATCCGTAGAAAACAAAAACACTAAGAGATAGCTGCACCCCTATGTTCACTGTTTATAACAGCCAAGGCACAGAAGCAACCTAAGTGCCCGTCAACAGAAGATTAAAGTACCTGTGGTGCATATATATATACACACACACACACATATGCATATAATACCATTATGTGCCCCTAATTATGTCATGGGTTTAGACAGCTCTCCGGACGGCTTTACAGCTCTGCCTCTGGACCAGTTCTTTCTCTACCGTCCTGTTTCTCTACCTCCCTCTGTCTGTCCATCTCTCTGCACAGATCTTCTCTTTTTCCTATCGCTACCCCACCCTTGTATGCTCTCTTTCTTTCCAGCTCTGACTTTCTTCCCTCTCTTTCTCTTCATCTCTCCTCTGTTTTACAGTTTCCTTCCTCATCTCTATTTCTGTCACTTTCTGTCTCTCTTCTCGCCTATCTCTACCACCTGTCTTTCCTTTTCTATTTCTCTATTTATATTTCTTATTGATTTGACTTCTCTCTCTCTCCCTCTCCATTTTCTCTCGTGATCATCCTAACTACTTTAAATTTCCTGTTATTCCAACATCTGCGATATCTCAGGATTGGCATCTGGTAACTGACTCTTCTATTACCATGTTGTGATGTTCCTGGTTCTGTAAGTTAAGGAATTTGGGATTATATCCTGCACATTTGGGATATCATGTTATGGACTTCGGGCAGTGTTTAATGCTATGGAGTGTGCTGAGTTTTTTGTCAGCCGGGAATTGACCCAGTTGTGGAATGCTCCCGATGGGCAGGTCCAGACAGTGCGACGTTCAAAGACTTTGCAGTGCTGTTCACACTACACTGTGTGTGCCACCCTGAGTAGTTTCAAATCCAAATTTAAAGGATATGGTTGTGATTATATAGCCACATTTTTATAATGTGGATCTTTAAAACATTTTCCTTACAGGTATACATTGGTGAAGGATAAAAACTACATCAGAGTCCCACATTTCTAAATAAGGATGACTTAGTTCGTTTTGTTTGTCGTAGCCAGAATGTCTCCATGTCAGGCACGATTTAATTACAAACCCTAATTTCTGAGGGCGGCAAGGGCAGCAATCCCGGGAGGTGGTACCGTCCTTGTCTCCACTTACACGGAGGCAGAGAGACTGAGGGTGGGTGACTGGTCCAGGGTCCCACAGCTGGCAGGGGCAGAGCCGGGACTCAGGCGCCCCATCTGTACCGGCATCCACTCTGGTCCACACCGGATGGTCGTCTCTCGAGTGTGTTGGAGCTTCTGAGATGACAGGTGTGGTCCAGTCACAGCAGTCAGGCTCCACGTGCCTCCAGGTCAGGGCACATTGTTCAGTCCCTTCAAATCACCAAAGGAAACATTTCAACCTCACTAATATGAGCAAATAAACAGTCAATTGTAAAAGCCGTAACTCTGCTTAATTATTTAACCACAGAAGGGAAAGAGTAGATTTTAAAACTTCGTCTTATAAGAAAAAAAGATTCTGTATCTACATTCAGTGAGGGATGTTGACTTAGCATGGTGACCATTTCAAAATATGTACAAATATTGAATCGTTGTGTTGAGTAACTGAGCCTAATGTAATATTTTATGCCAATTTTATTTTTAAAAATACATTTTTTTTAAAAGAAAGGAAAAGTAGTGGACTGAACAGAGTAGTTGGGGGCCCTGCTATAGGGACAGACAGGATGGCAGAGGCAGCCATAGTCTTTGCAAACAGAGGCCTTGCCTGTATCAGTGTTTCCAACACGCTTCGTCCTCTTTTCCACAGCAGTGTTCAGACATAAAGCAAAAATGTGGGTGTGTGAATAGTAGATCCTTTTCTAAAAATACTTTATAATAAACTCTTGAGTGACCTCAACCATGGTCTCTTCAGTGTCACCGCTCATGTTTGTCACATAAGCTCATGTTTGGTACATAAGCTTTGTTATAAAAACACAGAGTAAAATGTAGCTTTTTGCCTTTTCATGATACACCTCAAATATTTGGTGTGTTCTGTCTTTTTCTGCATGGAAAGACCCTTCACTGAAAGTCATCAGATGGGGTCTCCTTTTTTGAAAGTTGAAATGAAGACACCCACTGATGATGTTATTGAATGGCTAATAAAGTATTTATTGTATTACCTCACAGACATGGTACCATATTCACATACATTAAAGTCTTGCCTGCTTATGGCTCATATGATAGTGTCATGAAGTAAAGTGAAAGTCATTTGGTCCTGTTCAACTCTTTGCGACCCCATGGACTGTAGCCTGACAGGCTCCTCTGTCCAGGGGATTTTCCAGGCAAGAATATTGGAGTGGATAGCCATTCCCTTCTCCAGGGGATCTTCCCAACCCAGGGATCGAACCCAGGTCTCTATCATTGCAGGTGGGTTCTTCTATTTGAGCCACCAGGGAAACCTTGGACCCCCTATATTCAGTGAGACTGTCTGATCTCTTAATGAAAAGTTACAGAAGTCTTGTGCTGTCTTTCTAATCAAAAGACCTCTTAATATATTGGAATGTCATTACATTGTAAGCAAAATCTCTATTTTGATTTGCAGAATGGAATTTTTTGTTTCATGTCTCAGATTTCTTTAGTATTTTTTCAACATCCTACATTTCTCTTCTATTTTTAGCTCATGAACATGCAATATATGTACAACTGTAAAAAGTAATAAAACTGAACATATCGAAATGGTTAGTTTTATTTTTCTTGTTTTGCCTTGTGTATTTGGCCTAAAGTATTAGAATTACAACAGGAAGACAAGATGGATCATGAAAACATATAAAAAATACCATTTTGTATTATGTATCATGAAATAATCGCTTTCTCTTGACATATCACCTAAAATAGTCTGAGTAATCCTATTTTGAACCAACTCTATGAAATCATTCTCCCTTGTGTTTAGCTAGTTTGAATTAAAATGAACTCAATTATATTATGAGTTGTTTTGTTAAACAGGAACGTTCAACTCAATGCTTCATGGGAAGACAGTGTTATCTCTCAGTTTTGTTTTATTATTCATTGTCATTCAAGAAAAATCCAACCTTGTGTGATGGAAATGGTGCTGGTTTGGGTGGAAACTGGCCACCCAAATCTAATCAGCTCCATCTGTGCTTGGTCTAAGAATGGGCCACAGAACTGAGGTACAGCTGGAGGCTCCCTGGGAGTCTGGGGCCTCCCCAGGGGGAGCTTCTTATATGGAAAGAGGCGGAGAGGGAGCTCCAGGGTCTGGCCATGGACTAAAACCTCAAGACTTCAGTGGTGTCATCACAATGAGAATATCCTGTGTTGGGAGTGAACCTGCGTCTACACCACGACCATAGCTGGGGCTTGAGTCAGACATCAGTGTATGACTTTAATCTGAGAAGAAGCTCTCCCCTGATGCTTGGGCTGGGTAAGAATGATGCGACCAGTCCTCTTAGGAAGGCAAAGACCTCAGATGTTCGCTCTCAGATTTTCCTTTAAAAAGATCCATTAGAGAAAATAGAAAAATTATACATTTATTTATATCTCTTGTACTATGAATCGAACATTATTTTATGCCTATGCCTTTTATAGAAATACACAGACAAACATAGAAATGAGGGGCATACTTGTTAATATAGTTACCTAATAGAAAATACGGTTAAACAAGAGACAAGAGGAATGGGGATATGACTTGAATGTGCAGTGAGGTCCGACTGTGTGAGCTGAAGCCTTGACCTTAGCCATGGAGCCCTGCTTCCCTCGGGGGCTGGATGGGTGGAGTGCAGGGCATGGACTCCTACTCTGGACTTGCTGGGTTGGTGGGGACAGCTGCTCTTCACGCTCACATTGCTGAGCAACCCTCTGCTATTCACTCATCACACTGTCATCTGATGTTAGTGCCCCTAGTAAGCCTTGCTTGGGTTGACTCTGAAGTAATTTTGTCCTTTTGGGGGGATTTAGATGGCTCAGTGTATGAGATTTCATTGCACAGATGAGGTTAGGGCCTCCATATCTCTGTTCTTATGAGGAAGAAAGCATCTCACATCTGTCCACACAGCTTGGTTCAGGGATCGGGTCTTGTGTCACCCCATCTGCACTGAGAAAATGAATCAAGATGTACCAGCCTCAGTAAGTCACAGATCATGGAAGACCACGGCTGACTGGTGGAACGTCAGGGATGACGTCCTCTCTGCTCTTTCCCTCAGGGCTGTGAGCATGGTTGAAGGTGCAGCATGTGAACATCCTGGGTGTAAGTTTCCCAACTCACCTAGGAGCTCATTGGAGGGACAGTATACAGAAACAATGGGGAATCCGGATCCCAAAGCCTAGCGTATGTGTGATAACAATCGTGTGCTGTGCAGAAAGACATTTTCTTCTGTTAGCTGTGACCCTTTGAAAGTGAACAAAGTTAAGTTGTGGTTTAATTGTGCTTATTTTCTTGTGACATCCCAGCTACCCCTTGCACAAGCCCAAACAGTAGGGGCTAGTTTGACTTTGAGCATTTTCCACAAATCAACCACATTTGACAGAGCAGGTGAACAAAGAAGCCTGAAAGAATGCCACCCCACCAGCCGCACCAGCGCCCTCCTGCAGCCACTCAAGCAGCCTCCCCACGGCCACTGCCCTCCCCTCTCTGCACCGAGCAGGGCGAGAGGGGCAGGAAGTTCCTGAGAAGCTGGAAACCACAGGCGACTCTGCCTTTGGGGCCCTGGTGGGGAAATCAGCTGCACTAAACTCTCAGCAATTTGCAAGTTCACCCTCTTGCCTTCAATGCTTAATACACTGTTCCTTCCCAATGAAGAAATAGTTCCAAATCTCTTAGACGAGGCCAGTGTATTTTGTCCAGAGAAGTCTGATCCAATTCATGAGAACCAAGGAGCTGACCTAGGTTAGATTTCATCTATCTTGTGGCTGGTTGTTTATTTTTTTATTTTCAAATGGAGACCTCATTTTGGTTTCACATGAATTTGTTTCACACGCACTGAAGCTGACTGTAAACAGACAAGCAAAAAGCCTTCCCAGTTGTAAATGAGACATTGTTGTAATTCTAGTACATAAAAGATTTTCCGTTAAGAGGATCTATTAGAGAAAATTAGAAAAACATACCATCACTTATTTTTTTCTCACTTGTCCTATAAATTGAACATTTTTTTACGCCTTTGCCTTTTTTAGAAATACACAGACACATCTAGAAATGTTGTACACATAGACATACATAGTGTTGTACTTGTTAGTATCATTACCTAGGAGAAAGTATGGTTAAAGGACATGAACATTATTTCATAGAAAAGGAAATTTAATAGACTTAAATATGTGAAAAATGCTAATGCTCACCCATAATAAAAGAAAAGCAAATTAAAATAGCAAACATATACTACTGTTTACTCATCCAATTAGCAAAATCCTGACATTTCACAGCACTCTCCTGGCATTCACATACCTCTGGTACAAACACAAAATGGTGATATCTCCACTGGCCATATCTATTAAAATGACCAATACACAGAGTCTTAATGACATAAAACACTATTAGAATTTCAGCATTTTAAAAATGCAGCAAAATGTGTAAATAAAACACTAGTGTATTATGAGGAAATGGTTTTATAAGGTATTGTACATTCACCAGCAAAATATGATCTAGCTGTCTAAGCATCTTCCTACATTTACAGTAAAGGAGCTTTAGATTGTGTCAGTGGAGAGAAGTACAAAACAATATATTCTGTATGCTACCTTTGAGCATAAAGAGGGAAATTAGAATATATATACATGCATATATTTATATGTACACTCATTTACTATATAGGATGCAGAGAAAATGAAATCATGACTTGAAAGAGGAGGAGAGGTAGAGACTAATGCATTTTTTAGAGGGTTTTGATTGATTTTTCGATCCTTGCAGAGATATTATCTGACAATTTTAGAAGGCCCCTGAAATGCAGATTATTTTTTCAATGACACTTCCTGATTAATATTCCATTTCTTTAAATAACTATATTTTTTGAAGATGCATAGTAGTCTGTCACAGGACATTGTTTACTTTTTAGTTTCTTATTGGTGATTACGGTTCACTGGGGGCTGCAGTAAATAGTACTACAGTGAATGAACATCCGGGCACATAAATCTTAGTACATACATTTTGTTTCCTTAGGAAACTGATGAGTGAATGGTAAGATAACTTCCCACGTAAAGCATGTGGTAGCTTGTGTAATGAACTCTGTGATGGTTCCTTGATGCCTGAGATCTGAGCTGGCGGTGCTGAAAGTTCCAGTCACTTGATGCCTCAACCCCTGGCTGCACGTGAGAATTACTGAAGGAGCATTTTTAGAGTCCAATACCTGGGCTGTGATGAAGGCTGGAACTCGGTAACTTTTTTCTTACATGGTTATTTATTTATCTGTTTATTATTTCTATGTATTATTTATTTATTTGTCACTGTAATTATTTATTTACAGCTATAATAAGAGAGCCACTGGTGTAATGAAAAAGCAGCAGGATTTAAGTCAGGTGGACCTGGCCCATAAAGACTCCCGGCACAGCTCTGGGTTTAACTTTGGGCATAGTTCATAGACTCTCTGGGACCTCCACTTCTTATCAGTCAACTGGAGATACTAGGTGACAAAATACAGGCTTGGCGATCAGAGAGACCCAGCTCTAAAATGGTTGTGACGAGCACATACCTCCACATCTTCAACTGTAAACTGTGACCTGTAACTGTACCTTCCTTACAGTTAGAGGACTAAAAAAACCACCTGGTGAAGAGTAGATACTGAGTTCCTGCTCTGTCCATATCTAACCTGGCTGCAGGGGAAATGAGATTAGAGATGGCTTTCAGGGCTTATGGGTATGTGTGGAATCCACTGTTTCTACAGCAGAGGCACCAACAGTAGAAGTTGTAACGTTGCTGAGGACTTGCAGGGACCGAGTGTCATTAACTCGTCAGGAGACAGGGCAGTTCAGTTCAGTTCGGTTCAGTCGCTCAGTCATGTCCGACTCTTTGCGACCCCATGAATCGCAGCACGCCAGACCTCCCTGTCCATCACAAACTCCCAGAGTTTACTCAAACTCATGCCCATCGAGTCACTGCAGCTCTATTACACAGATGAGGAAATAACAGCACAGAGACCTTCCACTAGTTGCCCGAGTCACACAGAGGCTCATACAGACCCAGGGCTTAAACCCAAGCCCACGAGGGCCAGAGTCTGCACGCTTTACCCTCCACTCAATGCCCCTCTGGTGTTGGTGCAGTTTTCATGGGATTAATGCGAAGAGCAGGAGCAGTGCCTGTGAGACGCTAGTACAGATCTGAGCACACCCAGTGTATGTCATGCTGGGTGTCACCCTGTCACCATAGGAACATCCCAAACCAATGGGTCTGAATCTGGTGACTCTGAAAGAAAAGGAACTTGGGCACCTTTGTTTGACAGTAGTTTCACTTGGAGCCAGTGCTCCAAAGAAGCACCGTAACTACCATCTCAGGGAAAGACTTAGAGCTGTGGTGTTGACTATTATTTCCATCAGTGCTGAATTTGACAGATCGGTTGCCATGCTGCTTCTTACCTTGGTTAGATTTCATGAAATTAAAGTACAGAGACAAAGGGGACTTCTGGATATTTTAAATTTTTTTGTGCCTATTATGAAAATCAGTGATTTGAAAAACTGTTACACAATAATGACATCATAGATAAACACACATATGAACTGAGATATCTTAAACCTACCAAGAATGTAGAGTGTTTCTGGGACAATAGATGATGAAGGAAAGTTGACCTTTTTGTAGCACCCCCCTCTCACGAGATCTTCCCGTCACAGCAGATGCCTGTTCTCCTAAACACACAGGAGGTGATGACGACAAAGTAGACTGTTCTCATGAGGAAGGGTAAGAGGTAGGTGTAATAGGCAGAGGTGTTCATGAGCTGCAGCTGCAGGGTACCTAGGAGTTATTTTGGTTAGTTTCAAGTGTTCTTTTGAGAGGAGAGGACATATTAACGAAAGCAGTGATCACAATTACTTATTTCTGGTGACCAACAATGAAATAGTACTTCTCATACCCCAAACCCCAAACAAAACATGTACAACCACCATGACCACCACCACCAGGAAAAATCAGAATCCAGTTGACAATTCAAGTCCATCAACAACCTCAGCTAAATTCACTAGAACCTTCCAGAATATTAAAAAGCAAGATTATGTTTTTATCGAATGAGTCCAAAGGAAAAATATTTGTCATAAAGAGCATTTAGCATCCCCTAAAGGAAAAATATTTGTGATAGATAGCATTTAGCATCCCCTTCATCTCTGAGTAATAGTAACAGGCAATATTCATTAAGAAAGTGAAAGTATTAGTCACTCAGTCGTGTCTGACTCATTGTGACCCCATAGACTGTAGCCCACCAGGCTTCTCTGTCCATGGGATTTCCCAGGCAAGAATACTGGAGTGGGTTGCCATTTCCTTCTCCAGGGGATCTTCCCAACCCAAGGATTGAACCTGGGTTGACTGCATTGCAGGCCGATTTTTGATCATCTAAACCACCCGGGAAGCCCACTAATCAAATATCAAATGCATTATTCTGAGAGGTCTGCATGCAAAATTCTAATCTCATTTAAGTTTTCAAATAACCTATGAGATTATCACTTTCAACCCCCTTTTACCAGTAAACTGAGGACAGTTTTCTGGTGTCACACATATAGAAAGTACCAGAAACTACATTTCAATCCCAGCAACCTGATTCTGAAGAACACATTCTTAGCTGCTCTGTAGTCCTGCATCTCATGTGCAATAAATACCCGGACATCAAAGTTAAGCATAAATAGCAACTTGAATTGCTGATATGGAAGTATCTGAGCCATTGCATGTTGTGCATCAGTGAAATTCCTATGAAGGGGATAAACCAGGGAAACTTGGCTGTGACACATTGGGGTGGGTGAGAGGTTTTGATAAAGAGGACATTTCACAAAGTGGAAGAAAGTCTTTAGTCCAAAAGTCCTGAAACATCAGGAGCTCATGCCTCACTTATCTATCTTTCTTGGATGTCTAACATCATGACTGTGATGTCGTAGGATAACTGCCCTTAAGCTCCTTTGAAGTTTTGCAACAAATATATGATGTCAAAAAATAATTAACAACACTGATGATGAGCCTGACTTGGCTGCTCGATGGACCACAGGGCTGACTTTCTTCCTGTATGAGTTTCACTTTCCTATGTTTTATCTTTATGGAGTCAGAACTCCAGAATCACTAGCACCTGGTGTGGAAAGGATCTCAGAAGGGGACATGCTCGTAACTCACTGCCCAGGGTCAGGTCAGGTGTTAGCTGAGTTCCAGGCCCCCTGACACTAGAAATGGAGGAGGGATCAGCAGGACCAGAGCCAGTGCTTCTAAATTCACTGAGAACTTTCATACAGGGAGAAGGGGCCACCAACTAGTACTGATCCTGTGCCAGCTAAATGGACACCCTATGGAGACATTCCACATAGGCAATCTTTGTAGTAACAGAGTTGGGTGCAATTATTCCCAGTTGGCAGAAGAGGGCAGTATTGCTCAGAAATAGAAGTAATGTACCCACATTTGTGCAACTGATAATAAAAGAACCCGGGTTGAAGTCCAGGCTGCGATAATTCAGAAGCCCACGAACTTACACCCCTGCCCATGGATCCACCCTGTCTCAGGGCCTTAGCTTTGGGATTCTTGTTCTATCTCTATATCTTATAGGAGGAATAGAGAACTAAGTGTGTGAACCATTGATTCAGATGGCCTGGGTTGAATCCCCAGATCTGGCTACACGACTTTGTACAAGGGACTGAGACAACCTGCATTGACCTGTATGCTGCTGCTGCTGCTGCTATATAAACAGGTTAAAAGTTCTGAGATATCTTCCCCAAATAGCAATTTTCACATTTAAAAAGTTATCTGTAACTGTTTCCTGGCAATAATGAGCTTGCAGAGCCTGTTCAGGCCACTCACGATTTGAGATAATCATGTAACCACATCATTAGTCTACGAAACAGTGTTCATCTTCCTCCTCTCTGTGGGACTGTGTCCAGCTCATCGGAAGTGGTGTTTGATCATTAAGAATCAAGTTAGCAAGAACGGTGGGGGTGATTGCTTCACTTCGCCCTTGTGGAAAATTTTAGCTCTTCTATCAGAAGTCCACTTTTGATAAATTTAAGAATTGTTCTAGAACAAAGACTGACACCATGTCCCACCTGCTGTCTGCTGCACACAGTGGAGGTGTTGCTCTAGGACCTTGCTTCAGACGTTTAAGCTCCCCCATCCATTAAATCATTGATGTCTCTTAAAAAAAAAAAAAAAGAAAAGAAAAAATAATTGTTCTATACTGCTATTCTAGTTAAGAATAGTTGTTATGTACTTTAAAAATTAGTATGTTTATGACCCAGCTATCCCACTGCTGGGCGTACACACCGAAGAAACCAGAATTGGAAGAGACATGTGTACCCCAATGTTCATCACAGCACAGTTTACAATAGCTAGGATATGGAAGCAACCTAGAGGTCCATCGGCAGATGAAAGGATAAGGAAGATGTGGTACATATACACAATGGAATATTACTCAGCTATTAAAAAGAATGGATTTGAATCAGTTTTAATGAAGTGGATGAAACTGGAGCCTATTTTACAGAGTGGTAAGCCAGAAAGAAAAGCACCAACACAGTATATTAATGCATATTTATGGAATTTAGAAAGATGGTAATGATGACCCTATATGCAAGACAGCAAAAGAGACACAGATATAAAGATCATACTTTTGGACTCTGTGGGAGAAGGCGAGGGTGGGATGATTTGAGAGAATAGCATTGAAACATGTATATTACCATAAATGAAACAGAAGACCAGTTCAAGTTTGATGCATGAAACAGGGCACCCAAAGCTGGTGCACTGGGACAACCCTGAGGGATGGGATGGGGAGGGCGGGGGAGGGGGTTCAGGATGGGGGACACATGTACACCCGTGGCTGATTCATGTCAATGTATGGCAAAAACCACCACAATATTGGAAAGTAATTAAACTCTAATTAAAAAAAATAAATAAATTTTTAAAAATACATAAAAATGAAAAAAAGACAGTATGTTTAATTAGCTATCAATGATCTGGGCATCCCCAGGATAACATTTGCAAACCCATTACTCCAATTTATCAGGATTGATCCTACAGGTTCCCTTTGTCACCAGCTCAAGAAGTTTGGTGTTAGCTCTTTTTTCCCCCTTTTATCTTAACTCTCCTTCCCCAACACGGTTATTTCAGCTCTAGAACTGTGCTCTCTAAGCAGGCTGTGCCTTTGTGATAGCAGTGGCCTTAGCCAAACCACTTAACCTGTCCATGTCTCAGATTCCTCAGGTGAAAGCTCCTGAGAAATTAGGGCTGTGGTAATTAAATGAGTTAATTGAATACAAACGTACTATATGGAAGGAAAATGTTTTTTCTCCCTACCCTCCTAAGTTTTCTGGCTGAGGCCTTATAAATTGGACTGACAAAAGACAGATTAATTGGAGGAAAAAAGTGGGTTATTCACGTGTACGTTGCATAGACATATGGGAGACATACTCAGAGATGGGTAACTCAAAGGAGTCCTTAGAACTGAGGGTCTATTTACCTAGACCTGGAGGGGGAGAAGAACCTTTATGGAAAAGCAGATGACTCTTTGGACAGATAAACGGGCCTTTGAGGGGATATACGGGAGAGGTGATGGTGGTTTTGTGTGTCTGTGTGTCTGGGTGTGGCGTTGGCTTCTCTTCTCCCAAAAGAGATTATAGTTACTTCCTACAGGGGACTTAGGACAGCTGAGTTCTTTGGGGGAGGCTCTGCTTTTAAGCAGATAAGGAATTTCAGGAACTGAAATGCCTTCAGCTCAAAATAATCCTTATGTTAAGTGGCATATTTGGGGATGGCATATCCTGATCCCCTTCAATATATAAGACCAGGTAATAGTGCTAGAACATTCCTGACAAGCAGCAAGCACTCTCTGAGTGTGTGTAGCTGTGATTGCCATGACTGCCACATAGGATCCTCTGTGAGCATCTATAACGGAGGTTTGGGTCCAGCTCACCTGTACCCCAGCTTGTGACCTTAGAGTTAAAGGTGAGGGAGAACCCTATGCCTCACCACTCCTTCCTTCAGGATTCTGAACCACTAGAGAGAACGGACGTAAGAAGGCAGTAGAACCAGATGGAGCAGAGACATGTGGGTAGATGTGATCCCCTGAGCCCCTGGTTCTCCCTGGAAGCTGACACTTGAGGACAACTTGTCTAGAGCCAAGAAAACGACGAGGTCAGAGGTCTCTGTCTCAGGGAGCAGATATTTGCTTCATATTTAGAAATTAGAGCTGCAGTGTTCCTGCTGCCACTGTGAAACCTGAGTTCTTTCTTTCCTGCAGATTATAATCCCTCTCCTCTCCTTGGGCTAAGGAAAAATTGAGTATGAACTGACTTGCTTTTTGTGTTAACCTGATTAACACTTGCCTATTTACCAATTATGTGTGAGCTAAATCACATTACAGAGTTATCCGTAGCAGCCTGTTCTACGACGGTGGGACTCGTGTGTGCTCTTTCATTTTAAGATTTAATCTGAATGTCAGCTATTTACTCCTGCTGGTGCAGGGCAAGTGGAAGCAGGCCTCAGCAATTGCGGGTGGGGTCCTGCAAGCTTACCAACAACGGGAGGGTGCAGACACCCACAGATGATCCGTTCTGCCAGGGACTCATGGAATGAGATTAAAGCACATATATACACACAGAGTAAACCGTATGTCCCAAAGGTGACTCTGCCGGGGATTTTGGTTTTGTTTTGCTTGTGCATTTTTAATGTCCTCTGTGGCATCCTCCAGCCATGCTGAATAGCATTCCTAGGCATTCCAAGTTTTCTCTGAGATTATTATTCTTTTGTTTTTATTTGTTTTTTACTGTGTTGGTCACCAAGTTACACAGACTTTGAGTCATCCACTCATACTCTGATAATTCTATTGTTCAGTTCAGTTCAGTTCAGTCACTCAGTCGTGTCCGAATCCTTGCGATCCCATGAATCGCAGCACGCCAGGCCTCCCTGTCCATCACCAACTCCCGGAGTCTACCCAAACTCATGTTCATCGAGTCTGTGATGTCATCCAGCCATCCCATCCTCTGTTGTCCCCTTCTCCACCTGCCCCCATTCCCTCCCAGCACCAGGGTCTTTCCAATGAGTCAACTCTTCGCATGAGGTGGCCAAAGGATTGGAGTTTCAGCTTCAGCATCAGTCCTTCCAATGAACACCCAGGACTGATCTCCTTTAGGATGGACTGGTTGGATCTTCTTGCAGTCCAAGGGACTCTCAAGAGTCTTCTCCAACACCACAGCTCAAAAGCATCAATTCTTTGGCGCTCAGCTTTCTTCACAGTCCAACTCTCACATCCATACATGACTACTGGAAAAACCATAGCCTTGATTAGACAGACCATTTTTGGCAAAGTAATGTCTCTGCTGTTAAATATACTATCCAGGTTGGTCATAACTTTCCTTCTAAGGAGTAAGCGTCTTTTAATTTCATGGCTGCAATCACCATCTGCAGTGATTTTGGAGCCCCCAAAAATAAAGTCTGACACTGTTTCCACTGTTCCCCATTTATTTCCCATGAAGTGATGGGACCAGATGCCATGATCTTAGTTTTCTGAATGTTGAGTTTTAAGCCAACTGTTTCACTCTCCTCTTTCACTTTCATCAAGAGGCTTTTCAGTTCCTCTTCACTTTCTGCCATAAGGGTGGTGTCGTCTGCATATCTGAGGTTATTGGTATTTCTCCCGGCAATCTTGATTCCAGCTTGTGCTTCTTCCAGCCCAGCATTTCTCATGATGTACTCTGCATAGAAGTTAAATAAGCAGGGTGACAATGTACAGCCTTGACGTACTCCTTTTCCAATTTGGAACCAGTCTGTTGTTCCATGTCCAGTTCTAACTGTTGCTTCCTGACCTGCATACAGGTTTCTCAAGAGACAGGTCAGATGGTCTGGTATTCCCATAATTAATTCTGTTATTAAGCTCTAGTAATTTTATTGAACAACACATATGCTTCCTTATGTAATAGAAACACATGTATCTTGATTGATTAAAATTACAGCATATTCCAAGAGAATGTGGAGAATGGGGCTTCCCTGCTCAGTCTGATCTATTTGTTCTGTAGTAGGACTTGTATCTTTGGTCTGTACTTGGTCTGTTTATGACATGGAAGTCAGAAGTAACAGAGAACTCTGGCCTTTTAAAAATTTATGTGGAAAGAAGTATAAGAGAGTGAGAAATCTATAAGAAAGGCTATTCGTGAACTCTGACCTGTGATGTCATGGTTAAGTATGTGGGCCCTACAGTCTAGCTCCCTAGGTTCAAATCCACTGATTAGCTCTGGGAAAGTGTACACCATTTCTCCCCTGGAACAATACAGATGACATTGCTAGTACCCATTGTCTAGACTTATGTTTTAAGAATTTAGAGAAATAATCCATATGTAGTGTGTTGAAGTATGGTCCCCCAAAAGATATGTCCAGGTTCTAATCCCCAGAATTTATGAATGTTACCTTATTTGGAAAAAAAAGGGGGCTTTGCTGATTTAATAAAGTTAAAGACTGTGAGACGAGGAGGCTGTCTTGGATTATCTGGAGAGGTCCTAAATCAAATGACAAGTATCCTTACAAGACTGAGGCTGAGAAAGATATCAACAGATGAGGAAGTGGCTATGTGGCCAGGGAGGTAGAGATCAGACTGACTTAGCCAGAAGTGAAGCGAAGCCAACAGCCACCAGAAGCGGGAATAGACAAGGAATTGACTCTCTGATACATTACCTCTGGAGGGAGCACAGCCTATCACCACCTTGGTTTCAAACTTTGGCCTCCGGAACTGTGAGAGAATAAATTTCTGTTCTTTAAAACCAAGTTTATAGTAGTTTGTTATAACAGCCAAGGGAAATAGTACAAAATAGAAACTATGTAAAGTTCCTGGTGTATAGCAAATAATAAATATTAAGTATCATTATAATTTCCCCTGAACTCTAGAAAAATGTGGCCTAATAGATCCTGGTTTCTTTGTGGTCTATCGGATCACTTAAGTTACTCCTCCTTGCATGAGGAGTCACTAGTACCGAGTTGCCAAGAATGGAAGATTTTTCTTTGGCACTTCAGAGAGGGCAGAAATGTTTGTCAAAGTCTCCAACACTTTCTTAGAGAAAGGAAATGTTGATGGCAGTTCCTACATTCTGAGCCAAGGCAGAAACACACAGTGCACAGATAATGAAGTTTCTATTTATATCATGGGCCTGTACAGACTTCTCCACCAGTAGAACCCTGGCAGTTGGACCACAGATCCCACATGTGTCCAAATATATTTTGTGTGACTTAGCCAATCTCGAGGCTTCCTGGAGCTGCAAACACAAGCAGATGGTCCTGGCAGGGGTGACGCCACAGCATATTTGCTGAAAGCGTCCTCTGGAAGCTTCTTATAGGAGAGGGATTTTGCATGTGAGGTAGGGTGACCACGACAATGAGCCTGGTTTGTCTGACTGCCCGGAGTTCCCCTGTTGTACTAGCACCCCAAATGGTTTAGCAGTTGTCACTCTCAAAAATGTCCCAGTTTAGGTGAAAAATTCTGTGCTTACTTCAATGTGAAGACCCATCATAGTCAGCTTGCCAAGGAGCAAGATCTAAACTCACAGGAAAAGGTTTCTCTCCTAATGAGTTAGACAATTTTGTAACAGTAGCTCTAAAACTGACAGAGGTAAGGATCATAGATTCATGTGTATCTCTGTAAGATACTTTTTCCCCCTCATGGCTGGAAAATTAAAAGGCCCCAAAGACCAAATAGAGAGAAACGGATAATGAAAAATCCAGAATACTAGCAGATAATTAATATTAAATGTCCTTAACATTTTGGAGAACTTACTACCAGAGTCCCAGTCACAATGGATGAAGGGATTCTTGGAGAATGCAGTTCATACTCCAGATCTACCAAGGTGAAAAAAGATATGCTCATTGCAGGTACTGTGTGACTCATGGTCTGCAAGGGTATACTGTTTTCTGTGGAGCAGTGCATCCCACATCCAGCTGGCCATGCCCACCTGGGCCAACATGGTGAACGAGTCTACAGGATTTCTAACTGACCATTATCCCTACTGCATTGGGAGATGGCTGGAATCAAGCCGTGGGGCAGACCGTCCAACTGGAGGGAGTGAAGTGACATCCCATTTTCTGAAACTTTGTGGTGTGTTTCAGATGGCATGGTGGAGAGGTAGGAAGAAGGCAGAAAGATGACAATATTGGGGAAGAATCATTTCAATGGGAAAATCCTTCTCTCAGTGGAGGACAATAAGCCAACAAGAGATTTAGTTGAAAGAGGGAACTATTATCAGAATTATTGGTATGGCTAGATCCAAATTTGATAAAGTATCCTTTGAGGGAGTCTAGTTTTCTTAGGATACCATCCTCAACTCTCCAGAGATGAAGGAAAAAGATTGGAAAAGCCCAGCCCCACCATATCCCTATGATTTC
The DNA here is from genome assembly GCF_910594005.1 of Cervus elaphus. NCBI lineage: Eukaryota > Metazoa > Chordata > Mammalia > Artiodactyla > Cervidae > Cervus > Cervus elaphus. Next base: position 58,466,013 of record NC_057832.1, read on the forward strand.
AGAATTTGATGGAAAGAAGGAGGTTGTGGACAGGGTGATAGAGGTAAAGGGGAGACCTGGACATGCTTGAAAAGTAGAAAAAAAGGTACAAACTATTGTAAGTATCATATAACATGCAATAATGCTATATATTGTTGGCACACAGATAAAGCTTCCTAGGTGGCACAGTGGTAAAGAATCTGCCTGCTGATGCAGGAGACGCAAGAGGCCTGGGATTGATCCCTGGGTAGGGAAGATCCCCTGGAGGAGGAAATGGCCATCCACTACAGTATTCTTGCCTGGAATATTCCTTGGATGGAGGAACCTGGAGGGCTACAGTCCATGGGTCACAAAGCGTTGGACACAACTGAAGCAACTGAACACACCCCCCCCCACACACCCACCCCCACACACACACACACTCCCCCCCCACACCCCCCCACACACCCCCCCCACACACCCCCCACACACACCCACACACACACACACCCCACACACCCACACACACACACCCCCCACACACCCCCCCCACACATACACACACCCCCACACACATACACACACACCCCCACACACACACCCCACACACATACACACACACACACACACACACACGGGTAATAAAATTATGCCAACATGCCTGGGGAGCGTATACATTCCCTGGAAGAACCAGTTATACCTGGGGAGAAGAAAAGGAGACAGAGATGGGCCATGGTGGGGGTTGTCTCTGTTATCATTCTCCCCAAATTGTGTTAGAAGCAATAATTCTGAAAATGGAGACGGGGGCCTGACTTCCATGTCCCTGCCCTCCTGTCCCTCTAGAGAGCCATTACTTCTGGCTCCTCACAAGGTTCAGGCCAGAACTGTGTATTCGTGGGTATGAGATTCACTATGCTCTTCCCTCCTAGCAGGCAACTGCCAAACTTTGCCTAAAACCCAATTATTATATATTCTGGATCCATGGATTCAAAGTCACATATTTCCTCATGGGCAGAATAGTGTGAGATTTTAGCAAGCAACTTTTTCAGCCAATCAACGACCCATTTATACATGAGGTTAATGGCACCAGGAGAAGCTCAGACTAAGCAGGGAGTGGAATGTTTTGGGGAGAATCCAATAAACCTGTGGGTACTTGGAAGGAAATGAGTTAGGCTACATGGAAAGTGTTTTCCCATGTTTATAATAAGGACTCTCTCCCCTTTATGTACTCCTCCAGACGACTGTTTCCCAAAATGTGGTCACCAATTTGGCACTCCAATATTGGCTCTCCAATTCAGTGGGCCCAACCTAGACCCACTGAATCAGAAACTCTGGGAGTGGTGCTGTCTATCTTTGTTTTAACAAGCCCTTTAGGTGAGTCTGAGGGACACTGAAGTGTGGTAACCACTTCTCCAGACTCACACCTTGGCCCGTGATGATTAAAAGTCATCATGACTATGATTGCTTTGTAGAGGATACAGATGTCGAATTAAAATGTTGTATTCCTGAAAACTTATGTAATGTCATACAGCAATTTTATCTTAAAGTCACAAAACTGGAAGTAAATGACCACTACCATCCTAATAGGCCCCATTCCCATCACCCTATCCAATTCAACCAAAAAGAAAACACAGTAGAACAAAGAGGTCAGCAAAACCCAAGTGAAGGACAAACCTAAGCTAGTCATTGGAGTAAATTATTGGAGAATGTTAACGGTAAAGAAAATTAATCACAATGGTTTTAAATGATAGTGAAAACTAAAAATAAGAAAAAGAACTAATATAACGCTAAAATTAAAATCCAATAAAATAAGCTAAAAATCAGAATTAAAGGAGTATCAGTGAAATTTTTATAAAAATAATAACATCTGGCCACATAGTGCCTCCTTCATTTCAGACAGAAGGGGAAAACAGAGAAGAAACAAAAAGGAACAGGGTCCCTGATGGAGTAGGGAGGTGGGTGTGCCTTCCCAGGGTCTGGGGCCAAACCGTCCTACTGTTCCCGATGAAGAAGTGATGGGGGAGGTAGACATGGCCTCATTGCCTTCCCTCCTACTCAGCCCCTCTCAGGACCTTTCAAATCTCCCTAGAAGCCAGAGCAGGTCTTCTTAGACCCATAAAATCCCTGTAACATAAATACCATGTCTGTGACAGTGACAATGCCTCATTTGGTTCTTCTATTTATTTATTTATTTTACCAAAGGTACAAAACATTTGGTCTGTGCTGGTTAATTAGGAGTTAATTTGCTTTGAATTGGTTCAAGTTCTTTGCTTTCATTTTGTTTCCTTGGAATCTTGGCTCTAATGGTTTCAAAGACATACATTTTCCACTAACCATCCAGTAGAGATAAGAACCCTAAGCCCATGGAAATAGCTATTACTATCAGTTGGGTTTAAGGACAATTAAAATGGCTCTTCTAAGTTTTGTTAAGTGTTTTTCCCCCCTCCTTATCTTACTCTTTCTCTTAAATAAGGAGGCACTATTATAAATATCCAAGAGCACAGACAATACCCAAGCAGCCCACATCATTGCCCGGATCTTGGAGGCTGAGGGGAGAACAAGGGCTTTAGTTTGACCCGTCCAACAGAGTCCTCAAGTCCCCGCGCAACTGAGGGTGAACTGCCTACAGCTGTGGCTAATGAGCAATGATGGCCTGAAGGTTGGTGGGGGTTTGTTTCCCTTCTTCCAGAAGAGGCCAGAAGGGAGGTGACCGCCTTCCAGACTACAGATGGGCAGGGTGAAGTGCTAGATCAAATCGGAGGTAAGATTGCAATTGGGGGTGAATATGGCAGGGGTTCCCAACCTCTGGGATCTAATGCCTAACAATCTGAGGTGGAGCTGACATAATAATAATAGAAATAATATGCACAATAAATGTAATATGCTTGAATCCTCCCGAAACCATTCCCCACTACCCACCCCCTCCCCTCTATCCCTCCCTCATTTGTGGGAAAATTGTGTTCCATGAAACCAGTCCCTGGTACCAAAAATGTTGGGGACCTCTGCTCTATGTGATAAAAAACATACTTGTATTACTTCTGAAAAAAAAAAAAAACTTTTAGAATTCATGTTCTCATCTACTAAAAGAGAATAAATATTGGGAATAATAAAACTGAAAGGGAAATTGTACAGTAATAGGGTTGAGAGTGGGTATGTTTTCATTAATCACATTTTGCTTTGGTAATATCAGCATATAGTACAAAAATTTTAGACTAGTAGCAAAAATGCCTTGAAGATGAATTCTCCTTTCTATTCCTGTACCCTGAATCTCGAGATTTTCCATCTCAAGAGGCAACCAAATACATATTGTTAAATTTAGTTCAAAGATTTTTAAATGTTTTAAGTTGTTGGTCAATTATTCTGTATTTCATTTTATTTTATTTTAGGGGAGAGGGCAGACTATGAACTGCCTGTGGTCAGCTTGCTGTGCTTTTTCTTGGCAAATGTCTGTAAACAATCTTTCCATAATCCCTGATGAGCCAATACTTCCAGGTTGTAAATATACCTGTACTCTGAAATAGGATTTTCTAGATTCTGGGATCAGCATGTGGGTAGAACCTAGAATGTCTTTTGCTATTAAAAACAGCTTGACAAAGGGAATTTTAATAAAATATGTTGGAGATGCTTTAAGACTGACCTTAAGAAAAAACATGAGAGAAGGAATGATAATGATGATGATTATAGATGGTTCCCAGCTGATGATGGTTCAACTTGATTTTTTGACTTTACAGTGGGCTTCCCAGGTGGTGCTAGTGGTAAAGAACCTGCCTGCCAATGCAGGAAACTTAAGACAGGCGGGTTCTATCCGTGGGTCAGGCAGATTCCCTGGAGGAGAACATGGCAACCCACTCCAGTATTCTTGCCTGGAGAATCCCATAGACAGAGGAGCCTGGCAGGCTATAGCCCAGAGGGTTGCAAAGAGTCACACATGACTTAGCACACACATTTAGCACATGGTGTGAAAGTGAGACACATTCAGTAGAAACCATGCTTCAGGCTGAGTTTGATATTTTCCTGGGCTAGTGACACAGCAATAGATACCCTCCTGTGATGCTGGCAGAGTCAGCGAGCCACAGCCCCTGGTCAGCACACTCTTGAAACCATTTTGTTTTTCACTTCAGCACAGTATTCAGTGATTTACATGAGATATTCAACACTTTATTATAAAATAGACTTTGTGTTAAGTGATTTTGCCTAACTGTATTCTTTTTATTTATTTATTTATTTTTTTATTAGTTGGAGGCTAATTACTTCACAACATTTCAGTGGGTTTTGTCATACACTGATATGAATCAGCCATAGATTTACACGTATGCCCCATCCCGATCCCCCCTCCCACCTCCCTCTCCACCCGATTCCTCTGGGCCTTCCCAGTGCACCAGGCCCGAGCACTTGTCTCATGCATCCCACCTGGGCTGGTGATCTGTTTCACCATAGATAGTATACATGCTGTTCTTTTGAAACATCCCACCCTCACCTTCTCCCACCAAGTTCAAAAGTCTGTTCTGTACTTCTGTGTCTCTTTTTCTGTTTTGCATATAGGGTTATCATTACCATCTTTCTAAATTCCATATATATGTGTTAGTATGCTGTAATGTTCTTTATCTTTCTGGCTTACTTCACTCTGTATAATGGGCTCCAGTTTCATCCATCTCATTAGGACTGATTCAAATGAATTCTTTTTAATGGCTGAGTAATATTCCATGGTGTATATGTACCACAGCTTCCTTATCCATTCATCTGCTGATGGGCATCTAGGTTGCTTCCATGTCCTGGCTATTATAAACAGTGCTGCGATGAACATTGGGGTGCACGTGTCTCTTTCAGATCTGGTTTCCTCAGTGTGTATGCCCAGAAGTGGGATTGCTGGGTCATATGGCAGTTCTATTTCCAGTTTTTTAAGAAATCTCCACACTGTTTTCCATAGTGGCTGTACTAGTTTGCATTCCCACCAACAGTGTAAGAGGGCTCCCTTTTCTCCACACCCTCTCCAGCATTTATTGCTTGTAGACTTTTGGATAGCAGCCATTCTGACTGGCGTGTAATGGTACCTCATTGTGGTTTTGATTTGCATTTCTCTAATAATGAGTGATGTTGAGCATCTTTTCATGTGTTTGTTAGCCATCTGTATGTCTTCTTTGGAGAAATGTCTGTTTAGTTCTTTGGCCCATTTTTTGATTGGGTCATTTATTTTTCTGGAATTGAGCTTCAGGAGTTGCTTGTATATTTTTGAGATTAATCCTTTGTCTGTTGCTTCATTTGCTATTATTTTCTCCCAGTCTGAGGGCTGTCTTTTCACCTTACTTATAGTTTCCTTTGTAGTGCAAAAGCTTTTAAGTTTCATTAGGTCCCATTTGTTTAGTTTTGCTTTTATTTCCAATATTCTGGGAGGTGGGTCATAGAGGATCTTGCTGTGATTTATGTCAGAGAGTGTTTTGCCTATGTTCTCCTCTAGGAGTTTTATAGTCTCTGGTCTTACATTTAGATCTTTAATCCATTTTGAGTTTATTTTTGTGTATGGTGTTAGAAAGTGTTCTAGTTTCATTCTTTTACAAGTGGTTGACCAGTTTTCCCAGCACCACTTGTTAAAGAGGTTGTCTTTTTTCCATTGTATATTCTTGCCTCCTTTGTCAAAGATAAGGTGTCCATAGGTGCGTGGATTTATCTCTGGGCTTTCTATTCTGTTCCATTGATCTATATTTCTGTCTTTGTGCCAGTACCATACTGTCTTGATGACTGTGGCTTTGTAGTAGAGTCTGAAGTCAGGCAGGTTGATTCCTCCAGTTCAATTCTTCTTTCTCAAGATTAATTTGGCTATTCGAGGTTTTTTGTATTTCCATACAAATTGTGAAATTATTTGTTCTAGTTCTGTGGAAAATACCGTTGGTAGCTTGATAGGGATTGCATTGAATCTATAGATTGCTTTGTGTAGAATAGCCATTTTGACAATATTGATTCTTCCAATCCATGAACACGGTATGTTTTTCCATCTGTTTGTGTCCTCTTTGATTTCTTTCATCAGTGTTTTATAGTTTTCTATGTATAGGTCTTTTGTTTCTTTAGGTAGATATACTCCTAAGTATTTTATTCTTTTTGTTGCAGTGGTGAATGGTATTGTTTCCTTAATTTCTCTTTCTGTTTTTTCATTGTTAGTATATAGGAATGCAAGGGATTTCTGTGTGTTAATTTTATATCCTGCAACTTTACTATATTCATTGATTAGCTCTAGTAATTTTCTGGAAGAGTCTTTAGGGTTTTCTATGTAGAGGATCATGTCATCTGCAAACAGTGAGAGTTTCACTTCTTCTTTGATGTAAGTATTCTGAGCATGTTTAAGGTAGGCTCGGCTGAGCTATGGTGTTCGGTAGATAAAGCACTTGTGTGTGTGATTTATTTGGCTGCGCTGAATCTTAGCTGCAGCATGCAGGATCTAGTTCAGAACCTGGAGCCCCTGCATTGGGAGCTTGGAGTCTTAATCACTGGACCACCAAGGAAGTCCCAGATGAAGTGTTTTTAATGCTGTTTTGGCTTAAGATTAAGATATTTTCAGTTTACAATGGGTTTATTGGGATGTAGATGCTGAAGTGGAGAAAGATCTGTATTTGTGTAGACTTACTGTGTGCTGAGTCCTTCAATGCATTACTTCAAAATTTGAAGTTTAAATACAGCTATTCATAAAGGTATTAGCATGCTTGTTTAAAGGTTCAGAGATATACCCAAGGTTCTACAACTGGTGACAGCCGGAATTCCAATGCAGGCATTTCTTGTGTCAAAATCTGTGGGCTTTCTCTTATCTATTGTTTTTCAAGCTGGCCCAGCTTATCTCTTACAAAAGGATGACATATAAAACTGCTGAAATCACAAAAAAGAAAACAAAACAGGACTAGTGTTGGAAACAATATGAGAAGAAACCCTGGGGGCTCAAATGGAGGCTGGGTTATTTTTTAAAAATCTTGTTAAAAAGAGCTATTAAAAAGAGCTATTGCATGATTAATATGGCATCTCCCTCTGGGAGAAGAATGGTTTGCCTTTCTGAATGTTTGCACTGTGATGTCTGCAATTTCCAGTTTGGTTTACTTGGACCTGGATACTCTGATTTCCTGGATGATTGACCTAAGCTTTGTGATTACCGGTGGGGTAGCTGTGATAGAAAATAGTTACCTCTTGTTGCATAACTCGTTACTCTAAAACTTAATGGCTCAAAACAACAACATAAACTATTTTACATGCGTGTGTGCATGCTCAGCTGTGTCTGAATCTTTGCGACCCCATGGACTGTAGACCACCAGGCTCCTCTGTCCATAGAACTTTTCAGGCAAGAATACTGGAGAGGGTTGCCATTTCTCACTCCAGGGGATCTTCCTAACCCAGGGATCAAACCTGTCTCTTGCATCTCCTGCATTAGCAGGTGGATATTTTTTAAACACTGCACCACCTGGGAAGCCCATCTTATAGTTACTATGGGTAATAATTACACATGCCTCTCCAGTTCAGAGTCTCTCACAAGTGTGCAATTAAGGGCCTGATTAGCTCGGTAGTCATCTCAAGGATGGACCTAGTGAGGATGCACTTCTAAGTTCATTTGTGTGGCTGTCGGCAGCACACAGAGGTTCCTCTCCACAGGAAGGTCTCCTCGGGGCAGATCACAGCATGGTAGCTGGCTTTCAGCACAGTGCCAGCAAGCAAGAAACAAGCAAGGGTGCCCAATACTGGACTTATAATTTTCTATAACCTAATCTTGAAAGTAACATTCCTCCTCTCCTTTCTTCTCTTCTCCTCTCCCGTTCTCTGCTTTCTGACAAGTTAATACATCCAACCCATATGAAGGGGAGGGGATGATGTAGGAGCACGAATACCGGCGCACTGGGGCTCTTAGGCCGTAATAAGGACTCCTACCACAGAGACAGCATACTGTAATTGCCTGCTTACTTAGAACCTGTTGACTTTGTTTCTCCCTTTTGACACTCTGTAAAAACAAGGGCTGTATCTGTTTTGCTTACTATTGTAACAAATGCAGGACCCAGTGCATAGTCAGTAAGTGTTTAATAAATGAACAGAGTGAATAATAAATTTCAAAAGTGGATATGATCATGACTCTCATCCGAGTGAACACCTGCTAAATCTTTTATTTAACTCATCAATTAATCTGAGAACAAAGTAAGATAAAAACCATTCGAATGAAAACCTAAAGGACGGAATATTTATTATCAGGTAAGTAATGTTGACATGATTTTAATAAAGGAGTTCAAACTGACAAAACTGGTCAATATTCACAGGGAAATAATCAATGGCCACACTAAACACACGGGATACAATTTGCATTTCTGTGGACAAAAAGTATTCTGCCTACTAACAGTTTTCTACAATTAGCTTCCCCCTCTAGGTGCTGTAAAATAATATAGTCAAAGGCAAAGACTCAGGTAACCTTTTGGGGAACTAGATGGTGTGCTCACTAAATTTAGAAATCTTGCCAAGTTTTTTCTTGCAAATGAATTGTACAGACTGGGAGAAAATGCACCCCAGGACAAGGCCGACTAGAGAATAGTCATAGCTCTTTTCTTTTCAAATTCATGTAAGCAGTTGAGATGCTTAATAGGAGACTCAAGTTTCTTGATGATTAGGAAATAGAGCTTCTTAAATATCTTAGTTTCTTAGATGTATCTCCATACTTTGATAATATATTACTGTGCCCTTACCCGTGATTCTTGACCTTGTGGAATAGAGAATATCTCTGGCAATGGAGGGTAAAACCAAACCATCACAATACTATGGGGGTGCTAGTCTGGTAAGTGGAGTCAAAGATTATAACATTGTATAACACATAAGGTCCCAAGGCTTATGAGATCCAGTGTTCTATCAGCAATTTCCAAACACAGGTGGACCAACCTGTGTTTGTCTTCCTAGGTGGGGGTAGGAATAATGTCCTTGTCAACATTTTGACTCTTAGCTTCTCTCTAAAATCAAAATATGCTGAAGTGAGGCCAGAATACTCTTATTTTGAGGGTACTTCTCAGATAATTCTAGGTGGCCAAAGTTTCTTATCCACTGGCCTAGATTATTTTTATTGAACACATTCATGGTTATGTGGTTATGACCAAGATGCATCAGAAAAACCTTCTGAGGCCTCTGTATCCACCACAGAGAAGTTGTATGTAGCTTTTCCTTTGAGTTTCTCCAAGCAAGTATGGAGATAAATGTTTCTTCTCTACTAGGTCATTAATAAAAAAATCTAAAACTCTGAGAAAACACACACTATGCTGTGATGTTAGCTATAAAATCATTACAGAAAGAAAAACAAAATAAGAGGTACAAATACAAATCTCTTCCTGTATCCTCAGACCATAGATGATGGTGTTATCGCCCTGATTGATGTAGCCTCAATAAAAAGAATTTGTTTTTAGCACCAATCAATGGACATTTCAGCAGATATTTGCAGAGTGTCCTGCTGGGTCCTACTTGAACAAGAGAAAGACAGTTATGTACATTTCATACCATGCAAATTTTGCTGAATCATTTCACTACACTTAAAAAGCTACAACTGTTTGAAATTCAGATGAACATTTGCCATGTGTGGTCTTCACTAACATTGCAATGGCATCATGATTTCAGTCATTTCTGTTGATGAATAATAGTTTTCTTGAGACTTTTACCAGCTAGTTTTAATTTTGTAGTCCATAAACTGTAACAGGCAATTTGATTTATTATAAATAAATCATAGAGTGAGAGGAGACATTAGAAATCATCAATTTTAATATCCTTCCTTTATGAGACAGGAAACCAAGACTCTGAAAAGGGGAACTGATACGGGCTGCATTGTGTCCCCTCAAAATCCACATGTTGAAGTTGTAATTCCCAGTATCTCAGAATGTGACTGTGTTTGGAGATAGGACCTTTAAAGGGATAATTAAATTAAAATGACGTCATTAAGGTAATCCTATTTAATTTGTGTTCTTATCAGAGGAAATTTGAACATAGCAGTTTTTGTTCTCTTTGACTTGCTGTAACAAAATATTAGAGCTTGGGTGGCTTATAAACAACAGAAATTTATTTCTCACAATTCTTGAGACTGGGAGGTCCGGGATCAAGGTGCAGGCAGGTTTGGTGTATGTGAGGGCCTGGTTCATAGATGACTATCTTTTTGCCATCTTCAGTGGTGGAAGGGGCAAAGGATCTCTCTGGGGTCTCTTATAAGGACGCTGATGCCATTCATGAGGACTCCACCCTCAAGATGTATTCACCTCCCAAAGGTCTCACTTTCTAAACTATCCTCACATTGAGGATGAGGATTTTATCATATAAATTTTGAGGAAATACATTCAGGCTTTTGCAGGTGTGTACAGACGGAAGGTGATATGAACACACAGGGAGAAAATGGCTACCTGCCAATAAAAGAGAGAGTGGCCACAGAAGAGACCAACTCTGATGGCGCTTTGTTCTTGGACTTTTTGCCTCCAGAACTGTGAGGAAATAAATTTCTGTTGTTTAATCCACCTACCCTGTGATATTTTGTTATGGCAGCCACAGAAAACTAACACAGGAAACAAACTGTCCAAGTTTAAAGAGCTAATTAGCTATGAACTGGGGCTAAAATCCAAGGCTGCTACCTCTCAGTTTGGTATAATTTGCCCTATGTCATGGTGCTATTAATACATAAAAGATTAGTTCTCCAAAAGGTTTACTTATGCAAAATCATAGAGTTATTAGTATACTAGAACAGTTTGAAGATTTTTCTTATTCTTCATTCACCTTAAACATTAGGTGATCTCAACAAGTGTTGGATATCAGCATGTGGTTGAACATTAGGTTTAACACATTATTACCCTGAAATCCAGACAAAAAAATCTTGCCATTTCAGTATGTGAGCCCTATAAGCTATGAAAAACTTTGACACTTGTTATTGTATTATCATAGTCTCATCTTTGGCATTACCTCTGCACCCCAATATCTGAACTTAGTCTCTTACATACTATGTGTAATGTTGGCAGTTCCATTACACTGCACTACACTATTCCATGACTTTCTCTCTACACAGTTTGAATGCATGACAGCCAACCATTATAGCTGACACCTTAAAGTTTGGGGCACAAAAATTTAAACAAAAAGGAAATTTCAGGATTCTTTGACAGTGAGTTTTCTTTTGTCTTCTTTGGATTTTGCTCTTTTCATACTTCCTCGGTAATTCGCTTCCTTACCTCAAGTAAGGAAGCCAAAGTAAGGTAATAACTGTAATCAATTATATAGAGTGATTAGGAACTTTCATGATCAAGAATAATAAGCAAATGCACGATGTTTGGTGTAAAACTGGCAGCACAGATTTTATGTGGGATTGACAGGTACAACACGGACTTCCCTGGTGTCTCAGATAATAAAGAATCTGCCTGCAGTGGAAGGGACCTGGATTTGATCCCTGGGTTGGGAACATCCCCTGGAGACGAGAATGGCAACCCACCCCAGTATTCTTGCCTGGAGAATCCCACGGAAATAGGAGCCTGGTGGTCTACAGTCCACAGGGTCGCAGAGTACGACATGACTGAGCAACTAACATTAACACATTAACAAATAAAACACAAGACATTGAATACAATATTTGGGACATATTTAACTAAAAAATTATTCACTATTTTCTGAAACTGAACTTTAACTGGGTCTTCTGTATTTTTATTTGTTAAATCCAGCAACCCTATAGATTTGATGATAGATTGAATATCAAGTCTTGAATATCAAGACTTTTCCATGTAATTAATGAAAGACTCCATAACTTTCTCTTTCTAACCTATACAGGATAGATTGAACTGAACATATCTGATAATTATTTTCTCAAAGCCGACCTCCACTTACTGGAGAGACAGTGATCTAAATAGGAAATAGATGGTCAATTGACAACATCTTGTAAAAACTACCAAGTGAAAGTGTGAAAGTGTTAGTAACTCAGTTGTGTTTGACTCTGTGACTCAATGGACTATAGCTGCAAGCTTCTCTGTCCATGGAATTCTTTAAGCAAGAATACTGGAGTGGGTAGCTATTCCCCTCTCCAGGGAATCTTCCTGACCCAGGGATCAAACTTGGGTCTCCTGCACTGCAGGCAGATTCTTTACCATCTGAGCCACCAGGGACAATCCAAGAACTAAATATATCTGGTGCTTAGTTTTTCAAAGCAGAGACCCATTTATTGGAGGGACAGTGATCTAAATAGGAAGTAAATTGTCAATTACCATCTTAAAAAAAACTACCAAACCTGTTTATAAGGAAAAACCAAGTTTATTGCTTATTCCACTAAGGGAAGTCGTTACTGACAGTAGTTTAGTAGTGTCTCAAGAAGTGGTGGTCAAGGTAAGGTATTTGCAAGGACTGGGGAGTCTATCGTGGGTCTTTCAATGTGGTAGAAGGGATAAAAGAGATTGGGTAGGATTTATGAAATAGTTGTTTACAGTTGGCGGGCCCAGCAAGGTAAGGGATTTGAAGTTAGCCTTGAAGAAGAAATAGTCTTTGATGAGTCCTATACGTGATCTGATACTCTGAAGGGAAGTTTAGTGGTTGATTATTTGGATAAGTGGACTTTCAGAACATTTCTGTAACAAAGAGCAAACACAACAATAACAGTAACAAAACACATAATTAATTTTAAGCTATTTGCAATTTCATCTTCTAAACAAGAGTTTTGTGGACTATGTAAGTCCTGTAATTGCAGAAAGTCCAATATTAAAATCATCTTAATGTAGGAAATAAGCTACATAAGCAGTCAGTCAGCGGTTCTCTAAGTGTAATCCAAGAGCTACAGGGATGCTGAGATCTTTTTAGGGGATTGACAAAGTTGTCAACTTTCCAGTTACATGTTTGTGTGAGGCCAGATTTTATTCATCTGTTTCAACTGAAACAACATATTACAAAGGATTGAATCAGATGAGAGCCTCTCTTCTATTAAGCCAGACATTAGAGATTTGCAAAAATGTTAATGCTCTTCTTATTACAGAGTTGGGTTGTTATTGTCAAGAACTATAAAAGCTCTGAGGTTTGGCAGATTAACAAGCTAGCTTATCCAGTTTAATGGAGGTTGACAGAAGGCATGAGACTTCTGTGTCAGAGTCAAAAGACTTTATCGCTCACAGCAGAACCAGTAGCCAGAATGTCAGTATATTACATTAGTTTATCCAGTGAGCACCAGGTCCCCAGGGGTGACATGGATAGGTCTAGATGGATGCCTGTCCATGCAGTGAGCTGCATGATAAAGAGAAGGACTGACCTTGAGGAGCCTGTCATTTATCGCAAGCAATGAACAAACCTACCCTTTGTACTGCAGGGACATGTTACTTTATCCCTGAAGGCTGCTCGCTGTCTACCCAGCCATGGGAAAATCTGCGTACAGAGCTGTCAGAGGCTTGCATTCTTGGCATCCACAGTAAGATGTCTGGGAGCATGAGACACTTAGGGATGCACGTCACTCAAAAGTTATTTTCATAAAAACATCTATGTCAACATATACTGACAGTTCGAGAAGGAAACGGCAACAGACTCCAGTATTCTTGCCTGGAAAATCCCATGGACAGAGGAGTCCATGGGGTTGCAAAGTCAGACACAGCTTAGCAACTAAACAAACAAGAATACTGGCTGTATTATTGCTCTCTTTAAATGAATAAAGTAATCTTTAAACTTTTTATTAGTTTTAATTTATAACTGATAAGCTAGTTATAACCCTTTAAACAAACTCTAGGGGCCTCAATAATTTTTTTTAAGAGTATAATCTCCTGGGACTAAAAAGTTTGAAAACTACTGTTATAAATAGTTTCATTTCTCACCATTATAGCCCTCTTGACTTTTTTCCATTCACCTTGATTCTAGAGCTAAGTTATTTATTGCTGCCAAGGAATGTCAAGGGATTTGTGCAGTATGTGCTCTGGCATAATCTCTTTTAAATATTCTCTTGATACCTCACCACTGCTGGTCTCCATCACCCTCTTGGTCCCAAAGAAGGCTGGAAAAACAAGGTGGCTTCGGGCCCAGATGGCCCTTGGAGCGCTGAGACATTCCACCCAAGGCCGCCGGCTAAAGTCTGCGGAGTGGCTTTTCGTTCTTCTTTAATGTCAGAATGGAAACAGTTCTGAACCTTGGCGGTCTATGATCTGTGCCAGTATTTAATTCTTCAGTTCTCTTTAATCAGAAATTCCCTGAACATTTTTTTTTCCCTTTGGGAATTCTTTGTTGCTCTTCATGTTTATTCAATAAATCTTCCTTTCTTTCAAAATTTTCCAGCAGGAATCTTTGGAATGTCCTTGGTAAATATATTTAATTATATATTTTTATATACAATGCATTATATGTACATATATATATATATAGGCTCCCTTGATGGTTCAGATGGTAAAGAATCTGCCTGCAATGCAGGAGACCTGGATTTGATAATGACCCTTGATTATGCTTATATTTTGACAGCACAGGTCTTGAAACGTTGTCTTTGTATCTTTTCTTCCTTAAATTTTCTCAGGAGAAGGCATTCCAAGGACTTTTTACAAAATAGCCACTTTAGGGAGGGGGGATCGGGATGGGGAATACATGTAACTCCATGGCTGATTCATGTCAATGTATGACAAAACCCACTACATTATTGTAAAGTAATTAGCCTCCAACTAATAAAAATAAATGAAAAAAAAAAAAAAGCTGCTTTAATGATTCCTTAGCACTGTCTAGATTATGGTCACACTGAAATATCTTAAAATTCCAAATAGATAACACCAGCACAGGAGGTTTACTATCTAACTAGCACATTTATGTAACATTTCACTAATAAAGAGCAGGTATTACTTTCTTTTTAAATAAAAAATATTTAATTATAAAAATAGGGGAAAATAAATGTTTAAAATATAATATTTTGGCAACACAGACTTTAAAGCTAATGCTTCCATTCAAATTCAAGTAGAATACAGGCTAGTAGACTGTGGGTGCCTTTGGGTCAAGAGTTATATCTTACTCAACTTTCTCACCTGAACACCTAAAAAATGGTCAGAGCATACCACGGGTTTTCACTAGGTGTTCACAGTATTGAAGACATAAACAATAAAATATATTAAGTGCTAATTTTAATAGAACTCATGAACATCTCCATGGGTTATCTTCTTACTGGATCATTTGAACTTCCTCACTCAAGCTCCCAAACCCCCGGACACAATTTCTTAATAGACTTATACCATAGCTGAGTAGACTCACATTATTTGGTTGTATCTGTTGTTTTGTAGAATGATCAAATAATGGCCATCTCATGTGGCTTATCCTAAATAAACCTAGGTCACCATTTGTTTTTGTATTATATATACTTTGATGGGGTAAAATAAGGAAAAAAAAAAATCAACAGGTGGATGATCCCTTAAATGAACAACCTCATGGTGTTTCTAGATTGCCAAAAAGGGGATTGACTTGGTAAAGGATTTACCGTGGTATGTTAGAGACATAGGAATCATTTGTGGGTGGATTAGTAAGCCGTAACCAGACAGACTTTGTTTCTGAACCACTCCTGTTAAGGTGGCCTGTAGGGAAGAAAGTAGGAATCTGGATTAGAGCTCTAAAAGAAATACAGGGCACTGTTCAGTTCAGTCACTCAGTCATGTCCGACTCTTTGCGACCCCATGAATCGCAACACGCCAGGCCTCCCTGTCCATCACCAACTCTCGGAGTTTATCGAAACTCATGTCCATCGTGAACCACTCCTATTAAGATGGGCTGTAGGGAAGAAAGTAGGAATCTGGATTAGACCTCTAAAAGAAATACAGGGCACTGTAGAGCTTTGCAGTCCTCTCTGAGGATGGAAGCAAGAAGACGTACAATGTTTCATTTTGTACTTGGAATTTTAAAGAATATGACTTAGCCCCATTTATGATGGGAAAAGCAGTTCAAGGAAAAGAAGTAGTAACTGAATCAGCAACAACAGATCTGGCCAATGAGCTCTTCAGTAGTGCTGCTCAAACTTGTTTTAATCATTTCACTGAAACCTTCCTTTCTGGGAATAATGCACTTTTTGGCTGACAGCCTTTTGATTCCCAGATATGTCGGATTTGCCTCACCTCCCATCTCCAAATAAACACACACGAGAATATTTTATTGGTTAAGGCAAGTGATACAAGTCTTATTGGATACAAGTGATAGAAGTTTCTGAGTGACTTATAGCAGTAGATGTGTCTAGAATAGTGTATAATGGACTAGAGTTTTTACTGCAAACCTCACAAGGTAACTCAT
Organism: Cervus elaphus; assembly: GCF_910594005.1. Lineage (NCBI taxonomy): Eukaryota > Metazoa > Chordata > Mammalia > Artiodactyla > Cervidae > Cervus > Cervus elaphus. The sequence goes on from NC_057832.1 coordinate 58,482,192, forward strand.
TGTACATCATGACTTGATCCATAAAGACAGATAGACAGGCATACACACACATCTGAAAAAAAGGTATTATTTACTTTTGATATTCAGGATTCACAATAATAATATTTTTACTTTTTATTCTATCTCATCAAAAAATGGCCCACTAAACCCACTTAATTGATTTCCTGAATCAGCAATAGATTCCCCACCTACCTTTGGGAAACAAGAAAGAATTCATCCATAAACATTTTAAACCTTTAGTTCAAGAAAAGTTGATTTAAGAAATGAAAACAGGTACAATCATCTACAGAAATGAAAATTTGTGGGAGGGCATGCCTGGTGACACAGAAAGGCTCAGCAATATTTTGTAAACACTTAAATGAAACTCAGGAGTGCCTGAGGGCAGGGTTTTATTGCTGATTAATCTAGGTTGTTTCAGAAGCAGATGCCTTCTATGACTTCTACTTACCCTGTTTCAAATCTATGAAATCCATTACAAAATCCATTACAGAAATATGTAATGATTTTTAAATTGTTTTAGCATGTATCATTAATTTTCTGAAACACGATGGCTAATAGTGCTTTTAATAATAATACTTTCCTCAAGAATGTGATTCTCATGGTTGGCAAGGGATTATTGAAGATATTGAAAGCAATCTCTGCCAACGTGTTTATACATTTCTGTATCTGCATTTATTTGTTATCTGTGTACCTATATGTAGAATATTAAATGATGATAAACCTAAAAGTTAAGCAGGGGAAGAGGACAATTGAAACTTTAAATAGGATAGTCAAGGAAGGTCTCAATGAGGTGACATTTGTGTTGAGATCTGAAGGTGAGAAAATCAAGACATGTGGATGGGTATCTTGAGGAAGAGTTTTCCAGGCAGAGGGAACAGTGACTGCAAAGAAACTGATGTTGGAGCTTGTCTAGTGTTTTGGAGAAGCAGCAAGGAGTGAGTAGTAGGAGGTGATATGAGAGCAGTCACCACAGGACAATTGTACAAGACCCTTTGAGCCACAGGAATGATTTTGCTTTTACTTGGAGTAAAATGTGAAGCTCCTAGTGGACTGGGAGCAGGGGTATCATAAAAGCTTTCTTCCATTTGTGTGGGGTGCTGTGTGATATATAGACTAAATGGGGTGGAGACAGTGTGGGAGTGGTGAGACCGTTTACTATGACCATTCCATTTGTTGTGACATGACATAGTAATGTACCTTACTATGACCTTTGTAACTGGGCTTCCCTGGTGACTCAGATGGTAAGGAATCTGCCTGCCATGCAGGAGATCCAGGTTCTACCCCTGGGTTGGGAAGATCCCCTGGAGAAGGGAATGGCAACCCACTCCAGTACTCTTGCCTGGAGAATCCTATGGACAGAGGAGCCTGGTGGGCTACAGTCCATGCGGTCACAAAGAGTTGGACACGACTGAGCAACTAACATTATAATATCTGCACAAAAGATGTTGCTGGCTTGGGGCTGCTGAACCCTCCCCCTGCCGGCGCCTCAGAAGACCATTCATCAAGAATTTTGTATCCAAGGCACAGAAGTTTGTTACCGAAGATGATGAATGCTGACATGGATGCAGTTGATGCTGAAAATCAGGTGGAACTGGAGGAAAAAACACGACTTATTAATCAAGCGTTGGAACTCCAACACACACTTGAAGATCTGTCTGCAAGAGTAGATGCAGTTAAGGAAGAAAATCTGAAGCTAAAATCAGAAAACCAAGTTCTCGGACAATATATAGAAAATCTCATGTCAGCTTCTAGTGTTTTTCAAACAAGTGACACAAAAAGCAAAAGAAAATAAGGGATTGATATCTCTTATGTCTTATGGAATTGCTGCTGATCTTTTTTTTCTTTAAAACTTGGATAGATCCCAAAAGTTATAGTACTTTTGTTTGTGTCTTCACTGAGTATTTATGAAGATAATGTCAGATCTAGGCAAAAGATAAGAGCATAACAGAGCATAACAGAAGACTTCCATGAGTTTGTGTATTATGTTAGTCTATGAAAATGTGCAAATGTAGAGACTTTATAATTAGAATTGCATATATTTATGAAACTTGAAAATGAATGTTTTATCAAATTTGTTTTGATCTATAGGGTTAGCATTGTCTTATATTGTAGGCATAGAGATACAAGCAAATAACTAATGTGTTGTGAAAAAGTAACCAAAATCATGTACTGAATGCATAGCTTTATGTACCCTGTCTACCATCGTGTGCCTCTTTTCCATTTGCTTTCTTGCTGTTTTTCCTTCCCCTAAGGAAAAAATTGGTTTCACATTTGTAAAAAGTAATTTCAGTAGCTAACCATCTAGGAGAGTAGTCTGAACTCTAACTGTTGAAACTTAACCAAAATAAGACAGTTTCTCAGTTAGGGCTTAATTTATTATGTTTAGTAGTAAGGATAGTAGTTTTCTCTTTCATTAATTGAAAATGGAGGCTATAAAAATGAAGATTTTTCTTCGAATTATGGTATGGGGAAGATTTTTTATTAAAAACTTCCTTTGCACAAAATAACCCACTTGGTATCTGAAAAGATGAGTTCTGGTTGTGTGTGTGTTTGAAATAGAAATTTTTGAGGAAAAATAGAAATAGGATGGGAAAAGTACTTGGTAAGTACCTGTAACCACTGCAAATGTTTCTACTCCAGATTTATGTTCTCTCTGGCACAGATTGGATTTTGGAAGGAATATTTTTAAAAATGGGTTAAGTTTGGCTAACCTTATGTAAACCACACTGGAAGAGAATAGAGTTTGGTCTCAGGTTTATTTGTAGTACCCAGCAGATCAACTTTGCAAAGTCCATTAAGAGTGGATTAGTGTCAGAGTCATGAATAAGATGGGAGAGTTTTACATGTAAACTAATTGATGATTTCTCAGTATTTTATCTACTTCTCCCAGACATCTCTGCAACCCAACTACTGGTTTGAAGAATTTTAGTCATTTAACCGTTTTTTAAAATTTAGTTGAGCAGGTTCCATTTGGTAAGGAAATCAGTAGTGTTAATTAAAATGTTAAATAGGAAAAGAAATCCACTAATATAGTTTATAGTTATTAAATTTAGGCTAATCATGAAATAATCTTATGTTTGTATTGGTGTAAGATTTGATGACTTTAGCTATTTGAATATATAATAGTCATACTGCAAACATTTTGCATCCCTTTGTGACCTAATTTTCAAACATTTAAAATTGTGTTGCAGTTACACTTTGCTGTTTAATAAAAAGCTGTTTTTTAAAAAAAACAAAAAAGATGTTGCTGGCTTGGGTAGGGCAGTAGCAGTGGAGTGGGGAGAAGTGATAGGACTGTGGATCTATTTGATGGGGTAATTGGTATTTTCTTAAAATTGGACATAGTTGTGAAACAAAGAGAAGTTGAGGTTGACTGAGGATTTTGTCCTGAGTTATTCAAGAGCCCTTGTAGATCATTTAGAAAATGATGAACACCTCAGTGGAAAAATGGATCATGATGTAATTGAACATAGAAAGTAATTTTTCTTAAAGTATTTTTTAAGTAAATCTTTTTTCCAAAAAAAGTGCACAAATTGTAAGCATATAGCTGGGTGAATATTCACAAAGTGTACAAAACACACCCATGTAACCAGCACCCAGATTCAGAAACAAAACATTACCGGCATTCATTATCATGCATCCCCTCTTCCTAAACTAATTATTTTTCAATTTAACTCTGCATTTATGCTAAGCATTTTCTGCACAGCAAATGATGTGGATGTAGACCAAGGAGGAGATATCTTTAGAAATCAGGAGAGGGAAACAAGAAACTCACCTGCAACCGTGTGACAGGAATTAGTCATCTGCTTGATCTCATGAAATTCATACTGAAAAGTTCTTTCCTAATAATACAATGTGAGACAGAAGATAGTAAAAATAGACATATTTTCTATATAAGGTTCAAAATTAGAAAGTTCATTGGAGTTGCTAAAAAAATTTAAAAAGAGCCCTGAGTTGACAAAAAAAGAAACTTACATAAAAAGTGACATTGAATGTACTAATGTCTAAAGATTTGAAACGTACTTTCAAAGTAAAATTTTTATTATCTAGAAAGTTTGAAAAAAAAAAGCAAAAAAAAAAGCTTGGTAAAGGTGAGCATAAAAATAAGATTTAGATGCTGAAACTAAAAACTGGATTTGGAATATAGAAACTGTGGTTTTGGTTTTTCTCAGAAGTTACATATGAAAAAATCCATGAGCTAAAGTGGATGTGAGGGACTTGGGATAGGATGGCAAGGAGAAAAAAGAGATGAAATGAAGTTCCTAGATGACTACTTGAGTCCTCCTCCCAGCAACTCACCCCCACCCCAAACCTGGAAATAAAAATCTTGCATTTCGAAAGTGAAGATGTCTTCCTGTAGATGGTGAAAATCTGAATTAATTCTAAAAATTAATTGCAGCGTTATTTTGATAGCCTCAAAAATGTTAAGTACATCTAAAAGGTCACACTTTTTATTGTTGGTAAAAAAAAAATGGCTGTCAAAATTAAAATTTATTACTAAGAATAGTGAATGTGGACTCCCTTTATTTAAAACAAAATGAAGAGAATAATATGCTGTAGTTACTGTACCAGGATAACTTGATTTGTTTTGCTTCTTGATATTCATTCCTACTCCTTTGGGTAAGGCACGTCTATTTTGTCCTGAGGAAGGTAAGAGGGGAAGGTGCCTTGTCCTTCTCTGGCAGGAAGTGGGCCTGTGCCCCCGCGGAAGCTGTCCAAGCCCTGTCTCCTGGAACAGGAATCTTGAGCTCAGTGACCTACCAGAGGACTCTATGCAATTGATGCTGAGTCACTGGGGAGGTTGCTCCGTGAAGACATTGTTCCTCATCTCCTTGAACTGCCCTGGTTCTTGCTCTTAGATCAATCCTTCAACTTCTCGTTCACCTTTTGGAGCCCTCACCTCATATCCTATGAGCTTCCCTTTTTGCCTAAACTAACTAGAATTGTTTTCTGTATTGTGAAACCAAAGAACACCAATTGACAATCTAATACTATTTATCAGAGAAAGACCACCTTTCCAAAATTTTTGCTAGCAAGTACAATTTGATTGAATACTGAATAAACTTTTGGAAGAAGACCAGGAAATATTTCATACTCATAAACAGAAACTTTTTAAGGAAAAATATTCAATAGTGGCATCCTGTTCAAAATACATAAATTCTTATAAATTAATTTAAGAATCCTTCAAGTAGAATATGTGCATACACATAGACACACTCACAGACACAGAGAAGAAATGCAGTTCCCAAGATTTTCATTTTAATGAAGACTAAAGCAGCAAGTATTAGTTGTTTTCATACTGCCCCACTTCTAGAGGCAGGGTCTACCCTACTCTTCATTGACAAGAACTTGATATTTATTCTTTGATGCCAAAGAAAGTGAACTAAATGATTTTTCCAGGAAAAAAAAAATCTCCCTATTGGGTCTTTTTGGAGTCCTTATCCAACCACCACTTAAACTTTATGAGCCATAAAATGAAACTATTACAAATCACATGTAAATATTCTTTTAAATTTATGTTCAAAATAAGACCTTTGTGGTCAAGTACAAGAATCTTGAAGTAAAAAAGACTTTGATTCAGACCCTGACTTTTCTGCTATAATATTGAAGAAATTAATTGCCTGCTTTGAACCTAACTTTCTGTAACAGGAAAATGTCAATAATTACACCTACCTATTTATAAGGTGTTCACAGCTGGTATTATTATTAATAGTTGTATTCATAGGTAGAAATTAATACTTCAAGAAACTACTTCTTACTGTATAAGAAGTCAGCTTCTAAAATTTGCATATTTCTAGGATAACCATAAACTCCAGGAGTTGGTGATGGACAGGGAGGCCTGGTATGCTGCAGTCCATGAGCTTGACTGAGCAACTGACTGAACTGAGGATAACCGTGGGCTTCCCAGGTGACACGGTGGTAAAGAATACATCCGCCAATGCAAGAGATACATGTTCATTCCTGGGTCAGGAAATCCCATAGAGTAGGAAATGGCAACCCACTCCAGTATTCTTGCCTGGAAAATTCCATGGATAGAGGAGCCTGGCAGGCTACAGTCCATAGGGTCACAGAGAGGTGGACACGACAGTGACTGCGCACACACGCAAGGAGAACCTTAAACGAAAATAGATTTTCACAGTTAAATTTGAGCAATGGCTATATGGTAATTGAGATTATTTTTAGGAAAAGCAGTGTTCTTAATTTTTGAAAATAATATAGAAAATTTCTTATTTCTGATTGAAAAAGACATCTGTAAAGACTTCATGCTGACATCACAGGAATGCATCTATGCAAATATAATTTTTTCCTCCTTCTTAGGCAATATGGAAGGAAAAAGAAACATTTTAAAACATTTAAGGCATGATTGGAAGTGCTCGAAAACCAACTAAGGCCCTTTGAATGATTAGCAGAAAGCAGCTGGAAGAGCCTATGGATTACAGCCAGAGCTTCCATCAATATATATTGATCCTATTCTCCCCAGCAAGATACTATACTAGTTGTTAATATACCCAGATACTCTTTATATCATCTTTCTCAATTTTATAAGCTGCATTCCATCATTTTGAGTCTGAGTCCATCTCTATTGAAGACAGTTATTAAGCATGAAAATTCAATGGCTAAAACGAGAAAACAGACACAACAGATATGTCATACCTTGTTAAATTATCTATGTATTTTATCCTAAAAAGATCAATTTAAAAAGATACTCATGCTCAGAATCTTCCCAAAGAGATTGTTGAAATTAGCCCCCATAACAGGTGAATTCTAAGCAAATGGTGGCCATTAGCCTTTAAGAATTACTCAAATAAGAGACTTATTATGTAAAATATTTCATATTCAGAAAATACTTCAACAGTTCTAATTTTTTTGGTGTATTTTGCCTATTTTCTCTAAGTGATATTGTCACTACATATTTATGTATCAGCTTATTGCAGAAGTATCATTGCTAACAGAGATTTTAGGTACATTCCCTTGATGTCTACTAAACCTTCCAGTTGTCTTCATGGGATTGTCTGGTTGCCCTTTTATTAATGTTCTAATCATCTTCAAAAGTACTTACAGATCTTCCTGACACAAGACTGCATGCTCCTTGAGGTCAAGAACAGTATCAGTTTTGTTGACTGCTGTATTCCAGTTAGTAACCATACAGAGACTGGCACGAAGTTAGTACTTAACCAGTATTTGTTGAATGAATATCAAACTTGTGGAGGCCACCATGCACTGGTAAGAAACCAACCATGGCAATACCCCTAGGTTTGTCTTTATTTTTCTTAACTTTTGGTGTTAACACCCTCCACCCACAGGTTCTATCAGAAAGCCTATCAGATGACTGAGAAACCTGGAGGCCAAAATTACTCAAGCCACTTTGCCATGTACTGATATCTGTATGCCACACCCTGCAGTGAATCTGGCCCCACCTTAAATATCCACGTTACTGCAGGCACATAATGACGTGAGTGGCATTGTGTGTGAATATGCTCTTGAAATTTTTTAAAAATGAAATATTGCAAAGCAATGACATTCACCCATCCTTCATTTAATTTCAAATCTCTCTCTGTGCAAGTGCTGTTTATTTCTTAGTCATATGATTTCTACCTAAAATAAAGACATGGATGGTACCCTGCCTTCCCTGGAAACATCTATATGAACTACCCAACATTGTTTTCCAAAAAATAATGTGAATACAAAATCAAATGATGAATATTTTGAAAGTTACTTTGATTCCTTTCATCACACCCCCCCACAATTATTCATCACAAAAGGAAAGACGAAATGTCAGTATTAAGTGTTCCCATGTGACAGAAGCCTTATGTCTAATAAAGGATACTAGATATTTTATAGATCTAATTTAACTTTCACAACAATACTAGCTAGTGTATAGGTATTCCTTACATTTATTTGCACACTGTTAGTTGTTCAGTCATGTCCGACTCCTTGTGACCCCATGGACTGTAGCCCACCAGGCTCCTTTGTCCATGGGATTCTCCAGGCAAGAATACTGAAGTGGGTTGCCATTCCCTTCTCCAATTTGCTCAAGACTACTGGAAATGAACATCCCAAGGGCACATAGCTAATGACTGTCAGAGCTGGGATTTGAATCTGCCTGTTTGATTTGAAAACCTGTGCTATATTCCTCCCAATATCTCAAAGCAATAAGTGTGCACTGGAAATCACACAACTCCAACAGAGATGCAAATTAGTTTAAATATCTTCTTTTCTCAGCTGTACTTTAATTACTGTGCTATTATCAGACTTTTGTAATGGTGAGAGTTGATAGTGTGGGAGACCCCACAAAGGTAACTGTTTAGAAAGGAAATTGATGATATGTAGCTAAAGCTACACAAGTGTTTAAGTTACTCTTTTTCTTCTTCAGTTTCAAAGTTTATTTAGTTCCAAAAAGGCAGAATTATTGAAATAAACTTTTCAGTGTGTAGAAATGGCCTCTTAAGAAAAAATTTCCTTGCTCTTGAAAATATTTTTGTTGGAACAAAATAAAAAGGTACCAGAGAAGCCTGTCCGAAGAAATGACTTGAGTCAGCAACTCTGTACAGACACAATCTGAAAGATTTGTGAATCTGGGTAAACACTTCTGCACATGATCTTAGCCAAAAGGCCGAGAAGCGATTGGGTAAACACTTCTGAAGGAAATCTAACATTTCAGAGTTCCAGCCCAGTTTGGGGGCATATTTTAAATAAACATTTACCAGGCAATACTCTTTCTGTGACTATAGTTTCTTAAAACACTGAAACAATGGACTAACTTTTGTACAGGGCACATAAACAGTCTTTCCAAGGAGTTATTTTGACTGGGAGTAGATATACTGTAATCTCATTATCTATTACCTCATAAGATACAGCTTAAAAAATAATAGTATGTAATAAGATGTTTGGCTTCCCAGGTTGTCCATAGTGGTAAAGAACCTCCCTGCCAATGCAAGAGACATAAGAGACACTGGTTTGACCCCTGGATTAGGAAGATCCCATGGAGGAGGGCATGGCAATCCACTCCATCATTCTTGCCTGGAGAATCCCATGAACAGAGGAGCTTGGCAGGCTGTGTTTCATGGGGTCGCACAGAGTCAGGCACAACTGACTCAGGATTTTGGTATGGGAATATGTTTGCTGCTAAATGTTTTCCTTAGGGGGAATAAAGGGTTGTTATTCAGTTATGCAGTGGTGTCCTACTCTTTCTGACCCTATAGGCTGCAGCACGCCAGGCTTCCCTGTCCTTCACTATTTCCCAGAGTTTGCTCAGACTCACGTCCGTTGAGTCAGTGATGCCATCCAACCATCTCATCTTCTGTTGCCCCCTTCTCCTCCTGTCTTCAATTTTTCCCAGCATCAGGGTCTTTTCCAATGAGTTGGCTTTTCACATCAGGTGGCCAAAGCATTGGAGCTTCAGAATCAGTCCTTCCAATGAATATACAGGGTTGATTTCTTTTAGAATTGACTGGCTTGATATCCTTGCTGTCCGAGGGACTCTCAAGAGTCTTCTCCAGCACCACAGTTCCAGGGCATCAAAAATTCAGTGCTCAGCCTTTTTTATTGTTCAGGTCTTACATCTGTACATGACTACTGGAAAAATCATATCTTTGATTATATGGACCTCTTTTGGCAAAGTGATGTCTCTGCTTTTTAATATGCTATCTAGGTTTGTCATAGTTTTTCTCCCAAGAAGCAAGTCTTTTATTTTCATGGCAGGGGCCACTGTCCGCAGTGATTTTGGAGCCCAAGAAAATAAAGTCTGTCACTGTTTCCTTGTGTCCTCATCTATTTGCCATGAAGTGATGGGACCAGATGCCATGATCTTCATTTTTTGAATGTTGAATTTTAAGCCAGCTCTTCTCTTTCACCTTCATCAAGAGGCTCTCTAATTCCTCTTTGCTTTCTGCCATTAGGGTGGTGTCATCTGCATATACGAGGTTATTGATATTTCTCCCAGCAATCTTGATTCCAACTTGAGCTTCATCCAGCCCAGCATTTCATGTGATGTACTCTGCATATTAGTTAAGTAAGCAGGGTGACAATATATAGTCTTGATGTACTCCTTTCCCAAATTGGAACCAGTCCATTGTTCCATGTCTGGTTTTAACTGTTGCTTCTTGACCTGCATACAGGTTTCTCAAGAGGCAGGTAAGGTGGTCTGGTATTCCCATCTCTTGAAGAATTTTCCAGTTTGTTGTGACCCACACAGTCAAAGGCTTTAGTGTAGTCAATGAAGCAGAAATAGATTTTTTTTCTGAAATTCCCTTGTTTTTTCTATGATCCAATCGATGTTGGCAATTTGATCTCTGGTTCCTCTGCCTTTTCTAAATCCAACTTGTACATCTGGAAGTTCTTAGTTCACATACTGTTGAAGCCTAGTTTGAAGGGTTTTGAGCATTACCTTGCTAGAATGTGAAATGAGTGCAACTGTGCAGTTATTTGAACATTCTTTGGCATTACCCTTCTTTGGGATTGGAATGAAAAATTGAACTTCACCATTCCTGTGGCCACTGCTGAGTTTTCCAAATTTATTGGCATATTGAATGCAATACCTTCACAGCATCATCTTTTAGGATTTTAGATAGCTCAGCTGGAATTCCATCACCTCCACTAGCTTTATTCGTAGTGATGCTTCCTAAGGCCTACTTGACTTCGCATTCCAGGATGTCTGGCTCTAGGTGAGTGATCACACCATCGTGGTTATCTGGATCATGAAGATCTTTTTTGTATAGTTCTTCTGTGTATTCTTGCCATTTCTTCTTAATATCTTCTGCTTCTGTTAGGTCCACACCATTTCTGTCCTTTATTGTGCCCATCTTTGCATGAAATGCTCCCTTGGTATCTCTAATATTCTTGAAGAGATCTCTAGTCTTTCCCATTGTACTGTTTCCCCCTATGTCTTTGCCTGTTCAGTTAAAAAGGCTTTCTTATCTCTCTTGCTAGTCTGTGGAACTCTGCATTCAGGTGGGTATATCTTTCCTTTCCTTCCTTGCCGTTCTCTTCTTTTCTCAGCTATTTGTAAGGCCTCCTCAGGCAACCACTTTGCCTTTCTGCATTTCTTTTTGATTACCACCTCCTCTACAATATTACGAACCTCTGTCCGTAGTTCTTCAGGCACTCTGTCTATCATATCTGATTCCTTAAATCTATTTGTCACTTCCACCATATAATCTTAAGGAATATGATTGAGGTCATAGCTGAATGGCCTATTGTTTTTCCCTCAGTTCAGTTCAGTTCAGTTGCTCAGTCATGTCCGACTCTTTGCGAACCCCATGAATTGCAGCTCGCCGGGCATCCCTGTCCATCCCCAATTCCCCGAGTTTACTCAAACTCATGTCCATCACATCAGTGATGCCATCCAGCCATCTGATCCTCTCTCATCCCCTTCTTCTCCTGCCCCCAATCCCTCCCAGCATCAGGGTCTTTTCCAATGAGTCAACTCTTCGCATCAGGTGGCCAAAGAATTGGAATTTCAGCTTCAGCATCAGTCCTTCCAATGAACACCCAGGACTTATCTCCTTTAGGATGGACTGGTTGAATCTCCTTGCAGTCCAAGGGACTCTCAAGAGTCTTCTCCAACACCACAGCTCAAAAGCATCAATTCTTTGGCGCTCAGCTTTCTTCACAGTCCAGCTTTCACATCCATACATGACTACTGGAAAAACAATAGCCTTGACCAGATGGACCTTTGTTGGCAAAGTAATGTCTCTGCTTTTTAATATGCTATCTAGGTTGGTCATAACTTTCCTTCCAAGGAGTAAGCGTCTTTTAATTTCATGGCTGCAATCACCATCTGCAGCAATCTTGGAGCCCAGAAAAATAAAGTCAGCCACTGTTTCCCCATCTATCTACCATGAAGTGATGGGACCAGATGCCATGATCTTAGTTTTCTGAATGTTGAGCTTTAAGCCAACTTTTTCACTCTCCTCTTTCACTTTCATTCAAGAGGCTTTTTCGTTCCTCTTCACTTTCTGCCATAAGGGTGGTGTCGTCTGCATATCTGAGGTTATTGGTATTTCTCCCGGCAATCTTGATTCCAGCTTGTGCTTCTTCCAGCCCAGCATTTCTCATGATGTACTCTGCATAGAAGTTAAATAAGCAGGGTGACAATGTACAGCCTTGATGTACTCCTTTTCCTATTTGGAACTAGTTGTTCCGTGTCCAATTCCAACTGTTGCTTCCTGACCTGCATATAGGTTTCTCAAGAGGCAGGTCAGGTGGTCTGGTATTCCCATCTCTTTCAGAATTTTCCACAGTTTATTGTGATCCACACAGTCAAAGGCTTTGGTATAGTCAATAAAGATTTCAGTCTGAATTTTGTCATTAGGTGTTCATGATCTGAGTCACAGTCAGCTCCCAGTCTTGGTTTTGCTGACAGTATAGAACTTCACCATCTTTAGCTACAAAGAATATCATCAATCTGATTTGGTGTGAGAATATGTTTGCTTCTAAATATTTTCTTATAGGGAGCAATAGAGGGAGACTACAATGATAAAGTTGAGGTAGAGAAGGCACATTTATGAAAAGTCAATTCTAACACAGATTTGTCACATAACTGGTGAAAAATATACATGTGGTATATGTTTATACTCTAAACTGTAGCAATTCAGAGACTCTATACATATGTGGATATTTATATATACACTCATACATATACATGATATCCATTTATTCTCATGTACATACAAAATTGTTTGTGATTTTATTTGGCTTGTTTTCATAAAATAATAGTCCACAAAAAGTACAGAAGGTGAGCTATAATCGTCACAGTTATTTGAAGAGTGTTTTAACCCCTACAGTCATCGGACATTTACAATTCAATGTATCTTAATTGAATGTTTTCTTCTATACAAGCACAATAAAGAAAGATTATATTTATTCCAGTAATTGAAATGTGTTGTCAAAAATAGCCATATTTACATCTGTATTCTCATCTTGCATTGTTTTGACTCTTGCAAAGGGCTTTATGTACTGGTTCAATTGAATTATAATCTTGTATTTTGGCCCAGTTGTACTCAAATTTTAATTCTACTTTAATAAGACCTACTTAATCTAAATCAGTGTCTAAAATGAAGTTTGCATGTTACCTGAATTATCTTTTTCAGATATAGGGATTTTAGATAAATTAAATTTAGAAACTTTAAGACATCCATACTTATTTTTGTTTTCTACCTTCTGGAAAAGGAAAAGGAAAGGTATTTTCAGTATTTTTTACTGAATATCTGTTGTGTGCTGTTCCAGGTAACTTGCATAAATATTATCACAGAGTCATTGTTCATATACCAGTAGATGGAGCTAATATCACTTGACCTCGTTTAGCCCGGGACAACTTGTCTAAGCTTACTCATTTCAGTGAATCTTGGATTATAAAAACTAGACTGCCAAACAGTTATTAACTATTTTGTTAATTTAAAATAGCATATTTCATAATCTTAGATTTTAGAACAGTGTCTAAATACCTATCTGTGGCTTGCATTTCTTTATCAACTGCATCATATATTTATTCAGCATAAGTTTATATTACTTGACACAAAGCAGAACTCAGTACCTCCTGAAGTAATTTTGCCTATGAACTACTTTCGCACTAAGAAGTTTTTTCTAATATAGAGTAAGAATTTTTCCCTCTAAAATCCAACTTTTGGTTCTGAATTTATTCCTGGAGGTCATGTAGAAGCTGATGTAACAAAGTACCAAAAACTGGATGGCTTACAACAATAGAAATTTATTCTATTTCTGGAGCCTAGAAGTCCAAAATCAAAATTGGCAGGGCCATTCTCTCACTGAAATTTCTGGGAAAGAATCTGTCCCATGCTCTTTTCGTACCTTCTGGTGTTGCCAGCAGTCTCTCCCTTGAAATTATCAAGGGGTCATTTTAAGCACATCCATTTTATTGTTTTTGATTCTTGTTTCTAAAAACATGTACAGAGAGGGGATCAGGCAGCTGGAAGGAGTCAGCTGGTTCCTGAAAAGCACTTAGTGTCAGCCTGTAAAATTAATTAGTATCAGAATGTAAGATGCCTCCTCTCCCAATCCTGGGGTGTCTGTGTGTGTATGTATTAACATGTATATGTGTGTGTGTGTGTTGTGTTTTGCTAACAAAACTGATTCTGCAACTTTGTTAATAGTGACCATGCATGACACCTGGTGTTTCTTGACCTCTGTTTTGTCAGTCAAGGCTCCTGTTGGCATGCACTTTGGTTAGGTTTCTTATTGCTACATATCTTAGTTAGAGGATGAAGACATGAGGCCCAGGTCCTGTGGGAATAATCTCTGGGCTTCCTGAGCCCTGGGGGAGCCCTGCCTCACATTCACTGGTCCCTCCTATGCAGATAGCATCTTTACATGTTGTACCCTCAAGTGGACAAAATTGAGTTTCCCAACATACCAGCCTGTGGGTGAAGGGAAACCTCAAGCTGCCACGCAGGGCATCTGCGCCATGTGGAAGCCCTCTTTGCCCCCATCCAGTTTAGGGGACAGAGGAGGAGTGACATGGGAGGAAGCCAGGTGCGCCAGGGCCTTTTCGAGCGTTACCTGATCCTGGCCCAGATGGTTCTCTTGCAGGAGAGAGATGCCTTTACAGTGTCAGATATCTAATTTGAATGTTGCTGGATTATGTGTCTTTCAGTTGACGACAGCAGTGACCAGTGCCTTTTTATTAGCAAAAGTGATCCTCTCAAAGGTACGGCTTTCCACTCTTTCTGTGCCGTGACTGTCGTACTGATGCCTTGTTCTCTAGGATGAGCTCATGGTAACTGTGTCTGTCTCTCCTGGTCGCGTCTGTCCTTCCAGCTTTTCTCACAAGGGGCTTTTGGCTATGTGCTGCCCATCATTTCCTTCATCCTCGCCTGGATCGAAACGTGGTTCCTGGACTTCAAAGTGTTACCTCAAGAGGCAGAAGAAGAAAACAGTAAGTTTCTCTCCGAGTTTACCTCCTGAGACCAGCCAGGTTGGGGGGAGGGGCTGCAGAGTTCTGGCTTTGCTTTTTTTAGTTTTTCAATTTTTATTTTATATTGGAGTATAGTTACTTTACACTGTTTGTTAGTTTCACATATATAACAAAGTGATTTAGCTGTTCATATACATATATTTATTCCTTTCCAAATGTTTTTCCCATACAGGATATTACAGAGTATCGAATAGAGTTCCCTATGCTATTCAGTAGGTCCTCGTTGATGATTTATCTTTTATATATTAGTGTATATATGTAATCCCAACCTCATAATTCATCCCTTCCTCTCCCACCTTTCCCCTTTGGTAACCCCTTTGATGGGTTGCTGATGGAGATGGAAAGGAGAGGAGGAAGTTAGCCAGCCAGAGAAATGTTCACCCGTCTCAGGCTTTCCATCCTCCTCTGAGTAGAGGGTGAGAGCTGGCAATGTGTGGTCATGAATCCTGTTAAAGTTGTTATCATCTCCTTGTGTGGCTTTGAGCATCACGGCATGTTCACCGGGAGATCCAAGTGATTGAACTTTAGACTGAATTATTGGGCTGGAATTCTTCCCTGCGTGATGGCCTTAGTGGCAGCACCCACATTCCACCTGTCCCCTTAGACACATATAATCAAAGTTCAAAGCAGAGACTCAAGACAGTTGTAAGACTTGCTGTTTTTATGTTCTCTCAGTCATCTGGCTGGATTTGCCCCACCTAATAGGCAAAAAAAAAAATTTCTTATGTCTTACAGAAAGTTAAACATGATTATAACCTCAAGATATAATAGAAGGAAAAATAAATTTGTAAGTGGTTTTATTTTTCAAAAGATCATGTACAAAGATGAAATCAGTGAGAAAAGAATTATCATTCAAGAATAGATTTTAAAACACATTAACCAGACTAAGATCCATCTTCTATCCTGTGCCCTCTGTTCTTTTATGAAACTGTATTGTGGAAAAGGGACAAGTAAAGCTAAATGAAGCCGCTTGTTAAAAAGTTGTAAATAGAGGAATTCCGTGGTAGTTCAGTGGTTAGGACTCTGGGCTTCCACTGCAGGGGGTGTGGGTTCAAACCCTGGTTAGGGAACTAAGATCCCTCGTGCTGCCAGGCCTGGCCAAAAGTCAAAAAACAAAAATTGTTAAAGTTGTATATAAACATCAAACTGAACTTTAGTGAAAGTATGTCAGCTGTTCGTGTGACTGAGGCTTGCGTGCCTGTGTGATTAAACTAAAGTCACTAATAAAAGAAAAACACATGATTAGTGAAAACATTGAAAATAGCGTTTATTTTCACTGTAACCAGTATTACATGCACACCTGGCACCTGCTGTGTGGCCTGGTGCTTCCTCTAGCTTTATCTCGGTATAACCCAGCTTCAGCCAGAAGAACGCGTTGTCCACAGCCTCTCTGTTAGTGCTTTTTTGCTTTTATGCTGGCATTTCTCTAACCAGATGTAGACTAGAGGCCATTTGTACAAGCTCATGAGTTCTTTTTGTTGGTTTGTTTGGCTTTGTGCTTTGCTTTTGATGTTGTTGGTTTCTGTAGGGAAGTAGGTATTTCCAGATGGGAAGATTCTATTAACAGTTAGTTTTTGGTTGTAAGATTTTTCAAAGTACCCTTTCCTACTAAGAGGTTTTAAAATGTAATAATAATACTGTTTTATTTTGGTTAACCTGGCCACAAATCTACCAGAACAGTGGCATCTTTCTCAGCATCTGGATTTCTTCTCTTCTAGGACTCTTGATAGTTCAGGATGCCTCAGAGAGGGCCGCGCTGATACCTGGGGGTCTTTCTGATGGTCAGTTTTATTCTCCTCCTGAATCTGAAGCAGGTAGGAAATTTGATTTATCATTTATGTTTTTGTCTTATCATTCAGAAGCTTTCCCCCCTCACCTCACCCCCTGTACTTCTCAATATGCTTAGCAAACATTTAACATACCAGACATTTAGGATGTGAATATAATTAAGACATGGTCTTGATGTGCACCCCATGATGAGATGCAGAGTTGCAAAAATAAACATGGTAAAAGGCCTTACACACTGGTATGTGGACAGGGGAGAGTCTTGGTGCTCTCTTATCTGTCACCCCCTGATTGAGCTTCCTCCAGAATCCCCCATGTCTGAGAGCACCACCCACCCCCTTGCCCATGTCAGAAAGCAGAGCCTCACTGGGGACTCTGCCCCTTTCCCGTGGCTCCCGGCCCATCGTTCACCATGCCATTTTGATCTTTGTTGCTACCTTCTTGATTTCATTTAAATTGTCACCACTTCTGTTTCTGCAACAGCCTCCTCCTCAGTTGCCTTCTCCCAACCAGCCACCATAATACCATGTTAGATAGAATGACTGCCTTGTTCTAAGGGTTCCTCATAACCTCTCTAAGGAGGTCAAAGTCTCATTATCCCTGTTTTAGAGATCAGCAAGTTGAAGCGCAGAGAGGTGAGATAGTTCATCCAGTATAACACAAAGAGTAAGAAGGTGAAACTTGGAGTTGAATCCCAGCTCCAGGGCTAGCATCTATGATCACAGCTAATATATGCAAATTTTATATATTTTTCAATATTAGCAAAATTGGCCATGTTATTATTCCCTTGCCTAAAAGCCTTCAGTGACACAAAGGATTAAGAAAGTGATTGGATCCTCAGCCGGCAGAAAGCACCTGTATGTCCACCTTACCCATGGTCCAACTCTCCTCTCATCACGCTCCTGTGTGCCATTCTAAGATTTCTGAAAAGGCACCAGAGCCCCCAGGCCATTGTGCATCTTGCTTGTTCTGTCCTTGACACACCTCTGTGGTCCTCGTGTCCACTCAGATGTTGAGAAGCCTTCTTCCTGCCCCCGACCCCCCTCAGTTGTCGGTAGGGCGTCTTTCGCCTCATGTTCTGTGAGATCCCTCCCACAGCGCGGTCATCCTGTGCTGACTGCCCTGACTTTGGCAGTGACTCGGCCTGTTCCTATTACTGGGATGTAAGCTGGAGTTAGAGACTACATTATTTCATTCTCACATTACACATAGTAAATATTTTAAACACACACACACAATAGAGTAAAACAAACTCCAGGCAGAAAGAGCCACGTGAAGATCAAAGACATCATATTGTGACATAGGGAGTCAGGGGAACTTGAAGTAACTTGATATTCTGGACTATTGGTATTGAATTTAAAAGCAATATAAAAGAAAATCATAGGGCTTCCCTTGTGGTCCAGTGATTAAGAATCTGCCTTGCAATGCAAGGGACACTGGTTTGGTCCCTGGTCCAGGAAGATCCAGCATGCCACAGAGCAACTAAGCCCATGTGCCACAACTACTGAGCCTGAGCTATAAAGCCCGGGAGCTGCAACTGCTGAAGCCCAAGCACCTAGGGCCTGTGGTCTGCAGCAGGAGAAGCCACCGTGATGAGAAGCCCGTGTACGCAACAGACAGTAAAGCCTGCAGGGAGCAACAAGACCCAGCCAGCTGAAAAATAAAATAAATAAGTAAATCTTAAAAAACAACAACAACAAAATCATAGAGTCAGATGAGATAAAGATGTGATTGAGCAGAAAAGCTATTTCTCAGTCAACTGACCCTAGGATGAATAGTAAACTTTTCATTACCTCGTTATAAGGATGATTTCCTTGAGATTTTTGTATGTCAGAGAAGTCATTCTTTTTTTCTTTTTTTTGAAGTTTACATTATAGTTCATGATGTTGTGTACCTTTTTACTGAGACTAATAGAATTTCTCAGCACCTATGTGTACTTTTCGTTTTAATCAGAAGTTCAGAACAGCAGGATAATAATGTGAGGAATACCTCCTCAGGCATTTTTCATCAAGCAAGCCATGGGCTTCCTCCTCTGACTTTTACCACCCCCTAGTGGCAGTTGAAAGCATTACCACGTCACAGAATTATGAAGCGAAACAAAAACAACACTGTAAGCATTCCGCTGGGTGGCTGCATTGTTTAAGCAAAGACCAGTTTAGTAGTGGGCAGAGGAGTGTTCGAGGTGACTTACTTTACTGTATATTTTCATTATCTGTGTTCAGTTTAGGAAAGAATTAAGATTAAAAACTATTCTTGGAATTAATGTGCCCAGAAAAGATTTTACTCTAAAGCTTTCTTGTTAGGTCAGTGGACAAATATTAAATGGTTTCAGCAGCAGAAGTTATAAGCTTTTTATCCTAGTACCCTGCTGACTGGCCCCTAGTCATTAAGAGGACAGCTGGGGCCTGTCTTGCCTCTTGTCTGTCTTTCTCTAGTACCAAGTTGAGTGCCTGGTACATAGGTACATAGTAAACTTAGAACTTTTGAAGGAATGAATTTTGAAGGAAGAAAGAAATTGGGTCACCAAAAATTTAAATGTTAGCATTTTTCCTTGTGAAGGAGTGGCTTGAATTTTAAGAGTCACAGAGCCTTGGAAAATTAGCAGATTTTAGTGGATGTATTTTAAAGGATATCAGGTGGTTTGTTTGCAGATTTCCTTGCTGCTTTAGCCGTATCCTGTTTGCCTGTGTATTAAGTTGAAAGAATGAGGAGGCCCAGTTCTCAGATGGTTGGGTTAAAGTTCTTACGTGCTCAGATAATTTAAATGAACCACTTGTGATGCTGGATAAAAGGTAATTTATCATGTCCTGAATCACTGAACGGTTGACTTAAAGAATAACTCAGTCGCATCCTGTCATCTGTGCTAAAGAAGTCTAGATGAAGGCACTGAAAATTTAATTTGACACCATCCATGCTGGTGTGGGCTGTCTGTGAAGTTATGTCCCCTGCGGTGTGGCTGCAGATGTGTCTTCTCAGTTGTTATTGTTAGTTTTTAAATTTTTAAGCCTGAGTTCTTAGGAGTTACCCTTGTGTCCACATAGCATAGTGCTAACCAGTGATTGGACAGGTTTTGTGATCAGTCACCTTGGTTAAGACTTGCATCCTCGGCCAGATGGCCATTTGTATGTATTGGATAGCACATTTGAATTTCAGGTCTTTTCGAGTCTTCTTCCGCTTGTGCTTTTTGCTGAATATTTTTGCATCTCCTCTGCACATGTTTACAGCCTCACAGTCGCCTGGTCTAGCATAGGTTCTCTTGGGTTTCCGCTGAGTTTGCACACAGCTTCAGGCAAGTATATGCTCGCTGCAGCCTTGACGATCACCTCAAACCAGCAGAGACTCTGGGCCTTTGCTCACACACCACTGTTGCACCATTGCATTACTCCTCACCTCAGATGAGAGGAGCTCCTTCAGCTGTGTAAATCTGCTGCCAGTCCTCACAGCCTGCCATACTTGGAAGAACCTTCATACCATGAAGCTGAGTGACGGGAGATGGGGAAACAATATTGTTCTCTCAGTTCTGCAGTTTTTCAATCACTTCTCACAAAGTTTCAGGCCTTATTAGGTTGCCTCCCTAGCACTGAATCTGCTGTTTAGTTCATTAGTTTTTATACTCACTTTTCAGAGAAGACTGGTTGAACTCGTTCTTTGACAATAGCCGGACACCTTAGTAGCTTTCACTTTGAGATTAGGGAAAGCATATGTATTATTGTGGTTTAAAAATTTGACTTTATTTAGGACTTCCCAGTAGTTCTAAAGCATGCCAGTTTATTGTGGCTTGAATGCCGTTACCCCCACAGGTGGAAAGTGAGCCCGGAAACAGGAAGACTCCATGTGACCGCCTTCCTTAGACTCCTTACCGAGTGAAATGGCAGTTAAACCACCCCCGAGTCTCTAAGATTTACAGCAGTGTAATATGCTGGAGAGTGAAGCCTTCCTGCCACTGCATCTTTATGTATTTGTTTTGCCACAAACCTAATCTGAACGACATGATATTTGTGAGGTTTAGGTGTGGGACACACACATTTCCTTAAGCTTCTTTGGGGGTTCATTCTTCTGTGCCAGATTTGTTCTTGGCTATAATCCAGGCAGACGTTCTCCAAAAAGTGCCCTTTTTAAAAAAAATAATAAAATTATTGGGTTATAGTTGATTTACAATGTGGTGTTAGTTTCAACTGTATAGCAAAGTGCATGAGTTATACATAATATCCACTCTTTTTAGGACTCTTTTCCCTTATAGGTCATTAGAGAGTATTGAGTAGAGTTCTGTGTGCACACAGTAGGTCCTTATAAGTTATCTATTTTGTATATAGATTGTGTCTGTGTCAGCCCCACTCTCCCCGTTTATCCTGCTCCCCAGTTTCCCTCCTGGGGAAAGTGTCCTTTTGAACTGTGTTATCTGATAGGAGCAAAGTGACAGTGAGGCAGGCCGCTCTTGTGGGTGAGTAGGTGACATCCTAACCTGTCCTCTCGGTCTCCTCACCACCGTCTTTGCTTCCCGTGCCTGAGTTTTCAGCAAAGAAGCAGACGTGGAGGAGCAGTGGGTAATAGTTCTTGGTCTATATGAATATTTTTAGAAGCACATACATGAAATTCATTGGACAGATTAGTGTGAATGATATTTAAAGGTTTTCCCTCTACAAGATATAATGTAAAACTATTTTACAGTTTCATTAACTTAAATCTCTTGTGGATTAAACACATGTAGCCCTCATTTAAAATTTTATGCACGTATATCATAATGTTAAAGAAATTATTTGTTACTGTAATTGAATGTGGTACTTTTTCTCCTTCCCCTTCTCTACCACCTAGGATCTGAAAATGAAGCTGAAGAAAAGCAGGACAGTGAAAAACCACTTTTAGAACTATGAGTAAGACTTTTGTTAAAGTAAGTCTTTGAAAATGAAACTGTAATAGTGAAGTAGTTAAATATGGAGACTTCCTTCAAGTAGATTCAAGGTTAAATTCAGAAAATATGAGAGTGATTATAGTTATATTTCTCCTAATTATGTGAATTTGTCAGGCACATTTTATTGTATAAAATCTCTTAACATTTTCTAGGTATAAATTGGCGGAGGATGAAAACTACCTCAGAGACCCACATTTCTGAATAAGGATGGCTTAGTTTGTTTTGTTTATTGTAGCCAGAATGTCTCCATGTCAGACCAGGTTTAATTACAAACCCTGACTTCTGAGGGGGCAAGGGCAGCAGTCCCAGGAGGTGGTACCGTCCTTGTCTCCACTTACACCTTACACGGAGGCAGAGAGACTGAGGGTGAGTGACTGGTCCAGGGTCCCACAGCTGGCAGGGGCAGAGCCGGGACTCAGGCGCCCCATCTGTACCGGCATCCACTCTGGTCCACACCGGATGGTCGTCTCTGGAGTGTGTTGGAGCTTCTGAGATGACAGGCGTGGTCCAGTCACAGTAGTCGGGTTCCATGTGCCTCCGGTTTGGGGCACGTTGTTCAGTCCCTTCAAATCATCAAAGGAAACATTTTAACTTCACAAATATGAGCAAATAAACAGTCAATTATAAAAGCTGTATTTCTGTTTAATTACTTAGCCACAGAAGGGAAAGAATAGATCTTAAAACTTCATCTGATAAGAAAAAAATAATCTATAACTATGTATAGTGAAGGATGTTAACTTATGTAGACTTACTGTGGTGACCATTTTGAAGTATATACAAATATAGAGTCATTATGTGATATAACTTAAACTAATAAAATGTTATTTATCAATTATATCTCAATTAAAAATAATGAAATAAAATTTTAAAGCAGGAAAAAGCAGTGCACTGATTCTTAGAAGGTGGGCAGTTGGCATGGAGTCAGATAGAGTCAGAGGCTGCCAGAATCCTGGTATTGAAGGGCCTGCATCAGTGGTGTCCACTGTGCTTCGGGCCCTTTTCCTACACCAGTGTTCACACATAAGACAAAATCATGGGCCTGTGAATAGTAGATCCTTTTCTAAAAGGCTTCAAGTCCTCGTGTTGCCCTGCCCAGGTTTTTCAAGTGTAGCATTTTGCCTTTTCACGCTGCATCTCAAACATTGCTGTGTTCTCTCTTCTTCTAAGTGTGAAAAACCTTCATTGAAAGTCACCAGAAAGAAAAAGGAACTGGAGATGGGGGTCTCCCTATTGAAGGTTGAAATGGTGACATCCACTGCTGACATTATTGAACGGCTAATAAAGAATTTATTTATTGTAATACCTCACAGACATGGTACCATACCCACATCCATTTATGTCACCTGCCTGTGGCTGGTAAGATAATGTCCTGGCCCACCCTGTGTTCAGTGAGACTGGATCTGATCTGTCAGTGAATAGTTGCAGAAAGTCTTGTGCTGTGTTCCTGATCAAAAAGGCTTCTTAATATATTGGAATAACACTTTTTTAGTATGCAAAATATCTTTATTTTGATTTGCAGAATGGAATTTTTTTGTCTCATGTTTCAAATTTCTTTTGTATTTCTTTTTTAACTCCCTACATTTCCCTTATGTTTTTTAACTCATGCACATGCACTATTTGTACAGTTTTAAAAGGTAATAAAATCCAACATATCAAAATGATTAGTTTTATTTTTCCTGTTTGCATTATGTATTTGGCCTAAAGTGTTGGAATTACAAAAGGGAAACCTAAGGGATTGTGAATACATATAAAAGGTCACCAGAGATAGAATCTTCAGAAGTATGATCTAAAATAGTCTGACTACCCTTCTTTAAACCCTTTCTATGAAATTATTTCCCCTTGTGTTTAGTTAGCTTGAATCAAAATGAACTCAATTCTATTGTGAGCTGTTTTCGTTAAAAAGAAATATTCGACTCAGTGCTTCATGGGAAGCAGCATGTCTGTCAGTTTCCTGTCATTATTCATCATGTCATTTAAGAACAGAAGTGCAGCTGGAGCTCCCTCGGAGCCTGGGGCCTCACCAGAAGGAGCGCCTTACGTGGAGAAAGGGGGAGCTCCAGGGTCAGGCTGTGGACTAAGACCTCAAGACGTCAATGGCGTCATCACAGTGAGAATGTCCTGTCCCAGGAGTGGACCTGCATCTACACCATGACCACAGCGGGGCCTGAGCCGGACATCAGCGTGTGACTTTAACCTAGGAAGGAGCTCTCCCCCTATGCTCAGGCTGGACTAGGAGGATGTGGCCAGTCCTCCTGGGAGGGCAGGGACCCCAGATGTTGGCTCTCAGAGAAAAGACAAGAGGAAGGAAGGATGTGACTTGACTGTGCTGCAAGTTCCGACTGTGGGAGCTGAAGCCTTGACCTCAGCCAGAGCCCTGCTTCCCTCTGGAGCTGGACGGATGGAGTCCAGGGCCTGGACCCCTCTCTGGACCTGCTGGGTGGGGAGGGGAGCCACCTGCTCTTCATGCTCATGTTGCCGAGCAGCCCTCTGCTCTTCACCCGACACACTGTCGTCTGATTTACCATCTGGAAAGCCTTGCTCAGATTGACTCTGAAGTCATTTTGTCCCTTTAGGAGGCTTGGGTGACTCAGTATATATGATACTCAGTTGCACAGCTAGGTGACCCCGGGGCCTTCTGTATCTCGTTTCTCATGAGGGAGAAAGCGCATCCCTGTTGCCCACATCTGCAGTCTTTCCAAGTCACTGGGTTCAGGGATCGGGTCTCATGTCACCTGGTCTACACTGAGAAAAGAAACCAAGACATATCAGCCTCACAGATCGGGGAAGAGCACAGGTGGTTGGTAGAAGGAGTCCTGTGTTCCAAGGAGTCCTGTCTGCCCTTTCCTTCGGGGTCTTGAGGTGCAGCATTTGGACATCCTGAGCATAAGGTTCCCAACTCACAGAGGAGCTCATTGGATGAACTCTGTCTATAAAAGTGGGGAACCTGAACCCCCAGCCCAGAGTATGTGTGATAGCAATCGCAAGACTGTGAGAAGGACTTTTTATTCCATTAACTGTGACCCTTTGAAAGTGAGCAAAGTTGGTTGTGGTTTAACTGTTCTTATTTCTTTGTGACACCCCAGCTACACTTTGCAGAGATCCAGCCAGTGAAGGCCAGTTTGACTTTGAGCTTTTTCCATGAATCAACCACACTTGACAGAGCACGTGAACAAAATTGAAACCCTCACAAGCCACACCAGCGCCCTCCTGTTGCCACTCAGGCTGTCTCCCCACCCCCACTGCCCTCCCTTCTCTGCGCCTCCCAGGCCAGGGCTGCCCAGGGTGAGAGAGGCAGGAAGTTGCTGAGAAGCTGGAAACTACCCAGCACTGCCCTTGGGGGCCCCGGCAGGGAAATCAGCTGCACAAAACATTCGGTGGTTTGCATTTTTTCCATCTTGCCTTCTGTGCTTTCCCAATGCAGAAATAGTTTCAGATGGCTAAGAGGAGGGCCAGATATTTGGGCTAACGATGCCTGATCACATTTTTCAGAACCAAGAAGACTAAATTAGATTTCTTCTTTCTTGTATCTGGTTGCTCTTCTTTTGTTTCCAGATCTGAACTTCTATTTGGTTTTCAAAAGAACAGGTTTCACGGAAGCTGAAGCAGATTGTAATCATACAAACAAAACACACCTTCCCAATTTTAAAGGAGACAATGTTTTTTCTAATACACAAAAAGGATTTTCGAATCACTTATTTTTTTCACCCATGCACCATGCGGTGAACTTTTTGTTTTGTCTGTACCTATAGAAACAGACACATGTATAAATGAGCATTGTTATAATACGTGTTACTATTGTTACTCAATAGAAAAAGTGATCAAAGGACATGAATAAATACTGCAGAGGAAAGGAAATTGAATTGACTTTAAATATATAAAGAGATGCTTATCCTCACTCACAGAAAGAGAAAAGCAAATTAAAACCACAATGAGATAAATGAGATATTAGTTTTCACCTGACAGATCAGCAAAATCCTGTCCTATGACATTGCTCTCCCCGCATTAACCTACATCGTGGTATAGGTGCAGGTTGGTGCTGTGTCCATCACAGGCCATCCTAAAGGAAATCAGTCCTGAATATTCATTGGAAGGACCGATGCTGAAGCTGAAACTCCAATACTTTGGCCACCTGATGCAACGAACTGACCCAGTGGAAAAGACCCTGATGCTGGGAAAGATTAAGGGCAAGAGGTGAAGGGGGCGACAGAGGATGAGATGGTTGGATGGCATCACTGACTCAATGGACATGAGTTTGAGCAAGCTCAGGGAGATAGTGATAGGCAGAGAAGCCTGGGGTATGCAGTTCATGGGGTCGCAAAGAGTTGGACACAAATGAATAACAGCAACCGTCATGGGCAAGTTGGCCATTGCTGTCAAAATGACCCAATACACATAGTCAAAATAACACAAAACACGGTTATAATTTCAACATCTTTTGTAACAGCGAAAGAGTGGGAAAAAGCCAATAATATATCATGGGGAAATTTTGTAAAGTATTGTATATTCACCAGTGAAATATCACACAGGTTTCTATGTGTCCATAGAGACTGACATAAAAGAACCCTATGCTGTGTAAGCTCAAAGAAACGCAGAATAATGTATATTGTTTACTACCCCTGTGTATGAAGCAGGAAATTAGAGTATGTATTCATGCATATACATTTGTGTTTTATTTATTTACTATTTGTATGTTCATTTGAATTTGCTAAATAAATAAAAGCCAGAATGATGCAGAGGAAATGGAAGTGTAACCTATAAGAGGTAGGGACGTACCTAACAGTGGTTGAAGCAAGATATCTTAATGCAGCTTTTAGTGTTTCGATTGATTTTGATTCATGTGATGGTATAATCTAATGATTTTACTGGGGTTTCCTAGGCATAATAGTTTTCAAATACACTTCTTAATTTTCCTCTTCTTTAAATAACTTACATTTTTTAGGAAGATGCATAGTAGTCTATCATATGACATCCTGTATTTTTTAGTTTCTAATTGGGCATTTGGATTAATGTGGGTTTCTGTAAATGGTGCTATAGTTAGTCAACATCTTGGCACCTAGATCTTAGTACATACATTTTATTTCCTTAGGAAATTGATGTGTCAGTGGTCAGAACACTTTCCAGGAAAGCAAGTTCTACACTATAATGAGCCCTAAGATGGTTCCTTGCTGCCTGAGATCTGAGCTGGCAACGTTGGAACTGTTTTGACCATTTGCTGCCTCAACCAGCTGCACATTCAAATTACTGAAAGAAAATTTTTTAAAGTCTGATGCCTGGCCTATGGTGAAGTCTGGATCTCAGTGATTCTTCCTTCTCTTCCTTCCTTTTCTCTGTCCTTCCTTCCCTCCATTTATTTTGAGTTATAATTCACATACCATAGGTTCCCCCAAAGATACCAGCTGTTATAATGGATAAAGCAGCAGGACTTAGGTCAGGCAGACGTGGCCCGTGTGGACTCTGGCACTGCTCCATGTTAACCTGGAGTACATTTCTTAGCTTCTCTGGGAACCTGGGGTTCTCATCAGTGAAATGAGTCATACCTGATCTGTATTTTAGTGAAAACATGAGACATGAAGCAAGCAAACTGCCCAGCAGAACTGATGCTCACTAAGCGGTAGGTACTTCCTGTAATTCAAAGAAAACTAAGGAAAGCAAACATACGGGAAGAAGCCTAAGAGCGCATTACAGGGACCATGCGTTTACCCAGATTCGTTCTCATGACTAATAGAAATACTGAATTTCTAGCTTGTCGGCTGAGTTTCTCCAGCTTGGTGTAATATCTCTAGTTATCTGTTTTTACTCAGTTTCTAATTGACCATTATATAAGACTTTGAATAAAGTGGGAAATCCTGCATTACTTAATTGTGACCCGCTTGATTGACAACGAGCTTTCAAAAAATGAAGTCTTATGAGGGAACGCATTCCAAAATAGTAGAGAGAATTCATAATGTGAAAGACTTTGAGAATTGTTGCCTTGGAGTTTCCCTTTTTGATTCTTGAGGAGTGTATAAAGTGCTCTAATTCTGTAAAAACTACTGAGACGTGAGGGTTTTCATGTGGAACTGTACTCATCCTTGCCTCACTTTTCCATTGCGCACCTGCAGATGCAGACTGCTCTTGAGATATTTATTTTATCCAACGAAGTGTCATGGACTTTAGTCACAGAGGTCCTATTACTAGATGGAAGGTCACTGTATAAAAGCCTTTCCAGCATGAAAAATTGGGGGATGGGTTGACCTATGACCCTCTAATTGCACACAGACTAGGTGCAAGGAGAGGAAACATAAATGGCAATTCTCTTCACCTGCTCTTAGCCTAATAAGGAAGGAAATTTTCCGGTTTTATTTTTTATTTTTTGATAAGTGGATTTATTATCCTTCTAGTTTTTATTGGAATATAGTTGCTTTACAATGTTGTGTTAGTTTCTGTTGTACAGCAACATGAGTAAGCTTTACGTATACATATATCCCTTCTTTTTGAATTTCCTTCCAATTTAGGTCACCACAGAGCATTGAGTAGAGTCCCCAGAGCCATACAGTAAGTTCCCATTAGGCATCTAATACATAGTATCAATATGTATAGTACCGTATACATAGTATCATATACATAGTACCATATACATAGTACCGTATACATAGTATCGTATACATAGTATCATATAGATAGTATCACATACATAGTATCACATACATAGTATCGTATACATAGTACCGTATACATAGTACCATATACATAGTATCACATACATAGTATCACATACATAGTATCGTATACGTAGTACCGTATAATAGTATTGTATACATAGTACCGTATACATAGTATCACATACATAGTATCGCATACATGGTATCGTATACGTAGTACCGTATACATAGTACCGTATACATAGTACTGTATACATAGTATCATATAGATAGTATCACATACATAGTATCATATACATAGTACGGTATACATAGTATCACATACATAGTATCGTATACATAGTACCGTATACATAGTAACATATATATAGTATCCTATACATAGTATCATATACATAGTATCAATAGTACCTGTCTGTCAATTGCAATCTCCTAATTCGTCCCACCTTCCTTTCCCCCTTGGTATCCATGTTTGTTCTCTACTTCTGTATCTCAATTTCTGTTCTGCAAATACAAACCTCCAATTGAAAGTAAAAGTAAACATCTATTCTAGCGCTAACTAATGTAGAAGTTAGGAGCAGAGTTCCCATAACCAGGCTGCTTGGGTTCAAATCCTAGGTCTCTTTCCTATTAGCTGTTTAACTCTGGGGTGTGTGTGTGTGTGTGTGTGTGTGTGTATGTGTGTGTGTCCGTGCAAAGTCACTTCAGTGTCTGACTCTTTGCAACTCCATAGACTGTAGCCCGTCAGGCTCCTCTGTCCAGGGGATTTTCCAGACTCTGTTCTATAGATGAGGAAACTGAGGCAGAGAGGAGTGCCTCAGTTTCCTCATCTATAAAACAGATCATTGCATATGTCTTGTGAGAGTTCAATAAGTTAACAGATGCTAAGACTAGAACCAGAAAGCCTTTGCTGTTATTACTTCATTGGGTTATTAATCACTGAATTTGTAAATTTTCATAGAAATCTGAAATGACTTAATTTGAACACCTGATTCTAAATATGGGTAAACTTGGGCAACGTGATGTGGTCAAGGAGACATGATACAGCTGGTTAGAACAGACCAGAAGTGAAGGTTCTAACTCTTGAGGTGTGAGGTGGACCTCTGGTTCAGTGTTCCTCCCCCAATACCACACAGTAGCTGTGCTGTAGTGGAGAAGGACTGGACCAAACTGATATATGCCTTCCTCCCACCTCAGAAATGCACCTGGGCACCTAAGAGGCTTCCACAGGGATTCTGAGGACCCTGGGGTCTGCTGAGTCTAGGGCAGGAGCTGGGGTGTCAGGATGTTCAGAGCACCATCCACAGTCTTGCTCTGTCTGAGACTCAGTCCAGTTCGCTATACTCCCAAAGAGCAGGTGCTAACCTAGACACACTCGCAGAGTCAGGCAGAGTTTCCATAGTGTTGATAACAGAGGGAGCAGCTCTGGTGATTCCCGAGAATACACAGGAGAAGGCAGATGCACCCACAAGTCCTTAGGAAAATTCTCACAGACTCTTTGGAGGAGGCCTGTAGCAAAGAAGCAATGCATGTTCTGTTTTGTTGGGGTTTCTTTTTGTTTGTTTTTCCCAGTAACAAATGAGTCAATGGAAAGCCACAGGATCCTAGGAAACAAAATGTGGGCTCTGAGATCTTAGAGGCCTGGCTCTAAATGACTGTTACTTACAAAAGAGTGACCACAAGTGGAATACTCAATCACTCCAATCGGTAAACTATCGACTTTAGCTGTACCTTCCTCGGAGGGCTCTTAAACAATTAATGGGATTCCTGGTGAATTGTTAAAACTGAGTCCCTCAAGACAAGTCCAACAAGTCTGCAGGGATATGAGATTACCGATGATTCTTGGTAGCTCGGTGTATGTGTAAAATCTACTGACTTTACAGCAGAGCTACAGACAGTGGATGCTAATATGGCTGAGGGCTTGCATGGTCCAAGCATCACTAATGTGTCTACTCCTCATGTTCCCGGAGCCAGAGCTGTAACTGTTACAGACGTGGACATGATGGTACTGCGAGCTCAGATCGCTGCCTGAGGTCACCCGGGCACTAGCGCAGACCCAGGGTAAGGTCACCCGGGCACTAGCGCAGACCCAGGGTAAGGTCACCCGGGCACTAGCGCAGACCCAGGGTAAGGTCACCCGGGCACTAGTGCAGACCCAGGGTAAGGTCACCCAGGCACTAGCACAGACCCAGGGTCAAATCCAGGCCCTCGAGTTCGGAGTCTCCGTGCTGCAGCCCCACCCAGGGCCCGCTGGCGTTGCTGCAGTCCTCATGGGGCTAATGTGAGGAGCAGGAGGCAGTGCTTGTGAGGCACTACTGCGGATCTGAACACGCACAAGTGCAAGTCAGTCACACTGTTGCCACAGGAACATCTCAAACCAAGGAGTCTGAATCTGGGGACTCTGAAAGAGAAGGAACCCAGGCACCTTCTTTTGGCTGTGGGTCCCCTTGGAGCCAGTGCCCCAAAGAGAGCTCCATGACCACCGTCTCAGGGAAAGACCTAGAAATGTGGGGTTGGCCATTATTATAAGCAGAACTGAGCTTGATACCACTGCTGTCATGCTGTTTCTCACCTTGATTAGATTCCATGGAATTAAAGTACACAGACAAAAAGGGA